>NW_022103898.1:33267796-33284345 GCF_000313985.2 Echinops telfairi
TTAAAAAGCAAGAGAAAGAGGAAGCCCCTCAATGAGATGGACTGAACTGGTGGCTGCACCAATGGATTCAGACGTAGCAGTGATTGTGAGGATAGAGCAGGGCTGGGCGATGGTTCTTCTGTTGACATAGGGTCACTGTGCTTCTAACTGACTCAACCAGACCACTACCGCCACCGTCGCCATAAGACATGTGCACTAAGCACCTACTCTGTGCAGGTGATATGCTAGCCTTTAGGAATACACTGGGAACATGACAGCCACAAGCTCTGTTTTCTTGGAAACTACAATCTAATTGATAAGTTGGGCCTTAGAGAAATAAGTAATAAATGCACAAATAAGATAATTTTAGGTAGCGATGAGTACTATGAGGAAAACACAATAAGAAGATGCAGTGAGGAGAGAAAGGGGTGAGAAGTCTTTTCCGTTTGAGTGGTGGGGGGAGACATTTCCAAGGACATTTACCTGTGAACGCCAGAGGAGAAGGAGTCAGCTATGTGATGGTGGGATCAAGAGGGTTTCCCGAGAGCAATGTCATATTCCAGTGCCCTGAGGCTGGGACCAGCCTGGCCTGTGTGAGACCCAGGAAGTTGACACCCAGGCTGGATGGAGCACAGTGGCCCGTGAAGGGCATGGGGAGAGTGGGATGAGGAGAGATTGGAGAGAGCTAGAGAACAGGTCCTAGAGGGGGCCTTGTTAAGATATTTTGATTTTAGCATAACAGCAAATTTTCTGCAGAGAAATAGAATAATGATACCTCGTTTATTACTTTTTTGAAGGTTTCCTTGGCTAGGGAAGTTGGATAGTAGTGGGGCAGGGAAATCACCGTTGTGTGCAAGTGGGTGAGAAACTGGAGAGAAAGGGAATGTGTTCTGCGGAGAGAGTCAACTGAGGGAGTGGGGGCGGGGGGGTGGGGTGGGGGGGTGGTGTGCTTGTTCTTCTGTTGGAATGGCCCAGTGACAATGAAGACAGCAGTAAGGGAACGAACACTCACTGGGTGCCTGGTCCTGTGGTATATGCACACACTTAACCATCACATGAGTGCTATGAAATAGTAACTGCTGTGACCATTTGGCAGATAAGATAATGAACTCAGAAAGATTAGCTATATCATTCAAGGCCACTCCGCTAAGTGTTGGAGCAGAAGTTTGTTTGTATCGAGGCTTATCTGACTCCAAATCCCTGGTTTTTACCTCTGCTGCCTGCATTCTGCCTGCTACTGCTTCGGACCATGCTTGCTCTGGCGGAAGCAGTAACTGTCATTTAGCCCTTTGGCAGATGCACGTGGAAACCCTTCAACTGTTGTAGATCAGCAGCTTCTGATGGGTGGGCAGACATGTGATGGGAAGAGAAAGTAACGAGGGGCATTTGGTGTTCTTGAATGGAAGAGAAGATGCATAGGGCATGTACAAAGTAGGAACATGGAAACTGTTCAGTAAGCAGACTTCTCTGAAGAGAGGCTAAAAAGATGCCTCCCTGCTCTGTGTATGTGCCCTGCACCTCATGTCATGAGCACCGGAGAGGAACGTGATGGATCGTCTTTCACCTCTTTGCATCGTAAATTAACAAGACATACAACAGCCCCAAACTCACTGCCTTTGAGTCCATGCCGACTCATAGCCACCCTGTGGGAAAGGGTAGACTGCTCCTGTAGGTTTCCCAGACTGTAACTGCTTACAGGAGTAGAAAGTCCTCTCTCTGTTCCCCAAGGAGCAGCTGGTGGTTTTGAACTGCTCAACTTGTGGATCACAAGCCCGGGTGTAACCATTATGCCCCAGGGCTCCTTACTATGCAGCCAGGGTTTTTTAACAAAATATTAGTGTCACTTATTTTTGAACAAAAATGATCTTTTTTCCTATGCAGACAGGACTTTTAGAGGATCAGTTGCATACAACAAAGAGATGGAATGGTAGAAACATAGCTATAATGGGAACTACTATTTATTGATTGCTTTTTTAGTTCTAAGAATCTACCGTCTTCCTTGATTTTTATTGTTGTTTTTGTTGTTAGGTGCCACCGACTTGATCCCAACTCCTCGTGACCCGATGTGACATAAAACACCGCGTAGCCCGCTCTATCCGCACAGTTGTTGCTGTGATTGAGCCCACTGTGGCGGCCACTCTTGTCGGTCCATCTCCTTGAGGGTCTTACTCCTTTTTCCTGAGCTCTACTTTACCAAACATGAGGTCCTTCTTCAGAGACTGTACCCTCCTGGTTACATGTCTTAAGTAAGTGAAGCAAAGTTCCAACATTCTCACTTCTAAGGAGCATTCTGTCTGTCCTTCTTCCAAGACAGATAGGCTGGCATATTCAGTATGCATGGCCAAAACCACAGTTCAAAAACATTGATTCGTCTTTGGTCTTATTCATTGTTCAGTTTTCAAGCACATATAAGGCAATTGAAAATACCATGGCTGGGTCTTCAAAGTGACATCTTTGCTTTTTAACACTCTAAAGAGGTTCTGCTGCTGATTTGCGCAGCATTGTTTGATGTCCTGATTGCTGTTGGCATGGGCATCAATCCAAGTGAAATGGAACCCTTGACAACGTGATCTTCTCCCCATTTATCACAATGCTGCTTACTGGTCCAGTTGTGAGGATTTTTATTTTATTGAGTTATAATTCGTACCAAATGCTGGAGTCTTTGATCCTCACCAGTAAGGGTGTCAAGTCCTCTGCTTTCAGTAAGAGCGGGTCATCTTTATATAGGTTGTTAAGGAGTCGCCCTCCAATTCTGATGCCACATTCCTCGTGCAGTTCCGTTCCTTAGATGATTTGCTCAGCACACAGATTGAATAAGTGTGGTGAAAGGATACAACTGTGGTGCACAGCTTTCCTGATTTTAAACCATTCGATATCCCCTTGTTCTGAACGGACCCCTTGTTCATTACAGGGACCCTGTGTTAGTCTGTTGACAAGAGAAACAAATGAGCCTTATATCAAAGAGTAATTGTTTATTAAGAACACATCCCAGCCCAATTCAGATCAAGTCCATAAGTCTGATATTAGCCCATATGTCTGATACCAATCTATAAATTTCTATTCAGACTCACGCAGCAGCACATGCAAAGACGCTGAATGCAGGAAGATCACAGATCAGTGGGTGGAAATTCTTATGGATCCAGTGGTGGTGGAAGCGTCTCAGCGCTGGTGTGAGTCTCCACGTGGCTGCTCCAGCTCCAGGACTCTGGCTCTATCAGCGAAGCTCCATGTGCCTTGTTAACAGGAAAGTCTCAGGGAGAGTGTCCGTGTCCCATCTCCAGCGAGCAATTTATTTCCTTAGCACCTCCAAATGAGGTCATCAAGCTGCAACCAGATTGACAGGCTAAACTCCACTTCTTCACTCTTAATAGTCTCAAATTGACACCATATTATATAACTACCGCAGACCCCTTCTAATTTAAAAATTGGTAGGTAATACAGTTACATAATATAAAATGCGACAAAGATGAAATGTTACAGTGAAAATCGCCTTGCCTATTCTGTTGCTCAGTCTGCTGTTTCTAGACCAGCAGTTGGTATTACATCTATTTCTTAAGTCCTTCTAGAAATAATCTATTCATATGCAAGTTGTAATGTATTTAAATATATGTGTGTACACACATACACGTACACTAAAGGGCTTCAAAAAGTTTGTAAAAAATTCTATTACCTTTTAAGTTAAATTTTTCATGAACTTTTTGAGACCCCCCTCATGGATATATAATTTCCCCCTTTTTAAACGCAAATAGTAGCATATAACACACACTTCTGTACCTTCCTTGTTTCCCTTGTACAAACACATCAGTATACATAGATCTGTCTGCTTTTTTATGGTTGTATATGGAGTACCTTTGTATGGATATATTAGAATTGGCTCCTTCTGTCTTTTGCTATTATCTATAGTATGACAGTGAATGATCCTATTTGTACATAATTTTGTATGTGTACATGCAAGATAAATTACAGTGCAATTTCTGGGTCGATTGATGGAGACATGTTTACTTTTGGTCGGTGACGCCTGGATGTTGTCCTGGGTTTCCTGGGTTGAATTTTGGCTCTGCTGATTACTAGTTGCGTTGCAGCATCACTTAACCTCTGTGTGTCTCAGAGGGTTCATTTGTAAACGAGGCGTAATAAAAAATCCTCATGGGATTGCTGTGAATATTGTATCACTTAGTTTTCTGTTGCCTAACAAGTCAATCCCCAAACTGTCGTAGCTGAAAACAGTAACTGTTTTATTGAGCTCAGTAGTCTGTGGGTTGGCTAAGCTGCTTTTCTGGTCTGGGCCAGCCCAGCTGCTCTGGGCTGTATTTTGTCATGCTTCTGCGATCCCTTCGTGGCCTCTGTGACCTGGGGGAACCTCATCTGGGATGGCATATGCCTCACACACTCCACAAGACTTCCAGGGGCGGTTGCTGGACTCCCGAGAGCGGCAGGAGAGAGCAAGCCACAGACCTATCTCAAATGTTGCTCCCATCACATGTGTTGTTGTCCCATTGTGCAAGCCAAGTCATGGCCAAGCTGAGCATCTGAGTAGGAGAGAACTGTCCAAGGATGTAGATACAGCAGGGGAGTCTCCGCTCTCCTTGTTGAAATCTGCTCCAGGAACTGTTGAAATAAATATTTGTAAAGCGCTTACTTAGCATTCTGTGTAATGCATTGTAAGGGATGTATATCTGTAAAATATTAAATAAAAGAAATTGCCAGAGTATCCAACATAAGATTGAACCTACTTACACCTCCACCAGCAGTGCATGAAAGTACCCGTCTCCTGGTTGGGGAAAAAAGTGATGTTTATAGAAATTAAATACTCTTTTTGGATGAACCCTTGCAGTCTGATTCTAGAGCCCTTTGGCTTATCTAGCCACTCTAGACAGAGAGGTGATTTCCTGTGTTCCCAATGCTTCCATCCATCTCCCTGCCCACTCTCTCTTCATGTCCCTCATCTCTACCTCACATTGAGATCACATTGAATAGCGATGGATCTGGTCATCGACAGAAGTCTTTTAACAGTGATTTCATTTCTGCCTGGCCCACTGATTTCAAAGCACACGTGTGTCCACCAAGACAGTGGGCTGTGTAACGTCCGTGGAAGGATGGTGAAGGACTCCTGGCACCCTGGTGGTTTCTCTCCTTTAATTTAAGAAAACAGATGTGTCTGGCCTTAAGTCATTGGTTCTCTCTTTCTTCCGGAATATCCCTCACTTCCCTTTGCTTCCTGCTCTCCCCTACAACCTAGGAATGCCATCACCATGCCACAAAGGGGTGGTGTGATGAGAGAAGACAGAATTGTGAGTGGCTAAGGGCTTGATCTTGGAGACAGATTGCTTGGTTTCTAGTCCAGCTCAGTCAGTGTCTTGGATTATTTAAACTATCCAAGCAGATGGGAAAAGCCTATGGGTTTTCCTAGTTTTTACTGCACAGCTTGGCACATTGCTTTTGCTTCTGTCTTCTGTTTCACAGACCTTCTCCAAACATTCCTATATTTCTGGATGTGCCTAATACAGCGAATATTCATTAAAAGGGAGCCCTACTGGCACAGCGGTTTGAGCCCTAAGGTCGGCGGTTCAAACCCACCAGTGGCACCTCAGGAAAAAAGACCTGGCGATCTGTTCCCATAAAGCTGACAGTCAGGAAAGCATGCGGGGCTATTCTCTTCTGTCTGTAGGCTCAGGAGGATTCAGAATGGACCAGAGGCCACATAACATCAATGCGTACTGAGTCCTTTTTCTGAGGACTTTCCATGTCATCAACTCATTGTAACCTGCACAGCAGACAGTGGGATCACAGCTACTTGAATTCCCATTTTCAACTGGGGAAGTCAGACACTGGCAGGTTAAGTAATTTGCCCAGCGTACCACAGCTAATAAATGATGCAGCAGGAATTTCAAACCGGGCATTCTGGTTCCAGAATCTGTGCTCTTAATGTTTATGCTTAAAAAAAGAAGAAGAAGCAAAGTTGGAGCTTTAAAAGTCAGAGTTTTTGATCTAGGTAAATGATTGGTGAGCTTATATGCAGTCTCCATCTTGGGCAGTGGCACAGCACGAAACACACACACACACACACACACACATACACACACACACACACACACACACCACTTTTGCTAAAAACCTGTCCACGTCAACCCTTGCAATCCTAACAAGATCTCAAGGATCTGTCTTTTTATAATGGAGCAGAGAGATTGCTGAAAAATACATTGAGCTTACTTTTTAAGGTTTTAAAATCAAGTTGGCTTGCTTTGAATCTCTCTGTCTCTTGTTCCTTTTGATGGACTGCTTTTCTCATAGCAGAGACAGTGTTTGCCAAAGGCACAGCAGAATTACGGACAAGCGTTGCAGATAATGTATGACATCTGAGTTTAGAACTGTGCATTTCATCAAGCTGAAGGAAGCAGCTGCGGCTGCTTCATAGGCTTTGCGGGCATGTAGACTCACTGTTATGTGGTCACACTCGGCAACCAAACACTAGACATTAACCTCCTCCTAGTGGTGCAGTGGGAGAAGCATTGCACTGCTTAGGTTGGTGGTTCAAACCTACTTTCTGCTCTGGGAGAAAGATGAGGTGGTTTGCTCCCATAAAGAAACCCTATAGAGCAGTTCTATTCTGTCCCATAAGGGCCCTGTGAATTGGAATTGACTCAGTGGCAGTGGGTTTGGATTGGTTTATGTACTAGGAGTCCATTGTGAGGGACACACTATACCTGGCCTAGATCTCATGGAGTTTGCAGTCAGTCTGAGAAGATGATGATGGGGGATCATTGCGAAGGTTCCTAACCCAGTCTGGGGGTAGAGCACAGAAAACCCCTTTAGGATGAGGTGACTGGTAAGCTAAGACTTGAAGTATGAGCAAGAATGAGGAAGATTAGGATTGTAATCTGTGTAGAATAAATAACATGTGCAAAGGGGGAGAGAAATTCATTCAGAGTTGGTTCAAGAAAACTCACTGCTATTGTGATGATTCCAACTCATAGCCATCCTGTCAGACAGAGTAGAACTGCCCCCATGAGTTTACAACACCGTATATTTTCACTGGAGTAGAAAGCCTCACCTGGCTTCTTTGTAGCACCTGATGATTTTGAGCTGTGAACCGTTCGGTTAGCAGTCCAACACTTAACCCACTAGGCTACCAGGGCTAGATGGGCAGATGCGAGGGGCAATTGCAAGAGTTGAGGTTGGAGAAGTAGGGAAGGGATGAGAAGTGTCTCACAGGCAGTGAGAAGCCTTAGAGAAAGCCTAAACAGATTTTTGAAACTCAGATGTGCTTCAGGCTCTGCTTTGGCCAAAGAATGAACCGGAGAGGATCTAGGAAGACCAGTTAGGAAGCTTATAGTAATCTAGCTTGTCTGGATCAGGAAGTGATCAAGGGAATGGAAAGACACATTCTCTCCAGGAGGGAATTTGGTGATAGAATCAGTAAGACTTAGTGGCTGATTAGATGTGGGGTATAAAGGAGGACCAAAACCCTAAAACCGAACTCACTGCCATCGAGTCAATTCTGACTCATAGCGACCCTGTAAGACAGAGGAGAACTGCCCATGGGTTTCTGAGACTATAACACTTTATGGGAGTAGAAAGTCTCCTCTTTCTACCTAGGAACTTTCTGGTGGTTTCGAACTGCTGACTTTCCCCTTCACAGCCCAATGCATAACCACTACGCACCAGGGCTCCATAAAGGAAGACCATTCACAATGATGGACTTCCAGGTTTCTGACTTGATGAAACTCAGCAAATTGAGGTGCCACAAACTGCTGGAGGTAAAATCAAGAAGTAGAATTTGGGAAGATTGCTTTTGTTTTGTACATTTGAGTTTGAAGCACATACTTATGACCCATTGGAGTAGAGATAACTAACTATAGGCTGAAGTTTTATTTCGGTAAACTTGGTTGGTTTGTAGAGATTAGGAGTTGAAGTCATAGGAGTTAAAAAACATAACACAGAGAAGCAACAGTTCATGAAATCACTTGGGAAAGGCAATATACAATATTACATACTATTACTAGACATGAGAGATACACAACTCTTACTATTACTAGAGATCAGCATGCTATTACTAGACATGAGAGATACACAACAAAGGTAGATGCTGTTAGCAACACAATAGGTAGGCATGCAATGAAAAGAAGAATCACTTGGGAATCTGATTGTCAATCCATCTCACTGAGAGTCTTCCTTTTTTTTGTCTGGCCCTCTATTTTTACTAAGTATGATGCCCTTTTCCAGGAACCGTTCTTTCCTGATAATGAGCCCAAAGTATGTGAGATGAAGTCTCCCATCCGCACTTCTAAGGAGCAGTGTGGCTACACTTCTTCCTAGACAGGTTTCTTTGTCTCTCTGGAAGTCCATGGTACTTTCAATATTCTTTACCAGCACCATAATTCAAATGCACCAGCTCTCTTTCATCTTCCTTATTCATTGCCCAACTTTTACATGCACATAAGACATTTGAAAATAGTGTGGCTTGGGGCAGGCACAGCTTATCTTCAACACTTTAATACCAGAAAGATGTTTACTTGTCTTTCATTGACAATACCAAGGCATTTGACTGTGTGGACCATAAAAAACCGTGGATAACTTTGAGAAGAATAGAATTCCAAAGCATTTCACTGTGCTAATGTGGAACTTGTACATGGATCAAGAGGCTGTTGTGCGAACAAAACAAGGGAATGCTGCATGGCTCAAAATCAGGAAAGGTTAAAGAAAATCAGGAAAGGTGAGCCTCAGGGTTGTATCCTCTCATCATACATGTTCAAGCTATATGCAGAGCATATCATCAGAGAAACTGGATTATATGAAGGAGAGTGTGACATCAGAATTGGAGGAAGGCTTATTAACAGCCTGCAGTATGCAGATGACACAACCTTGCTTGCTGAAAGTGAAGAGGAATTGAAACACTTGCTGATGAAGATCAAGGAGTGGAGCCTTCAGTCTAGATTACAACTCAATGTAAGGCAGACTCAAAATCCTTACAACTGGACCAATAGGTAACATCATGATACAAAGAGGAAAGGTTGAAGTTGTCAAGGATTTTTGTCTTATTTGGATCCACAGTCAATGCTTATGGAAGCAGCAGTCAAGAGATCAAAAGACATATTGCATTAGGTAAATCTGCTGCACAAGACCTCTTTAGAGTATTGAAGAGCAAGGATGTTGCTTTGAGCACTGAGGTGCACCTGACCCAAGCCATGGTATTCTCCACTGCATCTTATGTATGTGAAAATTGGATAGTGAATAGAAAGTCTGTAGATGATACATTTGAATTGTGGTGCTGGAGAAGAATGTCGAAAATACTATGGACTGCCAAAGGACAAACCAGTCTGTATTGGGAAAAGTAAGGCCAAAGTGCTCCTTAGAGGCAAGGATGGCAAGACTTTGTCTTACATACTTTGGACATATTGTCAAGGAGCCATCAGTCCCTGGAAAAGGACATCATGTTTGGTGAAGTGGAGGGTCAGTGTACAAGAGAAAGGCCCTGGATGAGATGGATCAACACAGTGGCTTCATCAATTGTGAGGATGGCTTAGGACCGTACAGGGTTCGCTCTGTTGTGCATAGGATCACTGTGTGTCAGAGCTGATTCTATGGCACGTAACAACCACAATAGGATCACCCACCTTCTTGAACATGTTTAAATGTTTTATTCACTGATGCATCCTCAGTACACCAAACAGTGGCAAACCGATAGTAATAGTAGTAGCATAATAAATACACACAGCTATTGAATAAATCAACACATTTCATTTGGGACTAGTTAAATAAAATAGCCTAGGAGTACCCAGATGTTCTGGAAAATGTTTAGGAAGAGGAAGCAGAGGTGATCAGGAAGCCCTGTCTTGTGTTCGCGCTTGCCTTGGCTCCTTTTTGCCATTGTCCCTTCTCATTGGGAACTCTTGTTGAAGGATGAATCTTCTGCAAGCTGAACCACTGCAGCTCCGTTATGGCTATGTGCCTGCAAGCAGATGGTTCAGTGAGATTGCAGTTAGCTGTGAATTTGGAGGATTTTGATCACAAACTATAGGTAGCGAGGGGTCTGTATGAAACTAGGTCTTTGTTTAAAACATTTTCCATGCAGTTGGCCATCTTCATTTTATTTGCTAATGTTATTTAAAAATAGACTTCTTTATCCTGCATAGTCCTTGGCATGTTTTGTTAATAATATTGAACAGTCACTGTTTACTTAATGTGTGCTATTAGCAAGGCATTGTACTAAGCACTTTCATCAAAAGAAGGAAACATGTTAGCATACAGTACAACTCCTCCTACGGGGCTCCAAGACTATCATCTTTATGGGAGCAGAATGCCACTTCTTCTGTGGAGTGGTTAGTGGGTTTGCACTGCCAGCTTCTTGGTTAGTAGTTGAGTTCTTCAACCACTGTGCCACCAGGGTTCATTTCTATGCACTTTACATACACATCGGGGTGGGTACCCAGAAAGAAAGATAAGCATGGTCTTATGTGTGCTTACTTATTCATACGAAGGGCCCAGTTTCACATATAAGTCTGTGCTTACCTGCTTTCCTGAGTACTCCAACCCTGTCAAGGATTGCAGATGTGAAAAGAGGCTTTGATTCTGTAGGAAGGTGCTGTGGGGTGGGGAGAGAGATGCCAGGCATACCAGAAGCAGAATCTTAGATGTGGTGAAGAAATGTGAAATTGTTCCCTGTAGATTAGTAACTGCAAGTGAGCCCATTCTTACCTTGCTTATTGGGTAACCAGACACAGATACACATACTTCATAGCCTGTTGACCCTTTAAAACCACCCCTCCTTTGCATTACGCTAGACTTATGTTTTCTCTCCTTTATCTTATATTTTTGAGCTCTTGAGCTGAGTTATGGGCTAAGGCTGCCAAAACACACAGCCTCTCACAGTGTAGTAGCCCAGGGAAATGAAGAGTAGTGTCTGTTTACCTCCCTATGGTCTGGTCACTGGCGCAGCTGGAGTTCAGTCTAGTGTAAGAACTCCTTAAAGCACATCCACAATTTCAGCAGGGAAATTGCTGATAAGAGTTCTTCAGCAGAAGGACACCTTCTTCCTTACCTTGGCATCTGCAGACTGGGTATGCGATGAAGCTGACAATGCTGTTCATAGAAGGCTTAGATGAAGGCGCTGGGAAAGAGAACTGGGCGATACCCAGTATGAAATGTAAGTAATCCACTCGAAGGCTTGCACAATTAATGTGTGTGATAAAGCCACAAATTAAAATACAAAGAAGTCATTCTCGGCCTGTTCATAATAAACCACTCTGGTTCCCACTGTGCTTCTTACTGGGTTTTCCTCATCACTTAGCCGTGTTCGTTTCCTAGTGGGACATATATTTTAATGTTCCCACCCCCAAGCAAGCTGGGACAAGAACCAGTGTAGCAGGCAGTTCAAAAGAGCCAGCTTCCCCTTCCTCCTGGTCCAAATGATGGGGTTTCAAATGTTCAGACAATAGAATTAGCCAACTGGTGCAGCCATAGCAGACACTTTATAATTCGTGTAGCCTTCCGATAGGGCAGGAATTAGGCTGCTAATAATGAAGCAGAGCTGTCTGGACTCTGCTCGGCCACCCTCGGGCTTAGCTGGAAGGGGAGACAAAGATCCTGGCCATTGCTCTGGATGATGCTTTGCGTGTTGCATTTCTGATTTTTGAATATTAATGCTGGGAAAAGGGCAACCAGGCTTGAGATACTTGTTGACAGGATAAAGCTCTCTCTGCCCTAATAAAAGGAAGGCTCAAACTGCGGCCACCCAGAGGGTCTTGCCGGATTAGTATGCTCGGCTGCCTGCCTTTATGCATCCTCCATCTACTATTGGAAATGAAAGTGTGGAAGCTCTTCCTTGACTTGACTTCTGGATTGGAAGCTACAGCAATAGTCTTAAGTCAGTGTTGGGGCACTCAGACATTGATTATTCAATTGGGGTTCTCATTTTTACATTCTACTCACTGCCATCAAGTTGATTCCAACTCATACCGACCCTGTAGGCCCCATCTTTCTCCCTTGGAGCAGCTGGTGGTTTCGAACTGCTGCCCTTACAGTTTTCAGCCAACACATGACCAGTGTGCCACCAGGGCTCCAATTTTAGATTAATGCCTCAGTCTATAGAAAAGGTATTTGAGATGATTCTGAGTTCATGGTCATGTTTCATTTATTTCACATTCCTCCAGTGACGACTAAGCCAGAGTCGGCTTTTAGGAAGCAACCCAACACCTTTGCCCTAAGACCGGCGTGGCATGCTGTTCCATTTGCCAGCCAGCAAAGGGCCAGCTCGTGACTGTCTTCAGCTTAGTGAGCCTATAGATGGTCCCTGTCACAGCGCTTAACTCTGCCATTGTAATAGAAAGCAGCCAGAGACAACCCATACAGGATGGTGTGGCTGTGTTTCAACAAAACTTTACTTTTGGACACTGAAATCTGAGTTTCATATAGTTTCGTGGGTCATAAAATAGTTTTCTCTTGAAAATAGTTTTCTCTTGTGATACGCCCTCCCTGCCCGCATCATTTAAAAATCAGAAAACCCTACTTACTTCATGTGCTTACAAAAAGCATTCTGTGGGCTGGATTTAGTTTGTGGACTGCAGTTGGTCACTCCTGCCCTAAAATATGAAGAGTCCTCTGTGGCCCAGGTGTGTCTGCAATTTGTTTTCCAATATGTGACTCATCTGTTTCTGCCACAAACCAGCCTTACCCTTATATCCAAGTTAGTGTGTAATGTCAGTGGACAGAAAACCAGACACCTGTCCCATACCGAGAGATTCCATCCCCCTGCCGGCTGTCCTCCCTCTTTGACACACACACACACACACACACACCTATTTGATGCTCATGGCTTCCTTTCAAGGCTTTCTTTTTGCTATCCTTTAGGATCCTGGTAAGTTACTGTGGTAGTTACATACCTTCATGTCAGCTCGATAACTAAACGGCCTGATTGTGCCTCTTTGTGGCGTGGCCTTCACATGGGGAGGATCTTGGGAACCTCCTCTCACTCTCTGCCTTCACCTTCCTGTTGATGAACCATGCTGAGACCTGCAGGGGTCCTGTGATTCGGCCACTGCCATTGGATCCACACAACTCTGCACCCACCGGCCTGTGCCCTTCCTGCAGTCTGTATCATTGCAAGTGGCTACGTGAGTCTGAAGAGGGACTTATGGACTAGTATCAGACTTATTGGACTTAGGGACTTGATCTGGACTGGCTGGGATGTTTTCTTGACAGACAATTACTCCTTAGTATAAAGTTCTTTCTTACAAGCTTTATATGAGTGCCATTCATCCTGGCCTAACACACTTACATTAACCAGAAACGTAGAATTATGCATCAAAGTAAACACCAATTAGTGTTCAGCAGAACATTAAGAGAAATTAGGCAGGAGAGCAGGGGTATTGCTTTCATTGGACAAGTATCTTTGATGAGGTACATTTATTTTCTTTCATAATCATCAGATAAATTCTCATTACCAGCCATAAAATGTTTACTTCATAAAACAAATTTAGTTTAGAATTATACAAGCTATGTATTCTGCTATGATTATTGTAGCTTTGTTTGAAAAGATGTTTTTAGCACTTACATGGTGAAAAGTGGTTAATTGGCACACAGAGGGTCTATCTGAACCATGAGCAGGTGTCATAATTGTCCAGGTGCTCTTGATTATTAGTTGGTTGACTTCATGGAAATTCTGTGGGACAAGACACAAGCTCAAGTTAGACTTCACAAGTACTCAAATAAAGATGCTATTGAAACAGCATAGAGTCATTATATCTGAACAGAAATCTCCACAGCCTGATGACCTTGGGCCACTCAGAACCTCAAATTTCTCATAGGTGAAAAAGGCATGACTGACAAGCTCTGGCTTGTCTGGAGCAAGTGACCTAGTTTATATGAAAGCGAGTCTGTAGTGCATATGCTGTGCGCCTGAAAGCCAATATTATTATTTGCTAGTCAGTCTTACTGAATTGTCGTAGGCTGGGTTTTCTAGAGAAGTAAAATCAAGTGACACATATCTGTATATAAAGAGAGGTTTTATAGGGCCCCTGTTAGTGTAGTTGTTTTGCACTGAGCTGCTAACCACAAAGTCAGCAGCTCAAAACCACTGGCTGCTCTTCAGGAGAAAGATGAGGCTTTCTATTCCTTTAAACAGCTACAGTCACAGAAACCCTTAGGGATAGTTCTACCTTGTCTTAAAGGGTCAGCATGAGTTGGAATGACTTGATGGCTGTGAGTTGAGTTTGAGAGAGGTTTAAGGAAATGGGTTATACAGTTTGAGAGAGATGTAAGGAAATGGCTCATACAGTTGACAAGATGAGCAAGTTTGAAGTCTGTGGGTCAGATTTTAGGCTCTGGGCTCATGTAGTTGCAGGGGCTGATAACACCAAGATGGACAGATCAAACAGAAGCCTTAGACTGCAGAAGCACAAATGCATCTAAGGTCAGCAGGTAAGATGGCAGCCTGCTTACAACTCCCAGGATTTGCACAAAATATGGTAGGCTTCTAGTTCAAGTCCAAAGAAAAAGAGGTCAGATGATGAGTCAGATAAAGGATCCAGACACAGCAAAAAGCTTGCAAGCTGTTCCTCTGCGTTCACTTATATTGGAAGCAAGTCACATTTTTTTCTAGTTTTTTTTAAGCTAGATCATTTTATTGGGGGTTCTTACAGCTCTTATTACAATCCATACAAAATTTGTATCAAGCACATTAGTACATATGTTGCCATCATCATTTTCAAAACATTTTCTTTCTAGG
This sequence comes from Echinops telfairi, assembly GCF_000313985.2. Classification (NCBI taxonomy): domain Eukaryota; kingdom Metazoa; phylum Chordata; class Mammalia; order Afrosoricida; family Tenrecidae; genus Echinops; species Echinops telfairi. The sequence continues at coordinate 33,282,498 of NW_022103898.1, forward strand.
TGAGCCCTTGATGTCAGCTTCTCTTTTTTCCCTCATTCCACCACCCTTCCACCCTCATGACCCCTTGATAAATTATAAGTTATTATTATTTTCATATCTTAGACCATTCACTGTCTTCCTTCACCCATGTTTCTGTTATCATCCCACTGGGGATGGGGGTTATATGTCAGTCATTGCAATCGGTTCCCCCTTTCTCCCCCTTCTCCCCTGACCTTCCCCCTACCCTCATGGTATCGCTTGTCTTAAGAGGTTTATATTCTGTGTGTTGAGAATTCTTATCTGTACCAATGTACATGCTCCAGTCTAGCCGGATTTTTAAGGTAGAACTGGGGGTCATGTTAGTTGGGGGGAGGAAGCATTAAAGAACTAGAGGAATTTTGTGTGCTTCATCAATGCTATACTGCACCCTGGCAAGCCACATCTTTAAGGATACTTCCTTTCACTTGATTGACTGCTCATAACAGATCTCATCACAAATATTTATGTTAAATCTCCATCTTAACTACCAAATCACTGAGAATCTTGGGCCAGCCATATTGACATAAAACCTTAACTATCATAAATTCTCTTGTTCATGGTTCACAAACCTGACTGGCCATTAGAAGGATTGGGGTGGTTGGGGGTGGAGGAGGTGCTTTGAGAAAGTACAAATTCTCAGGTCCCCTTAAGACTTACTAGATGAAAAAAAATTTTTTTTAATTTAAAGATAATTTTACCGGGAACTCTTAAAACTCATGTTACAATCCATACATTGATTGCATCCGGTGAATTTGTACATACGTTGCCTTCATTCTTTTCTAGACATGTACTTTCATTGAGCCCTTGGTATCAGCTCCTCTTTTTTTTCCCCTTCCCCACCCCCTCATAACCTATAAATTGTTATTATTTTCATATCTCACACCGACCTCTGTCCCCCCCCCCATGTTTTCTGTTGTTCTTCCCCCTGGAGAGGTGTGTATGGTTATATGTCGATCATTGAGATCGGTTCACCTTCTCTCCCTCTCCCCTGCTTCTCTCCACCCTTCTAATACCGCTGTTTCCACTCCTGTTCCTGGATTCCGTGTGTCATGAGCCCCATTCTTTATACCTGTGTACATGCTCCTGTCTAGTCTGAATTGAGAAGCAGTACTGGGGACATGATAGTTGGGGGGTGGGGAAGCCTCAAGGAACCAGAGGAATATTGTGTGCTTCATTGATGCTTTACTGAACCCTGCTTGACTCATCCCTTCCCTGTGGCCCCTCTGTGGGGAGATTTTTCCATTGTCTACAGATGGGCTTTGACTCTCTGCTCCAACCCTCCTTGTTTTCAACAATATGTTTTTGTTTATTTGTTTGTTATGTGGCTTCTGATGCCAATTACCTGGTCCCGATGACTCCTCAGGATCGCACCGGCAGTGTGCTTCTTCCATGTGGACTTGCTTCACTGTTGAATGGCTGCTTGTCTAACTTAAGCCGTTAAGACCTCAGCTGCTATATCTTTAAATTTCCGGGCACCATCCACTTCTTCACCACATTTGCTTATGCACCCATTTTGTCTTCAGCAATTGTGTCAGGAGGGTGAACATCTCAGATTGCTGATTAGTTAGAACAAAATGTTCTTGTATTGACAGAGGGTCTGAGCAGAGACCCGAAGTACATCTACTACCTCAGTTTATTGCTGTATAAATATATGTACATAGGTCAATACCTCTATTTCTGTGGATTAATGTGTTTACATATGGACACACCTATGCTTATACTTCTATCCATTGTTTTGCTTCCTAGGTCCTTCCTCTGTTTTCCTTTATCTTCCTCCTGCCCCGCCATCACTTTTCCCCTATTCCTGCCTCTCAGCTAGTTTGCTGTTGC
>NW_022103898.1:33285321-33286940 GCF_000313985.2 Echinops telfairi
TTCCCCTTCTTTGTGTTGGACCAACATATACCTCCTTGAGTTTGGTTTAACCTCCTCCTGATTCCCTTTACCTCAACCTGAATATTGTGAGATATGTGGCTTCTCTTCTATACCTACTGTATTGATTACACTCACCTCAGGGAACTCATGCTGGACTTCTCCTTTTGTGATTGGCTGACCTCACTTGGCATAATTTCCTCAAACTCTTCCCATGAAATGACATGTTTCATGTGATCATCAGTGCTTCTCATTGGTGCATAGTACTCCATAGTGTGTATGTGCCAGAGCTTACTGATCCGCTCGTCCACCGATGGAACTTTAGGTTGTTTCCAGCTCTTTGCGATTGTGAATTGCGCCGCAGTAAACATTAGAATGCAGACAACTGTCCGTGGTTTATTTCTTACCTCTTCTGGGTGTATGCCCAGTAGAGGAACACCTGGGTCATAAGGTAGCTGAATTTCCATCTTTTTAAAGAATCACCAGATCACTTTACATAGCAGCTGTACAGATGTACAAAACCACCAGCAATGTAGAAGAGTTCCTGTCTCGCCACAGCCTCTCCAGCATTTGTTGCTCTCTGATTTTCTGATTTGGACTAGCCTCAAAGGTGTTAGATGGTATCTCATGGTTGTTTTGATTTGCATTTCTTTGGTGGCTCATGATCAGGAGCATTTTCTCATATGTTTACTGGCCATACGGGTCTCCTCCCTAGTGAGACTTCTTTTCAGTTCTTTTGCCCACTTCTTCAAGGGGTTAACGGTATTCCTCCTTTTGCAGGCAAGGAGGATATTGTAGATTTTTGTAATAAGCCCCTTGTCTGTTGTGTAGATGAAAGTTTTTATGGGAGAACCTAGAAATCTAGATTGTTAGCAGCTTCTCCAGGCAATACTGCTGTTTGTCAAGCTCTACTTTGTTTGTAAGCCGCAAATGGAGCAAACCCAATCCCCACTCTTAATTTTAGCTTATACCTACCTCCTGAAAGTGCATACTGTTTATTAGCACAGTTGATTTCATAGGGAGTCAGAAGAGAGGGGTCAGGATGAACACAAATTACCTTTGCTTTATCTCCTAGGAAGCGTCTTGTTCAGCAAATGGAAATATGGATAGAGCAGCTATTATGATGTTCAACCCACTTTAGGAACCCAAATCATGTTTCTCCCTCCACGGCCCTGCGATTTACAGCTTAGTTTTCACCTTCTTCTGTGCAGTGAAGCATGTGTGCCAAAGAAAGAACACGGATTCTACACATCATGAATGTACAACAGATTGACAAAACCCTTTCCGGCTTTGCTGCTCACAACTCATCACTGGAAATGTTTCTTCCCTGGTTATTTCAGGAAATAACACAATGGCTCTGTTGGCACACACAGATCCCAAACACAAAAAGAATTTCAGTAGCGCTGCAAAGATAAATTGATTCTGAATCTCGCACACTTTCTGCATGGCCGCTGATTTGCATATGAGTAATTATAGATTTCAAATGAGTGAAAGCATCCACCGCCTCACTGGCGGCCCAGATTGTTTATGACAAGAGAAGCCAGTAGTATGTACATACATACAGAATGTTCTCAGATAATACTCTACAGCTTCCTATGTCTCGATGCCAGACAAGATAGCCC
>NW_022103898.1:33287554-33289139 GCF_000313985.2 Echinops telfairi
TCATAAAGAGCTAAATACTGCTGGAAACATCTTTGGAAATGTTTATCACAACTCCATTTTCTCTTCTGATGTGATTCTCCTACTTTTAGACGTTTGTTTCTCAAACCGGGGTCCTGGACTCTTAATGTTTTCTCCGAGCATAGAGATGTCTATTTTCATGCCGAAAATAATCTAGTAAAGTAAATAGGTACATATTTGGGTTCCTCAAGCTATGTAACTGAATTCTGCCACACGTTAATGTGCACACTTGTGTTATGTTTCGTGTTGGTTACAAATTGACTGAGTCTTCTTGACTCTCCTTATAACTGTGAGTCTGGCTTCCCCAGTAGACTGTGAGATCTGTGAAGGCAGCACCCATGTTGGCACTATTGTTTGTGTACCTGGAGCCCTACATTGCGTCTGACACATAGTAGGCACTTAACGACTGTAGACATTGTGTGCATAGTGTCCTGGAGTCTGCTTTATTGCACACACACACACACACACACACACACACACGTCTCCATGTTTGCCAGTAGGTATTTTAATATCTGGGTGGTACCTAGTCATGTTGATAGTTGACATTTGGTTCAACCAGACTTTATTTTTAGACATATGAACTAATTTTGCTTGTTGACTATTTCGGAGCAGTTAAAATATTTTTGAGCAAACTTATTTTTTCTCTTGTATAGATTATTTCCTTAGGAATCCTTAAAAGGAATGACTAGGTCAAAGGGAACTACCAGGTCAAAGGTCACACGCAGTTTTATCCCTTTTCGAGTATGTTTTTTTTAAGATTTTCTTTTATGAAGAGACCAGACCAAGTTGTAAGACCTCTGTTGAGATCTGTTTTTTTCATTTTCAGTTAAACGCTCTTTGATTTGAAAACCACTATCTTTCTGTTAATGTGCCATCTTGGCTCTCTTGGGTTGGATTTCCTTCATCCAGCCTTTTTGCCCTCCGTACTTCCTGCCAACGTGATATTTGCAACATGCAAATCTAATCGCGTCTGCGTAAAATGCAGCAGCAGCAGCTTCCGTTGCCTGCGCGTCACGTCCGGTTGCGTTGGCAAGGCATCCAAAGCCTTTCATGATACGGCTTTCAGGTCCCTCTCCAGGCGCATCTTTGACTGCTGCCCAGATGCACTCTGCGCCTCCCGGGAGCCCTGTTTTCCCTTGGGAATGCCCTCTGTTCCCTCCACTTCAAATGGTTCCCACGCTCTTGCTTGCCTTGCATTCCACTACTCATCCTTCAAAACTCAGAGTCTCCAGTGATGCCCTCTTTCCACCCCCGATTACCTGCCTGACCCATCATTTACTCTTAGTTGGTTTTTTTTTTCATCCTTCATTCAAGTCTTTGTCACCCTGCTTTGAAGTCTTTGTAAATTTCTCCATCTTTCCATTTAGAATGTGATCTCATTAAGGGGTAGGAATTTTGTCATTTATTTTTGCCACCCAGCCCTTAATTAACATAAAAGTTAGCCACAATAAACATTTTATTGAATGAATCAAATTGTTGTTATTTTGGTGTTGTCAGGTGCCATGGAGTCGGTTCTGACCCATAACAACCCTACGTGCAACAGAATGAAACACCGCACGGTTTCGTG
>NW_022103898.1:33289239-33290719 GCF_000313985.2 Echinops telfairi
CATACTGTTTATTAGCACAGTTGATTTCATAGGGAGTCAGAAGAGAGGGGTCAGGATGAACACAAATTACCTTTGCTTTATCTCCTAGGAAGCGTCTTGTTCAGCAAATGGAAATATGGATAGAGCAGCTATTATGATGTTCAACCCACTTTAGGAACCCAAATCATGTTTCTCCCTCCACGGCCCTGCGATTTACAGCTTAGTTTTCACCTTCTTCTGTGCAGTGAAGCATGTGTGCCAAAGAAAGAACACGGATTCTACACATCATGAATGTACAACAGATTGACAAAACCCTTTCCGGCTTTGCTGCTCACAACTCATCACTGGAAATGTTTCTTCCCTGGTTATTTCAGGAAATAACACAATGGCTCTGTTGGCACACACAGATCCCAAACACAAAAAGAATTTCAGTAGCGCTGCAAAGATAAATTGATTCTGAATCTCGCACACTTTCTGCATGGCCGCTGATTTGCATATGAGTAATTATAGATTTCAAATGAGTGAAAGCATCCACCGCCTCACTGGCGGCCCAGATTGTTTATGACAAGAGAAGCCAGTAGTATGTACATACATACAGAATGTTCTCAGATAATACTCTACAGCTTCCTATGTCTCGATGCCAGACAAGATAGCCCCCCTTTCGCCAGATTCCTTCCAAAAATGTTAACTAGTGTTTTCCAGCTATCTTAGAAATGTAAATCGGACATAATCTCACAATTCTTATCCAGAAGTTCACAGATTGATGAGGGCTTTTTACTCATAAATCACCACAGGAAAAGTTTGCTGTTATGTTAGATTTCCAAATTCTAGTCACTATAAAAATAGAGAATTTTTCCCATGGGGAAATTGAAATTGATGAACTTACTTAATGTGTGTTGCCTGATCCCTTAAACGATTTATCTTTTTATTAATCTGATGATGATGCACTTTTGAAAGTAAGTAGATGCTTAATAAAATTTGAGTTATTAAAAGAGCTGTGCTTTCCATGTTTAGTAATGTTAATTAGGTATGCTCATGCCAGTTTCTGTTGTTGACTCAGCAGACTTCTCTGCACTAATGTGCCCCAGCTCACACAAATCCCACTGCCGTTGAGTCGATCCCACCTCATCACAGTCCTACAGAAGGTTTCTGAGATGGTACGTCTGTATGGGCGCAGACAGTTTCATCATTCTCTTGTGGGTTTGAACCACCATCCTGTGGTTAGCAGCCCAACACTTAACCTATAGTGGCACCAGGTTGCCTTACTAATGTCTTCAGAGCTCCATCAGTACATTGCTAGCCAAGTCCTAAATATGCCTCAACCTTTCTACTCTCAAATGCTTCCCAAACCCAATGTGTCAAAAGTAAAAAGTATCTTTTTCAGACTCAAACCTGATCCTCTTCTTGGGTTTCTATTATTTCAGGGAACCTTGTTACCATTCTCCCGGATATAGTCTTAAAACTCTGACACCGTCTCCCACTCTTTCCTCTCTCTCCAACT
>NW_022103898.1:33291622-33293576 GCF_000313985.2 Echinops telfairi
TTCCTGCCAACGTGATATTTGCAACATGCAAATCTAATCGCGTCTGCGTAAAATGCAGCAGCAGCAGCTTCCGTTGCCTGCGCGTCACGTCCGGTTGCGTTGGCAAGGCATCCAAAGCCTTTCATGATACGGCTTTCAGGTCCCTCTCCAGGCGCATCTTTGACTGCTGCCCAGATGCACTCTGCGCCTCCCGGGAGCCCTGTTTTCCCTTGGGAATGCCCTCTGTTCCCTCCACTTCAAATGGTTCCCACGCTCTTGCTTGCCTTGCATTCCACTACTCATCCTTCAAAACTCAGAGTCTCCAGTGATGCCCTCTTTCCACCCCCGATTACCTGCCTGACCCATCATTTACTCTTAGTTGGTTTTTTTTTTCATCCTTCATTCAAGTCTTTGTCACCCTGCTTTGAAGTCTTTGTAAATTTCTCCATCTTTCCATTTAGAATGTGATCTCATTAAGGGGTAGGAATTTTGTCATTTATTTTTGCCACCCAGCCCTTAATTAACATAAAAGTTAGCCACAATAAACATTTTATTGAATGAATCAAATTGTTGTTATTTTGGTGTTGTCAGGTGCCATGGAGTCGGTTCTGACCCATAACAACCCTACGTGCAACAGAATGAAACACCGCACGGTTTCGTGCCAGCCTTGCAATTGTTTCTGTGCCTGAGCCCATTGTTTGTGTTGTTTGGTTTACTCATTGATAAGTCAGCTACTTACACATAGGTATATTTGTTTGTTAACTGAGGACCCATTTATGGTATGTGTGTATTATAATTCTCAATAGTTTAGAATAGTCCTTAATGTTTTAAACCACTGTGATGAAGTGGAATTTCTGAATATGGCTCTTCCATGCATACCTCTGGAACTCCCTCCAATGAGTGGTGGGACAACGTAAACAGGGTGTGTGACACGCTAATAGAAGGGACTGGACAGTGTGGGTTGCCATTGCCCTGTGTATGTGAGAGCCACCTCAGCAGCAGGAGCAGAGAGAGAATTTTCAGGGCCATCAAGGAAAGAAAGTCAACCGTGGGGCACGTTTGAAATCTGACTGAAGTGGTGGAGCCAACAGAGACCATGCAACGCAGAGATCAGAGGCCGGGACAAGGAGACTTATGAGATAGAACAGAGGAGCAGTGTAGGCTGTGAGGCAGGACAGACAGCAGGTGGGCTTCCTGGGCCCACAGAGGCAGAGGCCCAGGGGCCATGTGGCAGGAAGGCTGAGGAACAGAGAGACTTCATTGCTACCTGAGGAGAGACATTGCTGTGGGGACCAAATGACTCTAGCCTGCATGTTTTCTGAGCCTAGCTTGTGATAATCTATTAGCTTACCAAATAAACCCCAAATAATTGTGAGTATTGCGAGTACTGTGTGGCCATTGCAATGGATTATAGAGCCCAGCAGAGAAGTGGCATGCCCTGGGAGGAGGTGGATGGGAGCATAGTGAGAGAAGGACGGAGGGGGAGGCGTGTCTGATTTCCTCCTGGAGGCGATAGGCCTCGAGCCAGCGTGGAGATGGAGTCTTCCCGCTTGTGTAGGCAGAGTAAGTGGAGCGGCCTCGTCACTGTTTTCACAGCCACCCAGGCACACCATTCGTTATGCGTTTGTAACGGGTGGTACTTCTGATACTGCTGCTAGCTAAGCCGTAAACCCTGGACTGTCAGCTACATGAGACATCTCGTTCACCTCATATTCCCATGGCCTAGCACTAATGCCTGACGCTCAGTAAGAACCAAATGATTATTTGTTGAATGGGGGAACAGATGAATGAATGAAACTTTGGGAAAAGGCACTAACTGCCTCACAGATCTGAGCAGTTGGGAATTTACTGCATCTTTGCATATGTGTCTGTCTTATTTTATTCACCGCTTCATGGATGAGCCCATTGAACTTCCTGCTTTTCTTGATAACCTGATAGTCTTCTTGCCTCTACCATTTTAATGCTTCTCAGGGCC
>NW_022103898.1:33295069-33301909 GCF_000313985.2 Echinops telfairi
TGCATCTGATACGTAGCTCCGATATGTAGCGATGCAGACAGAAGCGTGTACAGTATGAGCCAATCAGTGGCAGTAATGACAGAGCATGCGCTGTTCCGCAAAAACCGCGATAGAGTGAAGCCACGGAAGTCGAAACGCGAAGTGGCGAGGGTTCACTGTAAACCTATTTCTATAAACACCTTCGTGCAACAGGGGAAATAGTCCCACAGTCCCACACCAAGAAAGCCAGAGTCTCTAGAACTTCATTTTTTTTTTCTGACATCAAATCTAAGCCAACCAACAGTCCTTTAAAATTCAGGTGGTGGTGGCGGCAGCGGTAAATAACTACCTCCTATAACTCAGCTGATTTTTAGAGGTACATTGTTGCTTGGAATCAGCTGCCCAAACCCCAAGAGCTACTTTGAGGGTTGCATGAGGAACCACCTTGAGGGATGCATGGAGTATGGGCACAGAGAGGTCACACTCCCTCGCCCTCTGACCTCGGTGAAAATCTGCACGTTTTTACCCTGGCCAGCTGCTGTGTGCCTTTGAGTTGGCTCTGACTCAGGGACCTGTAGGGTGGGCGAGAACTGCCCCAGTGGGTTTCCTATATTGTAGTCTTTATGGGCAGGAGCCCTGCTGTCCAGCGGGCTGAACACTTGACTGCTGTGAGAAAGGTCAGTGACAGGAACCCACCCGCCATCCTTGGAAGAAAGACGCGGCAGTCTTTCCTTCCCCGAGGATGCACAGCCTTGGGAACCCCATTGGGCAGAGAGTAGGAATCGATTCCATGGCACCGGTCTCAATTTGGTTTCATTCATCACCAGGGAGGCAAATCACCAGGTCTTTTCTCCCACAGAGCTGCTCACACGACTGGCCTTTAGTCAGCAGCGTGACCATTGCGTCTGCTGGGCTCCTACAGCCTAGGACAAGGAACAGAAGTTTTCACCTACTGCTTAGTTTCTTTCTTGGATACCGAGTCTTCCTAAAAAGCCTTACAGGAGAATAAAGCTAAGGTTGTAACGAATGGAGAGGAGGGAGCACTTTGCAGAGAAAAGAATTCTCTTCAGCTGAACATTGAATGATGAGCGAGAGAAGGACGTACAGCCAGGCTGCAGTGGCAGCACAAGTCCTGCTATGTGGCTCATTAAAACAGGTGTTACAATGGTTCAACCACCTACCCCAGGCTTAGGGCTTCTATTAAAGCCCCGCTGTGTGAGAGTGAAGATTTTAATTGAAAATAGAACAGATCGAGCCAATATTATATTTATGAAAGCTATCATTAAAGCGCGCGGCTCTCAAATACCTTCTCTTGCTGCTGTTGGAAGAATCACGGGCAGCACCGCAGCCCAGGCACCCTCGAGCCTCAGCTGCAGGGCAAGCTGGAAACCAGGAGCCCAGCGGGCCTTGTCCAGGGCCTGGGTGTCTGAGTGGCAGAGGCTGGTGTGCCATGCCTGCAAGCAGTGCCGGGCACACAGAAAAAAGCTGGATAGTGGGTGAAAGAGGACCAAGGTGGGCAGATGAAAAGGAGGGCTTGGTTCTGAGGTGCAATCCATTCTCCTGGGAACAACCCCCAGTGGTGGGGGAGAGAGCTGCTCCCTCGGGGTTTCTCACCAGGACGTTCTTCTGTGGAGTAGCTGGGTGGTGAGCAGCCAAGTCCGAAGGGCTTGTGCCGCCAGGACGCCTTGGTTCTCACATAGGTGACTGCTAGCTGCTTCCTTGGCCCTGAGATTCAGGGGAATCTGATTAAGACTGAAGTGCCCTGAAGACACCGCCCCCGCTAGTGTTTCCCGGCACCCCAGTCCCACCCAAGGGCACTAAGAAAAGGCCAGGCCCTGGCAGCCGAAAGGAAGTGATGTGGAGGCTATTTATAAGAATTGATGAAAAAGACACATTTAGAATGAATAGTTGTTTTTGAACCGACATGAATTTAGAACTCTAGTTGTTCCAGAGATGCGGCACCCTGGTGGCATAGTGGTTTTAAATTGTGCTGCTAACTGCAAGGTTAGCAGTTTGAGACCACTAGTCTCTCTGAGGGAGAAAAATGGGGCTTTCTACTCTTATGAAGATTTCCAGTTACGGAAACCTACTGGGGCAGTTCTACCCTGTCCTATAGGGTCGCGGTGAGTCAGAATCCACTCGATGGCAGTGCGTTTGGCTTTTGGAGCCAGTCAGAAAAATAGAAGGTTTTCTATCTTGTTTGATGATTCTGGTCACATGAGGAATTGTGGGAAAGATCATGAGACTGGGAGGCAAGAGTCTTGGGCTCTAGTCTTGGGTCTGATACTAATCATGTCACCAGAACTTTGAACATATCATTTAGATGTGGGACTCCAGATTATTCCGGAAACACTGAGGGAGTTTCTCTAACGTGGGTTGAGATAGACTTCTCGGCATGAAGCAATGGAAAGAAGGGTGATGTGGCTGGCTCTGCATATGGCTGATGCGTGGAGCCCCTTCTGGTGCATAGCACCCGACACAGTGTTTACGAGCTGCACGTCTTTGAGGGAATAGAGTGCCTCCTCTTTCTCCCACAGGGAGGGTTTGAACACTAATCTTGGAGTTAGCAGTCTGACACTTACCCAGCAGTGCCACCAGGACCCCTCTGATAAAGCTAAGGGTGCTCAGTGTAATGAGCTCTCCCTTATTGTCTGACCTATTATATATTTGGGCGTTAAAGGCCATTGTAGATGGTAGTTGGATTGTTTTAATTTGTTTTTTAATGACTTGGTGAAAATTAGACGTTGACAACATGATGAAATCTCTTCTGAAAATTGAATGGTACATAAAATCCCTAATTCTCAGGCCAGATAACCATTAACATTTCTTCCACTTCTGGTAATTGTGAATTCTAACCTCCCCTTGCTACTTGGGACTGTGAGGTGAGGAATTTCAAATGTCACTGTATACGTGCAACCTGGGACAAGCTGTACTTTTGCCCAGAAAACTCAAAGTGCTTTGTAGTACATGCCTCATCTTTATCTTTAACCAGAGCAAAACCCAAAGCATTATTTTTAAACATTTTGTGGTATAATATGTATGACATAAAATATATCATTTAATTAATTTATTATTATCTTGGGTTTTTTTAGATGAATTTGTTTGTCACAAAGACTCTCACGTCCATTTCAATTTTACTTTTCCTCCTCCTTTTTTAAAAGCCAAACCACTATTTAGGTTTGAAGGATAAGGAATTTGGAAGGATGCCGAGATGGAAACATGAAGATCGCACAACAGAGCAGCAAGGGGAGCAAAGCAATGAAGTCCCCGAGGAATCACGAAAATTACTTCTGACTCGGGGGCAGGGCTTGACCCCTCATCAGAAAACACTCATAAGGGTCAGGAGACAGACCTGGAACTACTTATAGGGTTTTTCTCCCCCCGCCCCACCCACCTATGTTTATCTATATAACATAGGCAGGATAAACAATCCCAAGGAGAAAACAATGGGACCGACGGTTACAGGGGGACAGGGGAAAGGAGGGGGAAAGGAAAGGGAGAGGGGGGGAGCCAACAAACTCAGGGACAAGGGAACAACAAGAGATCTAAATTTGATGGCAAGGAGGGCGTAGAATGCTTGGTGTAGTTGGATCAAGTGCAGTGTAGCTGAGAGGAATTACGGAGAGCCAAATGAAGGTCGAACATGATAGTGGGACAGGAGGAAAGTAAAAGGAAATAGAAGAAAGAGCTAAGAGGAAAAAATATATGTATAGAGGTATAAATATAGGCATGTATATAAGTAAATATATTAATATATAATGATAGGGATTTAGGTTCATGTACATATATTTATATGTTAAGTATCAAGGTAGCAGACGGACACTGGGCCTCTACTCAAGTTCTCCCTCAATGCAAGAACACTTTGTTTTAGTAACCTGGCATTCTGTGATGCTCACCTTCTCAACACGATCGATGAAGACAAAATGGGTGCATAAGCAGATGTGTGAAGACAGCTGATGGTGCCCAGCTATTAAAAGATACAGAGTCTGGGGTCTGGCCATAGTAGTAAAACTTTCACTTGTGCAGTTAATCATCCCAGCTCCCCACAGCCACTACTCCTGAACTAATTCTCACTCATAACCACCCTAGGGCAGAGTAGAACTATTCCAGAGGGTGTCTGAGACTGCACAGCTTTGACAGACTGTGGGGGGAAGTCAGATACTTGCTGCCAGACTGCTGTCTCATCCCACCACGGGGTGGGCCTGCTCCCTGCTGCTGGAGACAATGGCCTACTTCTCTCTGAAGCTTGGGACCATTCGCTTGGTTCCTCTAGGTGGGGTTTGCACCCTACTGATAAGGGTTCCTATGGAGACCCAGAGACCACCCCCTAGACCACCCTCTCATTGCTGTGTAGCCTATAGTGCAACCCTTCCCTGTGACGTATGTCTTTACCTGTAATTAGTGGGCTGGCTTGCCCCCAAAAGGTATATAGGCAAGGGTCAGCACTATAGGGGTGGACTTCTCTCTCTGACTCTGAGCTCCTTGCTGCTCACTCCCTGGTCACTCCCCTCTCCTTTGTTCCCTTCCCCTCCTTCCCTCCCTCCTCTCTCCACGTGGACCACCAAGCTGGGCTGAGGTGAGCAATGGTTCTATGTAACATGCCTGACTGTATTATTGTATTATCTCTCATACTCTCAATGACTTTAATGTAATGCTTATATATCTCAACCTTACAATTGTGCATTACTGAACCCAGAAGTAGTATTACTGAACCCGAATAGTAGTATAAGTAGTATCAGTGGGTGGGGGCTGGCCCCTCACCCTCCCTCTGCGTCATTATTTTTTATTTAATACTACAATAGACAGCCTCATCTTTCTCCTGCAGAGCAGCTGCTGGGTTCAGACTGCCGACTTTGTGGTTAGCAGAGCAATGTTTAACCCACTGTGCACCAGGTCTCTTCTGAGCAGTTCTACTTTTGGAAGTTTATACTTGTGCAAAATTTTATTAGTGTACAAAGTTTTTCATAGGAGCTTTGAAATAGCAAAACATTGGAGGGATCCTGAACATTAATTAACATTGTCGTTTGGTGCTGTGAAGTCCATTCTGACTCAGGGACCCTGTGCACTTCAGGAAAAACACTGCCTAGTCTTGCGCCATCTCACATTCATTATGCTTGAGCCCATCGTTGTAGCCACTGCATCAATCCATCTCCTTGAAAGTCTTCCTCCTTTTCATTGACCCCCTACTTTACCAAGCATGATGTCCTTTTGCAGGAATAGGTCTCTCCTGATACCCTGCCTAAAAGACTTGAGATGAACTTGTGCCATCCTTGCTAAGAAGTACTCTGCTGTATTTTCTATAAGATGGAATTCACTTGTTCTTGGGCAGTTAATGGTGCTTTCAAAATTCTCCACCAACACCATCGTTCAAATGCATCAATTTTTCAAGTTCACATGCATAATTAATGGGGACTGGTTAAATAATAGACTGTCCACACAGAAGAACATAGTCTAGACTTTAAAAAGAAAAAGGCCTTTCTATATGGAATAACAAATTAACTCTATACCAAAAGAGGAAAAGAACAAAATAAAAAAAATCTAGTAAGTGTGGTTGTCTCAGAGGAGAGTAATTGCATGGCTTATGAATAGGAATGAAAGAGAAACTTACTTTTTACTTTATACTATTCTCTAGCCTATGAGTTTTATACGATGTCCATATATTACCTATTCAAAAGTAAAATGAATTTTTATAAAAGGACTGAAATGGGAGAAAAGATAGTAATTCCAGAAAATTCAAAGAAGTTATTGCTCCAAATAGATCTGAATCTTTCTTCAATAACAGGTGAACGTGGACTGTCCTGAAAAATGTACACGTTTGACTCCCTTCTCCCGATAGTACTTTGACAGAATAGCCATCCTTTGTCAGCTTTGATCTGCTGACAGGGTGGAATACCCATCTGGAGAGGTTATGTTTAAGGTTGTGCTGTTGCCTGTGCTTCATTTTTTAAATGGCGAGCAGTCATGCTACGTGCTGACCTGAGAATGAATGTATGTGAAGAGAATTTAGCCTGGTAATAAAATATCACCCCTAGCCAGAGACCTTTCGAGTCAGAAGGGCTGACCAAGGCTCATCTATCCCCAAAGGCTTTATCAGTGGTACAGAGTGTGGGTCCTGGCCAAGGTCAGGAAGCTCATGGTGGCAAAACTTTAACTCTGCCGCATACTACTGACACGGAGAGGCTGTGCTTCTAATGGGTGATTGGCTGTGCAGTGCCGTGAATGGCTTGATATGGCCCTTCTAGTTACACTCTGTATCTCATTCGATGACCGGGTGTTGTTGTTAGGTGCCATCGAGTCGGCTCCGACTCATAGTGACCCTGTGTAACAGGGAAACACCGCCTGGCCTGCACCGTCCTCACATGGCTGCAGCCACGGTGTCTGTCCATCTTGTCAAGGGCCTTGCTCTTTTTTGACTCTCTTCTCCTGTTCCGAGCTTGATGTCCTTCTCTATGGACTGGTCTCTCCTGACAACATGCCCAGAGCACGTGAGGCAAAGTCTCAGCATCCTGGACTTTAAGAGCATAATGGCTGCACTTCTTCCAAGACAGATTTGTTTGTCTTTTTGGCAGGCCACGGTGCCTTCACTATTGTTTGCCAGCACCGTAATTCAAATGCATTGATTATTTTTTTATATTACCCATTCAGTGCCCAACTTCCACATCCATGTTAGGTGATTGAAAACATCATGGCTTGATCAGGTGCACCAGCAAGTCCTCAAAGTCACCTTCTTGCATTTCAGCACTTTAAAGAGGTCTTGTGCAGCAATTAAATGACTGGACAGCACATGGAAGAACACACCAGCCTGTGTGATCACGAGGTGCTGAAGGGATCAGTTATCAGGGGTCAAAGAACAAAAAAATC
>NW_022103898.1:33303291-33306297 GCF_000313985.2 Echinops telfairi
GGTAGGCTGGTTTGCTAGGCCATGGAGCTAGAGCTGAGTGCCTTTGGGCTAGGGCTTAATGGCAGGGTGGACTAAATGAGCCGTTTAACACTTTGGGGGCCACATGGCTGAGAGGTCAAGGACCAGAGAGACACATGCCTGAGAGCACAGCTGAGAAGAGGCTGACCTGACCAAAGAATTTTTTAAAAAAATCATTTTATTGGGGGCTCATACAACTCTTATCACAATATATACATGCATCCATTGTGTCAAGCACATTTGTACATTTATTGCCATCATCCTTTTCAAAACATTTTCTTTCTACTTGAGCCCTTGGTATCAGCTTCTCATCACCCCCCCTCTTGAACCCTTGATAATTTATGAATTATTATTTTTCCATGTCTTACACTGACCATTGTCTCCCTTCACCCACTTTTCTGTTGTCCATCACCCTGGAAGGGTGGTTACATGTAGATCATTGTGATCGGTTTTCCCTTTTTCCCACCACCTTCCCCTTCCCCTCCTGGTATCACTACTCTCATTATTGGTCCTGAGGGGTTTATCTGTCCTGGGTTCCCTGTGTTTCCAGCTCTATTTGGTCTCTGTGTACATGCTCTGTTGACCAAAGAACTTCAACCTAAACATTTCCGATTCGGAAATGCAACCTCTAAGCTTTCCTAATAAACCCCATCATCTCGAGTATTATCAGTGAGTTGAATGTGACCATTGCAACGCATTTTTGAACCCAACAAGGCAGCGAGGGGTGCTGTGGGAGGGACAGTTGGTGTCAGAATTGGTCGAAAGTTTGGAGGGTAGAGGCGTGTCTGACTTCCTGCCTCGTGGAAGTTGGGCTTGGGCTGCTGCTTCTGTTCTTGCTGCTCTTCCACCCACCTTTTGACATTGTACAAGGTCAGTTGCCATCCCACATGTGGTTACACTTAGAATCGCCCTTGTTTTCTGTTTGTCTGTTTCTAATTCATTGACCAGGAGTGGTGGAGAGCATGGTTCCCAGGAGCCGCTCTTCCCCAAGCCATACCCAACCAGGTCTCGGGGCTGCCAAGGAGTCTCCGCTGACTCATCTCCTGGCCCTTCTCCCTGGGAGATCCTTTGACAGTAGTTTTGCCCCTTACCATGACCGGAAGGTCCTTAGGTCCTAGAGACAGTTCAAGTGTGGGCAAAAACCATCCCTGCCTCCTTTGGAGGAGAGGGGGACTGGCGCCACACACTGTGGCAGGAGAAGCTGTGCGAGGCCAGGATGCAGGGTCGCTGATGTTGAGACACACATGCAGATGGAGAGGAACGATGATGTGGTACACTGTCAGGATGGACAATGCTCCACCTTTCCCTGCCTCCCTGCCTTTTGAAATTCCTTGCAATAAAGAGCCCATTTCCTCTCTCCTGGAGGCTGGCCTGGCCTTGTGACTTGCTGTGGCCTGCAGCGTGCAGCAGGACAGATGGATGGGCTGCTAGTGCTGAGCCTAACAAAAACCAAATCAGACTCACTGCCATGGAGTGAATTCCAGCGCGCAGCCAGCCTGTAAGGCAGGGCTGAATGGCCCCTGTGGGTTTCCGAGACAGTACCTCTTCTAAGTCTAAGCCTCTGCTTATTCTTTTGCTCTTCCACGTTGCCATAGGAGCAGAGTTGAAGGGCCCTCGTTTCCCCAACCAGACCGGAAAACCCAACTCACTGCCATCGAGTCAGTTCTGACTCACAGTGACCCTGTGGGAGGAGTATAGCTGCCCCTGTGGGTTTTGGAGGCTGTAAATCTTGATCGGAGCACAAAGCCTCATCTTCTTCCCATGTTTACAGGAGTAGAAAGCCCAGTCTTTCTCCCAAGTTGCTGCTGGTGGTTTTGAACTGCCAGCCTTGCAGATCAAAGCTCAACTTGGAACCACTACACCACCAGGGCTCCAGCTGAGCTCTTCCTAAATCAACAAGCAACCATCCACCCCCAGAGTGATCACCGAACTTACCACTGGAAACATTTGAACTGTAAATGTTTTACTGTTATATGCCAGTGAGATTTCATGCCGTATCGTTGTGGAAATAGATAACTGATATGTCTGGGGATGATGGGAAATGAACAGGTGGCTGGTATTGTGTTCAGAAATAGAAAAACCAGTGATTTTCTTTCTCCTCCTATTGGAAATATGGAGAAGTGTTCCTGGTGCAATACAAAAGAAAGAAAAGAAGACAAGGCTAAGCACTAGCATCGGGGAAATATTACATAGTTGCCTGTATACAACAAAGGAAAAGTGGGCCCTTAGGCAAGGACTATATCTAGCAGATGTTATAGAAATGTTAGGGTACTATATACAAGTATTTCAAAGACTGCCCTTTCTTCTCTGTGTTG
Organism: Echinops telfairi; assembly: GCF_000313985.2. Lineage (NCBI taxonomy): Eukaryota > Metazoa > Chordata > Mammalia > Afrosoricida > Tenrecidae > Echinops > Echinops telfairi. The sequence continues at coordinate 33,305,625 of NW_022103898.1, forward strand.
TCTTACTGAAGTCTCTCCTGTTCTAGAGTCACGAGTTGCTATTGCATTCCGATCAAGTAGTTTGCTTACATTTCCAGATAGCATATATTTGTCATTGTCAGCAACCTGAGAAATCACATGAAAAAGCCTGAAAGGAGCTTCTAGTAAAAAAGTCATTCAGATGTCAACCTGAAATTTTATCTCAGGATTTCAAAGATTTTTGTTTAAGGAAGTCTGTACTTAAACCCTATGCGTGATCAAGCATTTCAGTAAGATAGGCCATATCATGATCCCAATAATTTCCTAAAAGGTATTTGATAATTCAACACTCAATATCAGATTTACAAAGGAAAATCCAGGATAATTTAACCTTGACTGAATATATAATAAAGACACAAAATCATGTGTGTGCACTCACATGCATAAACATATATCTTGTACTGACAGCATACTTAGTAGTGAAGCAACAGAGATTCTGAATAAAAATTTTTAAAAAGAATAGTTTTTTGGGGGGGAGATTTTTAAGAATATTTTCAGGAGAATAAAACATGAGTAGCTTTTTAAAGACATAAGCTGTATATAAAGTATAGCATATGGTAGGAAACATTTTATTGTTCACAAAGAACATAATTACTGCAGTAACAGCATGGAAATGTATGAGGTGACTCCAAAAAGTTCCTGGGATGGACTGAAA
>NW_022103898.1:33307376-33309700 GCF_000313985.2 Echinops telfairi
TATAAATATAGAAAATGACACTACTCTTCTCACTAATTTTAATTTGGAAAATAATCTTATTATCAAAACTACGCTATTTATATTACCATGAAACAGGTATATTCATGTGATACTTAAATTAGTTAATAAATATTTTAACATTCTCTGAAAAAAAAAAAAAGAAAGAAAAGGTAATGGAATTTTTCTAAGAACTGTTTGTGACGCCCTCGTGGATGTGAAGACCCCTAGAATGAATGTTGGTGTTGGGTGCCATTCAAGCCCCTTCCAACTCGTGGCAACCCAACACCAACCCACCTCCGCCATAAGTGATTCCAACTTAGGACCAGTTCTCAGAGGAGGACTGCTCCCTACAACCTTCAGGGTTGGTCTGTCTTCTGAGGTGTCTGGGTGGATTTGAACCCCCAGACGTTTAGCTGGTAGTGGAGTGCTAGCAGTGAAACACTTAATCCCTGAGAGCTTAGTGGACTTTTGGATAGGCACATGTAGAATTTTAGCTTTATAACATACCGGCTACAATTATAATGGAAAAAAGATGTAAGTACGGTGCGGGGAGCAATAGCAAAAAGTGTAAAACCCATGGTACAAACTCTCCCAGACGTTGCTGGACTCAGGTCGGTCTCTCTCTCTCTCTCATCTATTTGGTGCTGACTCATAGTGAACAAACAGGACAGAGTCGAACTGCCTTTGTGAGTTTCTGAGACGGTAACTCTTTGCGAGAGTAGAAAAGCTCATCTTTCTTCCCTGGAGCTGCGGGTGGTTTCCAGCTGAGACTTTTCAGCCACCAGCCCGACGCACAACCACTGCACCACCAGGGCTCCTGGGATAAACAATGAAAGTGAGTTGGATACCTTATCCTATCTATATCATCTATGTCTATGTGTGTGTACTCATACCAATATACACGTATATGTATGTATACATATATTTAAAGGTTGCAGCAAATGAGAACTGTATCAGGTTTCTGAGTGTTAGAATATTGACTATTTTAAATAACATTTTTCTACCAATTATGGTATTGATTTTATTTAAGCTCCTACCGTGCTGGCAAAGAAGCACACGGATGCATTTTTTTCTAGGGCTCAGGAATGTGTGAGGAAAACTAGGAGTTTCCATTATTTTGGTTGCAAGGACCAGGAAACCTGGCTGAACTTTGTTTCCACAGGCTTCTCCTCTCCAAGTGCAGAGGTGGCTCAACAGCACCACGAAAGCCAATTCTTTCCTCTGCGCTGCTCTGCCCAGTGTCCTGGCTTTTCCCCCATGCTTGGTTGGCTCCTGATAGGGACAGGTGACTGCCCTCCCTCCCAGGTATCCTACCCTTACACACTCTTCTTTAGAGCCAATTCTCTCCTGCAAGCGTGCCTTTCCATAAGGAAAATCTTTTCCAAAACCTCACCAAAAGGCTTCTCATGTCTTACTGGCCAGATTGCATTCAGTGGTCCAGACACAAAAGGGGTGGGTTGGAGTGGTCTGCAGGTAGCCCCTGAGACTAATCAACATTCTCCTGTCTCCGCCCTGCTTGGGTCTTAGAGGCCCCTCCTCTGAGCACCTGGTTGTTCTAGGTGTCATGGAGTCCGTGGTCCTCTGACTCATGGTGACCGGAGGCCCACGAGGGTCAGAGGTGTAGTCTGTAGGGTTTTGCTGGCTGATTTTTTTCATAACTTGGTCCTTCAAAAAGGGGTCTTTCTTTTCAGTCTCTTTTACTCTGGGAGCTCTGCTGATTGAACAAAATGGAACTCTTATCAACAAAGAAACCGTGTGTGCCCACAGGTGCCTGTATGTTGGGGGACTGGCTCAAGTAGGAAACCAGCAGTCCATATGCTATGAATTAAGAATTTCAATCCTGGAAGGTTATTTGAAAGAATGATCATGGAAGTGGATAAAATTTTGTGTGTTCCATGAAGAGTTTCCAGTAAAGAAAAAATAACTTCATTATATGGTTTCAGAAATTTAAAAACTACATAAGGTACTATTTAATACACATGCCTTATAAGTAGGATATCTTGAAACCATTAACAACCATGTTTTCAGAGACATTAAAAACTCTCTGGATGTTAGGTGGGGGGACAGGGAAGGAAAGATACATCGTTATAAACAAGCTGGTTCCGTTTTTGTTCACTCAGGAGTCCCACACCGAAGATTGCGAAGATACACACCAGAGCCTTGATTTTCTTCTCAGGGATAATTTTCTTCTGTGGAAAATTTTCTTCTTTTCTGGCTTTGCTGAGCTTCCCCAGTAATCATGCAATACTTCTAACATCAGGAAAATGAACACCACTGAAATCAAAGACTTCCGTTGTATGGATTAGATTTTTCTGAGTAACAAG
>NW_022103898.1:33310262-33341977 GCF_000313985.2 Echinops telfairi
GCATATGAGGCGATTGAAAACACAAAGGCGTGAAGTCAAGCGCATCTTGGTCCTCAAAGTAACATTCTTGCTTTTCAACACTTTAAGGAGTTCTTGTGCAGCAGATTTCCCAAATGCAATGTGTTATTTGATCTCTTGACTGCTGCTTCCATGAGCATTGATTGTGGACCTAAAACAAGACAAAAACCTTGGCAACTTCAATCTTTTCTCCATTTATCATGATGTTACTTACTGGTGCAGTTGTGAGGATTTTGATTTTCTCTACATTGAGTTGTAATCCATACTGAAGACACATACTTGATATACATTTATCAGCAAGTGCATCAATTCCTTCTTCTTTCAATATCTGCATATCACAAGTTGCTAATAAACCTTCTTCCAATCCTGGTGCCACATTCTTCTTCACATAATCCACCATCTCTGATAATTTGCTCAGCATATAGATTGAATAAGTGTGGCGAAAGGATGCAACCCTGATACACACCATTCCTGATTTTAATACATTCTGGTTTTAATCCCCCTGTTCTGTTTACACAACAACCTCTTGATCCTTGTACAAGTTCCTAATGAGCATAAGGGAGTCTTCTGGAACTCCCAGTCTTCTCAAGGTTATCCACAGCTCATTATGATCCACACAGTCAAATGCCTTAGCATAGTCCGTAAAATTCAAGTAAATATCTTTCTGGTATTCTCTGCTTTGAACCAAAGCAGAGATCCATCTGACATCAGCAGTGATATCCCTTGTTCCATGTCCTCTTCTGAACATGGTCTGAAACATTGGCAGCTCCCTGTTAATGTACTACTGCAACTATTGTTGATAGGACATATCATTTTAGATGGGACATTTATACAGTGCTTCTAAGTTGACCTCTGATTTGAATTTAATTGGCCCAGCAGGTGCCCTTTGTAGCAATGTTTTGATTAGACCATTTTTGTCCTTTTTTAGGGTACCGTAAGGCGACTAAGCGGAACCCTGATGGGGTAGTGGTTCTGTTAGGCTGCTAATGGGAAGGCCAACAGTTAGAAACCACCAGTAGCTCTGCAGGAGAAAACTGGGTCTTTCCCCTCCCATAACGAGTGACAGCCTTGAAAGTGCACGGGGGATCCCTACTCTGTCCTATGGAGTCACTGTGGGTCAGAATCAACTGCATGGTAGTGAGTTCAAGTTTTGAGTTTTGAACAAGACAAAGACAAGTGCATTACTGAGAGAACTTATATATAACAGGACAAGTCACAGATATGTATAAACCCATGCATATATGAACTGGAACCTGGGTAGCAATGCTTTTTGACTCACCTCATATTTTCAGGGCTATAAAGCACAGTTCTCTATAGCCTGGGAAATAAGGGTTGGAGGAGCCCTGGTCGCATAGTGGTTACATGTTATGATCTATGAAGTCAGCAGTTTGAAACCACTAGCTGCTAACCTTGGGAAGAAGACGGGCGCTCCACTCCCATAAACAGTTACAGTCTTGGAAGCTCACAGCAGCAGTTCTACCCTGCCCTATAGGGTTGCTGTGAATTACTATGAGTTGTTGTTGGTTTTGGTTTTTAATGGAATTAATATTGAATAAAGTTTGTGGATAAGTAGGACAGAGGATTTGAGGTAATTTTACAAGCAGTGCATCACCAGATCTTAAAAATAAAGACTCAAAGCAGAAATAGCCTTATCGGAAGATTACATAAATCAATTGTGGAGTAAAAGGCATATATTTAGATGATGAGAACTTTTAAATAAGTTTTTTTCTTCCAGGTTATGGAAAAGATTTCATGAGTGACAGCTTATCTCTTGAGGGAGCTCTCAGTATCTAGATCCGTCAGTTTAGAAGGAAGCGGGACAAGCAAAGCCCTCTCTGAATGAGTTAGCATCGATGCACACGCAAAGTGCTGAGTGATGGAGCGACAGCCAGGAACCACAGGCTGGAACCTCAGCAAGCTCAGGTCCTTATCACTGTTTCCCTCTTGCCTCGCACAGGGCTGGAATTTAGGAGCAGCCCGTGATGTAAAAATTCAACTGAATACTTAAGAGGGCACATGCCATTTCTTCTTGGTATGTAATCAGCATGGCTCTGGAGTCAGCAAATGCATGGCTGATATTGGAGAGAATCTTGGAAGCTTCTCAGATGATGACTGAGCGATGACCTTCAGGAGATTTGTAGTGACTTGAGGCCATAGGAAACAAGACCTGTTGACACAGTGGATAAAGCACACTCAGCTTTGAACAAAAAGGTTGGCAGTTCAAATCTACCAGTGACTCTGAAGGAGAAAGATATGGCAGTCCGCTTCTGTAGAGGTTTACAGTGTTGGAAATTCTCTGTTTTAGAGGGTTGCTGCTTTAAGTAGGACTCAACTAAAAAAAAATTTTTTTTAAGTCTTACCATGAACATGGTGCATTGTTCTGGAATCTCATTTTTATTAATTTTTTTAAATTCTGTGTTTAGCTTAATTTTAAAAAATCATTTTATTGGAGGCTCATACAGCTCTTAACATCATCCATCCATCCATCGATTGTGTCAAGAACATTTTGTACATTTGCTGCCATCATCATTCTCAAAACAGTTTCTTTCCACTTGAGCCCTTGGTATCAGCTCCTCATTTCCCCCTTCCCTCCTCCACCTTCCCTCTCTTACGAACCCTTGATAATTTATAAATTGTTATTATTTTTTCATGTCTTTCACTGACCGATGTCTCCCTTCACCCATTTTTCTGTTGTCCATCTCCCTGGGAGGGGGCTTATATGTAGATCATTGTGATTGGTTCCCCCTATTTCTCCCCACCTGCCCCTTTCCCTCCTGGTATCTCTACTCTCATTGTTGGTCCTGAGGGGTTTATCTGTCCTGAATTCCCTGTTTCCAGCTCTCATCTGTACCTGTGTACATGCTCTAGTCTAGCTGGATTTGTAAGGTAGAATTGGGATCATGATAGTGGAGGGAAGGAAGCATTAAAGAACGAGAGGAAAGTTGTATGTTTCATCGGTGCTATACTGCACCCTGACTGGCTCTTCTCTTGAAGTGAGTTTTAGATCCACACAAGAGCAGCATATATAGAGAAGATTAAACCCATAGTCCTTAAGTAGCCTCTGACTCGCAGGACCCTGCCGGACAGAGCTGAATTGCTCCATAGGCTTCCGAGGCTGTACCTCTTTATGGAAGCAGTCTGCCATATCTTTTCTTCTGCAAAGTGACGAGAGTGAGTTTGAACCACTGAGCTTTCGTTTAGCAGTTCAATGCTTAGCTCACTGTGATACCAGGGTTCCTGTAGTATTAAATTACTGCGCATCTGACCTCCCCCCACAGGTTCCTATATCCAAAAATATCCAGAGCCCTCATATATCTTTTACTCAGCTTCTCCGAATGTTGACATCTTATATAGCCTCCGTACATTGATCAAAACTAAGAAATTTACAGTGATACAATATTTCAAATTACTTTGAAGACAAAGGTGCTCCTGACCCAAGCTAGGGTACTTTCAATTGCCTCAAATGCATGTGAATGTTGGACAAAGAATAAGGAAAACTGAAGAACTGATGCACTTGAATTATGGTATTGGCAAAGAATATTGAAAATATGAATTACCAGAAGAGCAAACACATCCGTCTTGAAGGTGTAAAGGCAGGCTGCTCCTTAGAAGCCAGGATGGTGAGACTTCATCTCATATACTTTGTACATGTTATCAGGAGAGATCAGTCATTGGAAAAGGACATTGTTCTTGGTATAGTGGAGGGCTAACAAAAAAGAGGAAAACTGTCAAGCAGAAGGAGTGACACAGTAGCTGTAACAGTAGGCTCAAACATAGAACAATTGTAAGGATGGTGCAGGATGGCAGTGTTTTGTTCTGTCGTACATAGGGTCGCTCTGTGTCAGAAACTACTCTATAGCCCCTAACAATATAACAACAACGGTACTGCTTTCTAAGTGACAGGTGTTATTCAGGTTTCCCCAGTTCTCCACTAATGTTCTTTTCTATTCCAGAACCCAGCCTACATTGTATTTAGTTGTCTTCTTAGACTCTTTCAATGTATGAGAGTTTTTTCTATGTTTGCCTTCTAATAATAGCTTTTATAGAGTAGTGAGTAGGCATTTTGAAGAATGTCCCTCAATTTGTGTAATTTTTATAATGGTTCGCTTGGAGTTCTGGATTTGGGGAAAGAAGGGTGATGAACTCGTCTCATTGTAACGCTTCAGCAAATACATGAAATCAACATGACTTGTCACTGGTCGTGTTCCCTTGATCGTTTGGTCATAAGGTTATGTCTGCCAGGTTGTGTGCCTGTAAAGTTACTCGTTGTCTTTTCCCATGCTGTTGATTGAAAGGGAATCACTTCATCTCATGATTAGAGGCGCTGATGATTAGGTTTTGTGCCAACTTAGATTAGTCAGGTTTCTCAGTGGGTTGGCAACAATTTCCCATGATGACTAATACACTCATACAAATACTAAACCACTAATATAAAGTAATCACTCCATGATGGGATCTACTATAACATGATCAACTCTGTGAGCAGCCAGAAGCTGTGGAATGCAGCCCCTTTGATTAGGCCATAGCATTGATGTAATTGGAAGGAAGACTCCTTGGAGATGTGACCTTTAGGCATATTCCATAGAACGCTTAATTTCAGCTTATCTTTATCCTTCATCTGGTTTGTCAGCTGCTGCCTTTTTACCCCATCCAGGAGCAGTCATTGGACTGCCAGACTTGGATTCATTAAACTTTGTCTCCACCAGCCTGTAGTCTTCCTGACTTCTGGTTCATCAGATCCCACAATTATATTAGTCAGAAGAAGCCTGCAGCTTACCATCTGTGGCAGTTATATAATCTGTCAACTTGAGTGAAGGGGTGGAGTCTAGCCTGTCAGTCAGGTCAGCAACTTGATGACCTCATTTGGAGGTGCGATGGAGATAAATAGTTCACCAGAGGCCAGACCTGGTCTCTCTCTCTCTCTCTGACTTCCCTTTCCTTCCTGCTGTTGAGACATTCAGAATGCTGGAGGAGACCCGTGGAGACCCGTGCCTGCATTGAGATGCTTCCACTGCCACTGGATCGACAAAACCTTCTACCCACTGGCCTGGGATCTTCCTGTATTTGGCATCATTGCTTGTGCTGCATGAGTCTAAAGAGGAATTTATGGACTAGTATCAGACATATGAGCTAATATCAGACTTACGGACTTGATCTGTACTGGGCTGGGATGTTTTCTTAGTATACAATTGCTCTTTTATATAAAGCTTTTTCTTATACACATGAATGTCTATGCATTTGTTTCTCTAGTCAACCTGGACTAACACACCATCTGACCCACAGACTTATTCTGAACTGGGCTCACCTGCTCCTACAATGGTGTGACCCATTTCTTGATGTACATCTTTCTGTATACCTGCACATACGAGCATCACTGGCTTTCCTTCCCTGGAGAAGCCAGCATAACAGGGAGAGTGAAACGAAGGTCCACCTCCTGGAAGCAGAAGTATCAAAGAATGTGTGACATATCTTAAGATTGCCAAAGTTACTAGTAATATTTTTAGTAGTATTTACTAATTTTTAAGAAAGAGATACTTTTGTTTTTATTCTTCTGCAGTTTCTCTTAAAAGAATAAACTCTTTGACTTTCATGACAGCAGTTCTTTGCATATTTCCTTTCTCTAAAAAAATTATTTTTAAGAGAGCATTTATTATAGTCTTAGATGGAACAAAGGGAAGAACAAAGACAAAACCATGTTATCTAGTGGAGACCTTTGGCACAGGATCATAATGACATCCAAGTGCTTGTTGACATACAGAATGCGATAAAGGACACGGGAGGTCAAGGAAAACTGTCGCATATGCATGGTAGTTGGCAAATGAAACAATTATAGTTACAGGCGGGTTACCGGAATGGGAGTGGGGTCATAATAGGAGTACATCTGTGTGGGAGACAGAGTAACTTACAAGATTGATCCAAGGGTCTGGAATAGGCGTCTTCAAACTAAGGCCCACAGGCCACATGTGGCTCGCTGAGGACATTTATGTGGCCCGCTGGGTGTTTTTGCCCTGTTTGTTTTTTTAATTCAAAATAAAATATGTGCAGTGTGAATAGGAATTTGTTCTTAGTTTTTTTTAAAACTATGGTCCGGCCCTCCAACAGGTCTGAGGGACAGTGAGCTGGCCCCCTGTTTTAAAAGTTTCAGGACCCCTGGTCTAGAAGGAGATACTTTGAAGTTGTGCAATAGCTTGTTTGTCGCCCCACCCCAACACGCACACGTGAATTGTCACCCACTAATTTTTCAAATTCATCAATAGATCCTCCTGCCACAGTTATTGCTGTGGTGGTGTTCTGATGGTGATTTCTGGTCCCCTCCTCATTTCTTCTATATGTGTTTACTAGAAATACTTTGTAAGGAACATCTATTCTTCTGCCTCAATTTACTGACTTAACCATTTGTTTACAGCAGATGGGCTCATGGATATTTGTTAATTTTTGAGGGGCAAGGAGAGGCAGGGCTTATAATCTCTTGCTGTTATTGTGCTGCTCAAATGGTTTCTCATTCAGGTTGACTCATTGGCAGCCCCATAGTCCTGCTCCTCCTCCAAGGATGCCTCCTTGCTGGCATCCACTATGTTCCAGGCTCAGTTATGCTGCCCCTGCCCCAGCTGTTGAATCAGTCATTTCTTCAAGGTGCCCTGTTTTGTTTTGAACTGGATGATTGGGTGTAGAAACCAAGTTATGTGTGTTGCTGTGGGACTCCACAGCTTCAAAGGCCTTTTGAAGGACAGAACTAGAAAATAAATGTGATGTGTGAGTATGTAGTAGATTAAGTGTTGAGCTCCTAACTGAAACGCTGGTGGTGCAAACCCACCAGTGGCTCTGCAGGAGAAAGGGGAGGCTGCCTGCCCCCCTAAAGATGGACAGCCTTGGCAACCCTAGCGGGCAGTTCTTTTCTGTCCTACGGGGTTCCTGTGTGTCAGAATTAATCTGCTGGCACGTACACAAATGCATCTGTCTTTGTCTGCATCTGTCTAGCTATACATAACATGCATAAGTTTGAGTTCAAAGTGATCTTTAAACAGTGCTTTTATCTGATAATTTCTTTGGGAAATTATTTTCAACATTTACAAATAAAAACAAACATGCATAGTTGATCTTTCAGAATTGTATTTTGTGGCAAGTGGAAGAACTCTTGACCCACAGTGATATGAAAAACAAGGATTTACTTTTCTCTCACAATTGTCTTCAGGTAGGTGGAGGCTGGCATTGGCATAGAACAAGAGCGGTAGCAAAAAGAGGAGCTGATACCAAGGGCTTGATAGAAAGTAAATGTTTAGAAAATAATGATGGCAAGATATGTACAAATATGCTTGATACAATTGATGTATGAATTGTTATAAGAGCTGCAAGATCCCTCAATAAAGTGATCTTTTAATAAAAATAATAAAGGCAAGATCACTACGTATAAAAAAATGATAATAGAGCATAAAACAAGTTGCCATCAAATCCATTCGACTCAGGGTGATCCAGGTGTTTCCAAGTAGAAACTCTATGGGTTTTCACAGCCGCTTTTTCAAAGTAGATCTCCAGGCTGTTCTTCTGAGGTGCCTTTCGATGAGCAGCCTAGCCTGTGAACCGTGTGCACCACTAAAGGGCATATATGGGACTATCAGAGTTTTGAGGACAAGCATCATCTCTGCCTTTTCATTGGTTCCTCCCCACATCCTTGTCCATAGTAGAGGCTCCACAGATTTCGGTTTCTTGAGCTGGGGTTCACGGACTTTATGTATTTTAGGGTTCAATTGTAAATGGTAGATTTCTTTAGCTTTGGGGGGTTTGTTTTCATTTTTTATTTATTTTTAAAATCATTTTATTGGGGGCTCATACAGTTCTTATCACAATCCATACATACATCCATTGTGTCAAGCACATTTGTACACTTGTGTTTTCATTTTAATACTGATTTTTAAAAAAAACTGATTTGGTTCTATTTGAAGTTGACATTTCTCATCAGTTTTGTTTGGAAAGAGTCTGGCTTTCAGTTTGAAGAACATGGCAGTATTTGTTTATTTGTTGAATAAATATTTACTAAATGAAAAGTAGAAGAGGAGGAGGAGGAGGAAGAAGAAGAAAAAGGAGGAGAAGGAGAGAATGTTAGCTCTTCGGGCTGATGGGTCCTTTCTCTATGGCTGCATGATTGCTATAGCACTAGCCATTAAACCTGCAGTACCTGAGGCAATGGAAGAGGCAAATCCTCCTGTTTTTTATCTTTCTAAGAGGCAGAGGATGCCTTTCTGAACCAACTTCTTCGTATTCATTAGTCAGAGCTGAGTTACTAGCCAAAAGGCAGGAGAACCATTAATGGTTAAACCCAATCACAGTTCATCTCCTGAAAGAGGGATCTGTCCTCCTGAGATGATGTGCAAACATGAACTAGACTGCAGACTTCTTTGGGGCCTTTTAGGAAGGGACACAGAGTGCTCACTTCCCATGTGGAAAAACCGAAACACAGACAAGTGAAAACATTGGCCAGTGGTGTCAGCGTTGTAGAGCCAGGATTTGAACTACTGGGGGTCCAGACACATGCTAACCAGAATAACTGTTTGGATTCAGTATATATTGAGAGCTGGAGCTCCAGAAGGCAGCCTAGGCCCTATGTTAGGCTGGGTTCTATAGCGAAGCAAAACCAGTGATGCTTATATGTGCACATATACAAAGAGATTTATATCAAGAAATGGTTTGCACGGTGGTAGAATTAGGTTAGCCCAGTCTCCTTCAGACCTGCGGGTCAGATGGTAAGCTGCAGGCTTCTCCTAATGCGTGTAGCCATGGGGGCTGATGGTCAGCAAGCAGGAAGATGAAGCAGGAAGATCACAGGCTTGTGGACACAAAGTCAAGTGAATCTCAGGTGGGTAGTGTGACTCCTGGCATCCACAGGTTAATGAGGCAGGAGGTGGACAAACCAGATGTTGGAGCCAGATCCAGCAGAAGGGACAAGCTTCCTCACACGGAGTCTGCTTTAAAAGGAGCAGGCCACATCCAGGAGGAGCCTTCCTACCAATTGCACCAAGGCTGTGACTTAATCAAGGGTGCTGTGTTTCACCACAGCGACTAGTGACGGCACAGAGAGTTGCTCACATTTTAGATTTTGCCGTGGAGTTGATTCTTCAGTATCTTACAGTGTTTATATGCTAGGCATAATGTTTTCAGTGGCTCCTGTTTCCAAAGTGGGCAGGCAATTCTTTCTTCATAGTCTGTTTGTAGTCTGTGAGTTCCACCCAAACCTGTTCACTTTGGGTGACCCTGCCAGCATTTGAAATACCAATGACATAGTTTCAAGCACTACAGCAACACACAGGCCACTACAGTATGGCAGCCAATAGACAAATGATAGAAATGCAATTGGAGATTATATGATAGCATTTTGCAAGACCAATGACTTGTTCATAGTAAATACATTGTTGAAGCACACAAATGACAACTCTATATATGGACTTCTCCAGATTGACTGCATCTGTGGGAAGAGATGATGGAAAAGCTCAATATTAGCAGCTAAAAACATTGCTTATATGTAAGTTCAAAATAAAGTTGAAGAAAATTAAAACATCTACAAGAGCCAAAATAAGATCTTGAGTCTATCCCACCTGAATTTTGAGACCATCTTAAGAACAGATTTGACACATTGAACACTAATGGCAGAAGACCTGATGAGCTGCGAAGACATTAGACCATCCTTCATGAAGAAAGCAAAAGGTCATTCAAAAGACAGGAACTAAAGAAAGAAAGGATCAAAGTGGATTTCAGAAGAGGCTCTGAAACTTGCTCTTAATTTTAGAGAAGCTAAAGCAAATGGAAGAAGGATGAGGTCAAAGACCTGAACAGAAAATTTCAAAGGGCAGCTCAAGAAGACAGGGCCCAATAGTATTATGAAATATGTAAAGATCTACAATTAGAAAGCCAAAAAGGGAAGAACATACTCAACATATCTTAAACTGAGAGAACTCAAGAAAAAAATTCAAGCCTCGAGTTGCAATATTGAAAGATTCTAAGGGGAAAATATTGAATGATGTAGGAAGCATCAAGAGAAAATGGAAACAATCCACAGAGTCACTGTACAAAGAAGTACTGTTTGACAGTCCACCAATTCAGGACATAGCATATAATCAAGAACCAATTGTAGCAAAGGAAGAAGTTCAAGTGGCACTGAATGCATTAGTCAAAAACAAGGCTCCGGGAATTGATGGAATACTCACTGAAATGTTTTAACACACTGATGAAGCTGTAGAAGCACTCACTTGTTTATGCCAAGAAATTTGGAAGACCAGTACATGCTCAACTGACTAGAAGAGGTCCATATTTAAGCTCATTCCAAAGAAAGGTGACCAAACAAAATGCTCAAATTATAGAACAAATTCATTGATATCACACGCAAGTAAAATTTTGCTGAAGATCATCCAACAACAACAGCAGTATATTGACAGAGAACTGCCAGAGTTCAGGCTGTATTCAAAGAGGACATGGAACAATGATGTCAGATGGATCTTAGCTGAAAGCAGAGAATACCAGAAGATGTTTACTTGTGTTTTTTTTTTACTATGCAAAGGTAAACTGGAGAAGAACGGGAATTCCAGAACACTTCATTGTGCGCATTCAGAAGTTTTACATGGATCAAGAGGCAGTTGTGTGAACAGAAAAAGGGAATACTGGGTGGTTCAAGATGAGGATAGGCTTAGGTAGGGTTATATCTTCTCACCATCTTTATTCAGTCTGTATGCTGAGCAGATAATCAGAGAAACTATTATATGAAGAAGAAAGTGGAGGAAGGCTTATTAACTTATGATATACAGATGACACAACCTTACTTTCTGAAAGTGAGGAGGACTTGAAACACTTGCTGATGAAGATCAAGGATTGCAGCCTTCAGTAGGGATTATGACTCAATGTAAGGCAGACCAAAATCCTCACAATTGGACCAATAGGTAACATCATGATAAATGGAGAAAAGGTTGAAGTCATCAAGGATTTCATCTTGCTTGGATCAACAATTAATACTCTTGGAAGCATCAGTCAAGAGCTCAAAAGACAAGTTGCATTAGGTAAATCTGTTAAAAAGTAAAGAAGTTACTTTGAGGACATAGGTACTCCTGAACCAAGCTATGCTATTTTCCATCCGTTGCCTCATATGCATGTGAAAGTTGGACAATAAGTAAGAAAGACCTAAGAAGAATTGATGCATTGGAATTATGGTGCTGGAGAAGAATATTGGAAGTACCGTGCACTACGAAAGGACAAACTGATCTGTCTTGCAAGAAGTAAAGCCATAGTGTCCCTTGGAGGCAAGGATGGTGACACTTACATAATTTGGACATATTGTCAAGAGGGACCAGTCCCTGAAGAAGGACATCATGCTTGGTAAAGTAGAGAGGTAGCATAAAGGAGAACGTCCTCAAGGAGGTGGGTTGAACAGTGACTGCCACAATGGGCGCAAGCATAGGAACAATTAACTTTGAGGATGGCACAAGGCAGGGTAGTGTTTCCTTCTGTTGTGCATATGGTAACTACAGGCTGGAGCCAACTCTATGATGTGTAACAACAAAAACAACATGAGTTGATGACATTTCTTTAGATTACATCATGGGGGATAGCTGCCAAACTACTGAGAATCTTGGCTCAGTCATGTTGACACAAAATCTAACTATCATAGGCCCCAGGATGAAAAGTTGTAAGCCCCGCTGGCCCTGAATAGGTCCTGACAATCTAGCTTGAGGACTCACCCTTTTGGTAGCGAGCCTGCTGGTTTACATGTGAATTTAACTTACCCATCTGGTTTTATTTGTAGATGAGCATCGACCCAGGAGGAGTCTGTGAGCAGTGAGAGGGCAGAGGGCAGTGAGCAGTGGAGAGTGCAGTCCAATTCATAGGCAGCAATGATACCAAAAGAAGGACTGCCATTAGAACGCTCCTTTTCTCCTGGCTATGTTACGACAAAGATTTGTGACTAGGAATACTCTGACAGAGTTGGTCTGTGTAAAGTTCCTTACTTCATCTGTTTTGATAGGCATAAATGCAAAATGTTCTTTTTCTGCCTTGTTTTCCTCAACTGTGAAATTGGGGTAGTGGATTGGTGATCGGGCTGAATCTGAACATCCTGTGAGCCTAGGTTTTGCTCAAGAAGGAAGTGGGTACCAAAGTGCTGCAGTTGAGGGATGGGCACTTGTTCAGCTCAGTATAGAGTCAGAGTCTTGTTAGAAGAGAAGGGGCCTCAGAGCAGGAGCAGGAGGCCTCTGATACTGCTCTCTTTCATCTGTTCTGCATCTTCTGTTCTGCTCTTCTGTCTCTCTGTCTACCTTTTGGTATGAGCTACCAGTAATTCCTGCAGAAGAGGCAAGCTTGAGGCATGTGCTGGAAACGGTAGGGACTGAGATAAACCAGGGAGATTTTCAGAGAAAGATACCTGGGTTAACTCAATCTTCTTAGAGCTCATAGGGATTTTTTTTTTCCTTTTATTACTGGCTTGTGTCTGTCAGTGGTTTCAGAATCAACAGAGCTATTTCTCCCAGCTGGATGCTGAAAAGGAAATTCCTGTTCCTCACTGGGATGAAGGATGGTCTCAGACTTGGAGGATAACTGAATGCCAAGCCCTCAGATATCCTGTCCCTGCCCTGCCTCCAATAGGAATCTATACTTCCTTTTCCCAGCTGTCTTTATCATTTGTGTTTTTAGCTTTGATGATTGATCCTCTCTGTTTTAGCTAGGAAGAGAAGTTCACTGCTGTGATATATATATCTATCACATATATATATCTATCACATAGATATATCTATCACATAGATATATATATCTATGTGATAGATATATCTATCTATCACAGCAGTGAACTTCTCTTCCTATATCGGTTTATATAGCGAGAAGAAATATAATGGCTAATTAGTCTACACAGCAGTACAGAGGGCTTAGTTAAACTCACTTTTGTGGAACAGATAATAGACTGAAGGTCATTGAGCTCACCCAGGCTGCTGTCCAAGGTCAAGAAAGAAGACAGCAGAGTCTGCCCTCAGGCAAGACAGGCAGCGTAGGCCTGCAGGCAGCAGGGTGGGGCAGCAATAGTCAGTAGCTCAGGAGCATGACAAAGTAGGCCCCCTTGGGGTCTCAAGCTCTAGCAATGTATGCACAGCAACATGAGCCACCAGCAGTAAAGGAGCCTCAAGTTCTAGCAATTCAGGCGATATGACCCACTGGTTGGCTTGGCCCACAGGTAGTGCAGCACATGGGTGAGGCAAGGGACTAACTCAAGCAGCAGCATGCTGGTCTGTTCACCAGGGAGAAAAAGAGAGATGGGAGTCTGGCCTCAGGAATCATTTATCTCAGTCACCCTCCAGTCAAGCTGTGACATGATTAAACTCCACCCACATGCTCCAATGGAGGCCTAGTTGGCACAATAAACCTAACTATTACAACTGCTGATCTCTTTTCTCCCATTTCCTCTGCTTCCTTTCTTCAACCATCCCCCCACCTTTATAATCGTTCTCATTTAAACTAGGAACTGCTGAAGTCATCATCTCCATTTTTTTTCTCTTTTTGAAATTTGTTCTTATTTCTCAGAGCACTGCCCCTCCCTGACCTGATGTTCACCTTTCACGTTTGTAGCGGATCTTGAGTCCTCTACTTGTTTCTGCTCCCCCCCTAAACACAGGCTGCCTGCCCTTGGCTGTTTGAGCAAACACAGGCCCTTGTTCCTGGGCTGCCTTCACCAAGCACCATGACTGCTCTGTGCTCCCCCTTCAGCCATTTGAGACATGACCCAGTGTCAAGTCGCTTCTTGAAAGACAGCCTTTAGCACCTATGTTTATGCCAATTTCTAAAGTAATGCATGTTTGCAAAATAATACATAGGAAATCAGAGAAAAGTAATAAAGGCAGTGAAAGTCAGCCACAATCCCACTTCTCTGAGAAGGTGAACTAACATTCTATGTGTTTTCCTTTCGTTCTCTTAAGGTAGACATAATGTAGGTACGATTTACAAATAGAGTCATATGGTACCTAATGTAGTTCTTTTGTTTTCCTATTGAACACTGTTAACATGACTCCTGGCACATCTTTACATTTTTTGAAGTTAAATAATGCTCTACTTAAATATTGACCACATGATCACTTCCTTTATTTTTAAAATGTTTGTTTTATATAATCTCTCAACTTTTCCTCTCTCATCCTTCTCTGCCAGCATAGTAATGATGGTGATTTAAGTAGTACTTATATCTGGCATGATTCTAGAAATTTTCTGTATTAATATATTTAGATAGATGTTTTTATTAGGTGCCACTTCATGCACAAAGAAGAAAGCACTGCTCTGTTTTCCTCAAAACAGAGCCATCCTCAAAATTGTTGTTATATTTGAAGCCACTGTTGCTGCCACTGCGTCAATCCATCTTTTTTGCTGCTACTCTATTTTACCAAGCTTGGTGTCTTTTTCCAGGGACTGGTTCCTCCTCAAAATTGTTGTTATATTTGAAGCAACTGTTGCTGCCACTGCGTCAATCCATCTTTTTTGCTGCTACTCTATTTTACCAAGCTTGGTGTCTTTTTCCAGGGACTGGTTCCTCCTCATAACATATCCAAAGTATGTGAGACTAAGTCATCATCCTCATTCTAGGGAGGAGTCTGACTATACTTCCTTCAGGACAATTTGTTTGTTCTTCTGACTGTACTTCCTTCGGGACTAATTTGTTTATTTCTTCTGGAAGCCCATGGTACTTTCAGTATTCTTCCCCATGCTCATAATTCAAACGTTTCCATTATTTGGTCTTTCTCATTCATTGTCCAACTTTCACTTGCATATGCAATGCCATAGCTTGTGTCAGGTGCACCTTAATCCACCTTAATCATCCGTGCTCTTCAACACTTTCCAGAGGTATTTGCAGCATATTTTCCCAATGTAATATGCCATTTGATTTCTTGACTATTTCTTCCATGAGTGTTGCTGGTGATTTCAAGTAAAATAAAATCTCTGAAAACTTCAGTCTTTTCTCCATTTATCATGCTGTTGTCTATTGGTCCAATTATGAGGATTTTTGGTTTTTTTAACCTTGAAGTATAATTTCACCTATAGAATACTTAAATTTCACCCCTAGAATACTTAAATACTTCATCTCTAGGCTTGAGATTTTTCTTCAGTTCTTTGAGCTTGAGAAATTCTGAGCATGATCTCTTCTTTTGATTTTCTAACTCTGGGTCTTTGTACATGTAATTATTGTATTTAGCCTTCTCCAGCTGCCCTTTATGTTCAGCTCTTACCATTTCTTACCATTGCTTACCATTTCTTCCTTTTGCTTTAGCTACTCTAAATTCAAGAACAAGACTCAGAGTCTCTTCTGATATCCACTCTAGTCTTTTCTTTCTTTCCTATCTTTTTAATGATGTTTTTTTGCTTTCTTCATGTGTAATATTCTTGCTATCATCCCACATATCATTTGGTCTCTGGCCATAAATCTTCAATGTGTCAAATTTGTTCTTGAGATAATCTCTAAATTTAAATGGATATACTCAAAGTTGTGTTTTGGCTCTTGTGGTCTTGTTTAATTTGTTTCAGGTGCAGTCTGAACTTGCACATGAAGGATTGATGGTATTTTCCACAGTTGTTCCTTGGCCTTCTTTCGGTTGATCATATTGAGTTTGATTCCTCTATATTCCATCTGGTGAGGGCCATATGTATAGCTCCATTTATGTTGTTGAAAAAGATATTTGTAAGGAATTTCTTGGTCTTGAAAATTTTATCATGAAAATGCTAGCTCCATTTCTATTCACAAGACCATATTTTACAACTACTTCCTCTTCCTCTTTGCTTCCAATTTTGACGTTCTGATCACCAGTAATTATGGCTGCATCTTGATCGCATGTTTGTTCAGTTTCAGACGGAAGAAACTGACCAAACTCTTTAATTTCTTCCTCATTGGCCTTAGTGGTTGGTGCATATATTTGAATAAAAGTTGTGCTTACTCATCTTCCTTATAAGCAAATAGATGAACTATCCGATTACAGACAGCATTACATTTTTTGGTAAGTATTGAAACGTTCTTTTTAACTATGAGTCTGCCCCAATTTCTCTTGAATATGTCATTCCTTGCATTATAAATCATATGATCACATGATTCAAAATGGTCAACGGACATCCATTTCAGCTTACTAATACCTCAAATATTGTTTTTTGGGTATGTATCCTATTTCATTTCCCCCCAGCTGTTCTATTGGCATATAATTCACCTTTCATATAATTAAATAGTTCAATCACATCAAGAAGAATTGTACAATCATGCATCCTATTTCATTTTTGAGTACTTTCAGTTATCCTAGATTCATACTACATACATTCTATGTTATGATTATTAATGGATGTTTGTAGCTGTTTCTTTTCATTTTGAGTCATACTCCACCAGCAAATGAGGGTCTTGAAAGCTTTGCTCCATCCCTATCATTGAAGTTGACTACATTGAGGAGGCGGCTCTTTCTCAGTCATAGTTCGAGGGCCTTCCCACCTGAGGAGCTTATCTTCTGGCAGTATATTTAGATACATAGATAGGTAGTTAGGCAACTAGCAGTTGGATAGATGCCAACTCTTGGCAACATGATGTACAACAGAATGAAGTGTTGCCTGGTCCTGTGTTGTCTTTATGATCACCAGCTTCCTTGAGTTTATCACTGTGGCTACTGTGCCTTTCAGTTTCAACAGAGGTATCCATTGCCAGCCCTCCACAAAACATGATGTCCTCCTCCAGCAATGGATTCATCTTGACAGTGTGTCCAGAGGAAGTGGACACAGTGTTGTCGTGTGATCTATAAGGTGTTCAGTGGCCCATTTTTTAGTAGCACAATGATTGTGCACTCAGATGCTGACTGAAATGCTGTGGGAAAAACATGGTATTTTATGTCTGTAAGGATTACAACCTTGGAAATTCTGTGGGGCAGTGCTATGCTGTAGGGCTGCTGTGAGTCAGAATCAACTCAGCAGCAAGATTTTGGAAATGTAGATTGCCAAGCCTTTTTCTAGTCTGTGTTATTCTGGTGCACCGTTGGTGACCCTGGTGGTACTTGATGTACCAGTAGTATCTATCAGCAACATAGCAACATGAGAGAGCAGACATGGAGTAACTAGATGAGTATGTTTAATCCTTGGAAAACTCTCTGTATAAAGTAAGAACTATTACTAACCTCTTATGGTGGACCAGGAAGCCAAGTATAATGAACTTGTCTAAAGTCACACATCCCAGTGAAGGAAAGAATTGGATTTGAACCTTGGCATTGGATCAGGATCCATAGCCCTAGCTCCCTTGATACTCTCCTTGTGAGCACTTTCTTCCTAGGCCAGGGCAGGCTCTTTCATGGAGAGGTTGCGTGGTCATAATGAACAGCAGTGTTTACCTGTTTTGTGGGTGTTAGTCTTGGCTTGGCTGCCACCATTCTGTGTGACCTTGAATAAGTTATTTCACTTCCTAACCCTTCTCAGCTCTCAACTTATATGACTGTAGTGGGGGAAAAATCAGAATAGAGCGGCATTTGAGAACAGGGCCAGAATGACAGGAACATTATTCTCCTCTCAGGGACACATATTTGTCCTTAACAGACATGCCTATGAGAAAGCTGCCTTTCTCTGGTTTTAGTTTTACTGAAGTGGAAACTAGATAGCATCCAGCAGGAATCTCCACAGGGGCCTGAAGTTTTCTTGGATGCTAAGTTAGAGTGATCCTCATGACAGGTCAATTCCATGACACCACCATGAGGCTTTTGGCGGCTGACCAGTAGCATGGATAGCCCCATGCCAGGTGCCACTGCCCATGCAGGCACCTGGCCCTTCACCACGTTGTTGACTTCTCTTCTCAGATGTTCTCTGACGTGTGTGGCTTGACGGATGTCTTGGAAGAGCTGTGCCGTGTGTGCTGGTGGGCTAGTGGGATAGAGCGGATAAGCCAGAGGTGACCACTGTGCCTTGTCTGGTGTCCAGCATTTTTCTGGAGTCCTGTTCCCCAACTCCTGGCCTAGCTGAGAGAAAAGGAGAACCAACAGACTACAGACTAGAAAACTCACCCGATGTTTTCCCTTCCCTTTTCACTTGGGCTTAAGACAGAAAGAAAGAGAAAAAAGAAGAAGAGGGCTTGGAGATTTTTTTAGCTGGTTTCAGTGTTTTCCCCAGGAGGCCGTCAGTGCTGTACCACGGCCCTTGATTTTCTCTGTGGGTGCTGGTGATTCTCTGGGTGGGGCCTGGGTTGTGTCACTGTGCCAGCTCCCCAGCAGATGGCTTTATTTTTCTCATGTTAGTTTCCCCTATTTTCTGTGCATCTTTAAGGAGATACTGACGTTGTCTTCTTTGTCCAGTTCTCCTAGAACAAATAACAGAAATGTACCTATTTAGAAAATTTATTTTTCTTTTTATTGTTGATTTGGCAAAGACTTTACTTTTGCCAGAGGATGTGTTAGGATTTGTTCTGTCCAGTAAAAGGATTTGGGCACCTCACTTCAAAGTCTGTGTCCCTCAAGTAATGAATGAGGGTTAGGAAGCACTCCACTTTTGCCAGGGAGCCGGCGTTAAAGTGATTGTAGCAGTGCTGAAGCACTAAATACACACTGAGCATCATGTTTACCAATCGGGTTTCCAAGCCTCCAGAACGTGATAGATTAGGGCTATGGTGATGACGCTGACAATGATGGTGACAATAAAAACAATAGCGTCAGTATTTGTTGAAGACTTAGTGTGTGCTAGATGGCATGTGCACTTACAGGAGTCTGCGGTATCTATTAGGCTTGTTTTCTTGGTACAAGAACCTGAGGTTCAGTAATTTGCTGTGGTCACTTAGCAGGTAAGAGTGCTGGATTGTGGAACCATGCTGCCATAGTGGCTGCAACAGTGGGCTCAAGCACAGGGACAATTGTGAAGCGGGGCAGCCTCGGGCAGTGTTTCCTTCTGTTGCGCATACCGGTCGGAACTGGCTTGGTGGCACCTAAGAACAGTCTGCTTTTCCTCTCTGTAGACTTGCCTTTTATGACATTTCATGTAAATAGAACCATAGATAGTTTGGGATCTGTTTTTTCCCCCCCATTTATCATGAAACTTTTGAGATTTATCAGTGTTGTAACATCTATCAGTAGCTCCTTTTCATTGCTGAACAACCTTTTCTTATACATATATATCTTATTTATTCATTTACTGGTTGGTAGATATTTGCTTTGCTCCCATATGGCAGTCTTTTAAGGATAATGTTTTATGGTTATTTGTATACAAGCCTTTGAATGGACAACTGTCGTTATTTCTCTTGGGTTGATACCTGGAAGTAGCATTTCTGGGACAGATGGTAGATGTATGCGCAACCTTCTAAGAAGCTGTAGCTTGTAGCTAAACCGCACTTTATCTTTTGAGAGGTAAGTTGGTATATCTAGTTCTTACCCATTTGGCTTTCTTCTCTCCCCAGATACATTTTGGTTTGGGTTAGTTCATAATGATGGTAGGTGTGCAGGAAGCAGAGATAATAGGAGTGATTAAAGCCACCCAGGTTTCTGCATGTATGCCCACGTACTGCTCCATGTCCTTCTTGGTCTTGTGCTAACAGAGTTCATTGTTACACATTTCTGCTCTTCTGTGGGGTAAGCTAAGTTCTCCAGATTACTGTCTTATACAGTAATGATTATAAAGTAATTAGCTCCATTTAATTTACAAAAAGCATGAAAAGTGGGGATGTATACAACCAAACGGGGAAGGAAAAAGATGGGCAACTTGGTTATTTTAAAATCTGTATTTCACTAGCACAGCCCTAGTTGCTTTCCCTCTCTGCTCTTTCCCGCTGTCTCCATGATGGCTGTTCAGTCATTAGTGCCCCTTCCATGCTGAGGACCGAGAGTCTTTTAACTGCTCATCATCAGAAAGTGGGGCGTTCTTTTAAAAAATGTTGAATTCATGCTTTTAGATAGCGTTTTCTTTCCTGAGCAAATGGTGAACCCAATTCACCCCATAGAAGGGCACCTTCAAATTGGGAGAGGTTGTTTGCAAATCCTGTATCTGCTAAGAGACTTGTGTCCCAGAATATAAGACACCTTACCACTCATCGATAAAAACTACTTTTTAAAATATGGACAGAGGATTTGAATAGGCATTTCTCCAAAGGAGATAGACAGATGGCTAGTAAGCACATGAAAAGATGTACAGCGGTGCTGGCCATTAACCTATTGCTGTCAAGTTGTCCCCACCCCCACCCCCCCAGCTGCTCTGCGGAGAAAGATGTGACAAACTGCAGCTCCACTCTCTCCTGTAGGGTCGCTAGGAGTGGCTTCAACTTGATGACAACAAGTGCACCAGTCATTAGGGACATAAAAATAAAATCCTGATGGGATACCACTCCATATCATCACACAAAGGCTAAAAGAAAGAAGACAATAATAGTAAGTGAGTCAGTTAGTTTATTGTGCCAACCTGGCCGATAAACACATGTGGGATTAATTGAAGGGCAGAGGGATAAATGGCTCGGCGAGCCTCGCATTTCTAGTTCTGGGGTCTCTTTCTTTGTGATGGTCGCACCAGGGTGCAGCTGCCTTAGCCAGTTCCCTGCTTCAGCTGGCAAGGCTGATTTCTTGCAAGACATCCCCAAGGAGAAGCCACATGGACCTACCCCAATGCAGCCCTGGGTGCTGGAGCAGCCATGTGGAGACCCCTGCCAGCGCTGAGATGTTTATACCTTCACTGACTCGGCTTTCCTCCTGCAGTCGGCATCTTTGTGTCTGTTTTGCGAGATGGAGGAGGACTTTGTGGGCTGGTGTTGGACAATCCCAGCACTGGTTGGGATATTTTCTTGATGTGCACTTAACCTTTACATAAACCTCTCTCTTATACATGAGTTGCTGTAGATTTGTTTCTCTAAAGCACCCAGACTCACACAGTAAGTGATGGTGGGGATGTGGAGAAGTTGGGACCTGCATACAGTGCTGGTTGGAATATCAAATTCTGTGCCCAGTTTATAAAACAGTTCACTATATCTTTGAGTGGTGAAGGCATATAAACCCAAGAGAAATAAAACACATGTTTCTAGAAACCACTTGCAAATAGTATTTGGCTTTTTTATTTTTGAGTTGTAAGAGTTCTTAATGTAGTGTGGTTACAATTTCCGTATCCTTTACCTGACTTGCAAGCACCTTCTGCCATTGTCATGGTATCTTTTACTTCATACAAGCTTTTAATTTTGTTGAAGTAATCTGTTTTTTCTGTTGTTGTTTTTGCTTTTGGTTCTATATACTTTTGAAGACCTAAAAAGTCAGCTTATGTTTTATTCTCTAGTTGGTTGCTATAGTATTCAAGAGGAACCATCTGTGAGCCATTGTATCATTTATATATCTTTATTAGAAAAAGATTAAGAAGTTTACATAACTCTGAATTTCAGGGCATCGATGGCCATAAAGTGCTTCTATTGATGTCAGAAGTTATCCAAATTACTGAGGGGCGAGGGGAATCAAGATCATCACAGCGTTGGTCCTATGAGGTAGAAATCAGACATTCCTGCCCTTTCAACCTTTTTTTCCCCTTTTTACCAATTCTTATAACAACCATCCTTCCCATGGTAACCTCAGCTTCTTTGCTGTGTTAGGTAATTCACTGTAAAGGCCACGTAGAACTCACAGACCATATTCGTGATAGTGTGGTTTATTGGGGAAGTAACAGGGTACAACTCAGGGTCAAGATCATCTTGGAGGTAACCACTCAGGACACTGTCAACCAGGACAGCTTCAGCTTCTTCTCAGCCATGCCCCTAGGCAGGCCACGAGTCTGGGACCTCTGTTAGTGTGTAAAAATAGGGTCCTCATTGGTTTGGCCTCTGTAGCTCAGCTAACAAATGCTTGGAGGCGCCCATTTCACCAGCGAGCTTCCTGCCCAAAGGCACTCAGCTCGCTCGCTCTTTCTGGATTCATAAACGGACTACCACAGTCCCTTTGCTCTGTGGCCTGGGAAGCCCACCAGTTGTTTGGTGCTTGTCTCCTGGTGCCCACTGCCTCAACCACGTTGTGCGTGCTATGACCATGCTCCTGCACGCTGTCTCTAGTGTTGGAGCTCCCTCTTTCCTGTGCCTGCATTGTCAGTGAGCCTCCCTCCAGTCCTAATGCTGCATGCGTCTTCATGTCGTCCACCTTCTCCGATTGTTTCCTCAGCAGATGCATTGAATATACATGACGAAAGGATGCAACCTTGACACCTACTTGCCCTGAGGTTAGTTTACCTGTGTACCTGGGTACCGCTTGTGTACCTGTGTACATGTTCCATATTGAGCAAAAGTAAGTGATCTGGAATTCCCATTCTTCACAGTGTTATCCATACTTTTAAATGATCCACATAGTTGAATGTCTTTCAATAGTTAGTAAAACATATGTAAACATCTTTCTAGAATTCCTTCTTTTCAGCCAAGATCCATCTGACATCAGCAGTGATATCCTTTATTCCATATCCTCTTCTGAATCCAGCAGGGTTTGGGGGAAGCCCCATATTGATGGACTACTGCAACCATTTTTGAGTAATCTTCAGCATACACCTACTCTTCACTTATTGTCTGACATTTTTTCTTACAGGGATAGTAAAAGAGCTTACCTGGCTTTCATGTGTTGAAAACATACATCTGGACGTAGCAAATGCCATGGCATGAGGTTAGAGTGTCACAGCTATGATGGTTAAAGTTTTGTACCTTACTGGCCTCTGATTGGTTTGGCAATTATGTAATTATGTAATTTGGTAGTTATATAATGATGTAGTAATCTTCCTTAATGTGATGTGATGCAGTCTTCTGCATTGGTGGTTGGTGTGTAAATTTGGATAACCACTTGTCTATTGGTTTGTCATCCTCTGGTAGCTTATGTGTTGCTATAGGCTGAAAGCAATGTCATTTATTGCTAGTTCATATATCAACAGGGTCAGCCCTAGTGGACAAGGTTCAGTGGAGCTGCCAGACTAAGGCACACAGGGAAGAAGAGCTGTCAATCTACTTGTAAAAGAATTATGAAAGTCCTAAGTGTAGCAGCAGAACATTGTTTTGTATGGTGCTGGCAGATGGACTCTTCAAGTTAGAGGGCACTTAAAATACGGCTGGGGAAGAGCCGCCTCCTTGAAGTAGACCAAATCCCCAATCCACTGCCCATGAGTAGATTCAGACTCACAGCAGCCCTATATGAGGTTTCCCAGGCTGAAAATGTTTATGGGAGCAGAAACCTCGTCTTTCTCCCATCCAGCAGCTGATGGGCTTTAACCTCTGACTGTGGCTCGCAGTCAGATGCTTACCTGACTATGCCACTTCAACGATGTGGATGGAACAAACTTTCATTTGCTGACAGAGAATGACTCAACGTGAGAAGAAACGATGGCACATATCCATTAATAATCAGAAAGTGGAAGATATGAAGTTCCAGTCAAGGAAAATTGGACGCTTTCAAAAATGAAATAGTGTGGTAGTTGCATAATCTAGTGTAGATTTGGGACTTGAGATGATTAAGAGTGAAGGGATGGAGTCTAGTCTGTCAATCAATCAGGTTATAGTCAATGAGGCTTCTGTGTGGGCATGACTTTCTGAGAATTCTGGTATTTTCCTCCTTGGATACAGGAGACACTTTCTCTCTCTCTCTTACTTGGAGATGCTCTACAGCCCTGGGAGCTGGAGAAGCCACATGGACTTGCCCTGATGAAACTAGACCTCGGGAGCCGGAGAAGCCACGTCAAGATCCCTGCCACCACTGAGGTGCTTACAATGCCACTGGATCCACGTGACTGCCAACCCACTGGCCTGTGATCCTCCTGCATTCGGTGTTATTGCATGTGTTTTGTGAGTCTGAAGAGGACTGTATAGATTAGTATTGGACATATGGGCTAATATTGGAGGGCTAATATTGGACTTACAGACTTGATCTGGACTGGGCTGGGATTTTTCTCAATATTCAATTGCTCTTGTATATAAATCTCTTTCTTATATATGTTTGAGTATCTATGAATTTTTTTCTCTAGTCTACTCAGACTAACAAATAGTTTGCTTTAAAATCAATATCTTATGCATTAGTGAGCTTAAATGGACTGATCCAGTATTTTAAATCAGACAATCCTATGGTCTACTAAGAAAGGAATCACAAATTAAAGAGGAACAATATCATATACATCATCAAAAAGAACATTTAAAAATATATCCTGAAATACATTGCTGTCACATATAGAATAATATCTATATGCATGCAAGGAAGATCAGCTAATGTGATCATTTAAATTATGGTAATTAAACTTAGATAAAATTAAAAGCACTTCTATTAGGTACATTTCAAGAGTTCAGCAGCCACATATGGCTAGAGGATACCCTATTGAACTGTGTAGATACAGAATATTTTCATCTTTCTAGAAAGTTTTGTTGGGCAAGCGTGGAGAGGAATGTTGGGACAATTTTATGTGACTTTCTGTTAAACTCCACAGCCAGGGACACACAGCTTTCCCATCCATTTAGATCAGTGCCCCCCTTTCCAGCATGTCTGGCACACCTAGGGCATACTCAAGCTCCCCCAGCGCCACGACTGCTTTAGAATCTCGGGAAGCAAAGAGTTATATAACCCAGCGTGGTTTAATGCTTTGTTATTGTCATTTGGAAATTCCAATTTCCTCTCTGCTAATGCTCCGCTTGGCTTGTAGTTTGGTCATTAGGGAGGCCAGTAGGGAGTCTGTGGGGATAGTTACGGGCAGGGGATTCTCACAGTGACTTGAGGGAGGAGGCAAGACACTTCCCTAATTTTCTACCTTTCTGTGAGGTATTAGAGGTAGCGGAAGGTTGTGAGCGGAAAAAAGGAAACCTACATTACAAACCAATATCGAGGAGTCTGCAAATTCTTTCCTAATTACAGAATTAAGATAATACTCCAAGAGAACTCGTGGAGTTTTGAAAGATAGTTTAGCAAGGTAACCCTCGATCATTCATCTGTGTTTGTGACACTGTTAACTAGTGGATTTCTCTGCTGCTCCCTGGTAACTTGGAAATCTTCCCATTAGATGATACTGGATCTGGATTCGTCCCTTTGGTTAGAAAAGAGAGAATTAAATTCCTTTTCTTGTTAGGATTGCGCCTGTCTTCTCTTTTTTTCTCCAGCTCTTCCGTCTCCTTTGAGCCATTCTCATCCATTTATGAGTGCCTTTCTTGGATGGGGAGCACGCCTCAGATGGATGCTCCAGAGTTTCAGAGGAAAGGGTATCTGGGACACATTTGACCTCTGGTTTCCGTAGGGAGAATGAGAATCCAACGCCACGTCTGCTGAGGAGGATTCCTGTGAGACAGAAGTCAAGCATGCCTCCACCCTCCACCCCTTATTTACTCCAGCTTTCATTCTGACGCCAACCATTCTTCCCACGACACTTTATTCCTCTGCTGAGTTCAGTAATCTGTTGCAGTAGTCATATGGAACTCAAGACAACACAGACTCATGGCTATGGGGTTTACTTGGGAAGCTAACCAGTATATAAGTCAGGATTAGAAATGTTAAGAATACAGTTCTTTTGTTTGCATGACGTGTCTTCAGCCATGCTGGAAGGCTGCCTGAAGCCCAGCGCTCTGTCTCCTGATCTTGGTGTTGCTGGGTCTGGTGCCTCTGCTTCCACTACTTCTCTGAGTAGAGATCATGGATGTACTTTACTCATGGCTTCTTTCTTGGTTGTTATTCTCCATTTCTGATGCTTACATGGCTTACTTGATATTAATGGGATGGCACAACTGACCAATCCCTTCTGAGAGATCCATTCACCCTGTTTACGTGCTCCCACCCAGTCATTTGGAGGAAATTGCAAAAACATTGAATCATGGCTATTACGTATAAGGTCAACATTCTTTCCTATTTTCTTTTAACTAAGGCCTGACTTTGCCCATGAGGTGAATGAGCCTGGAGTCAGTACTTCCTGAGGTAGGAAGAAATTAATTTTAGATTCTTTTAGCATTTATAAAAGTCTAGATACTAGAAGATGCTCTTAGGAAAAAGAAGTCTGTTGATAAACAAGTTTGAAGCTCAACTAGACAGATTTGTTTCTTAAAAAGGGTACAGGGTCTTTAACATATTAATGGGCATTGTGGCTTTTCACAAGGGAGATAGAGCATGTATGCATTTTCCATGTATTCTTGACTCTAGAGTTCTTTTATGGCAGAGCATTTTGGGGACCTCTAGGACATTGGTTTGTCAATGTTGGACTGAGAAAAAAGGAAGCATCACTGTGGGAGAGTAAGAATGGAACCATTTTGTAAACACTTCTGCTTTTTTGTTTCTCAGTTGGTGATTATTTTTAACCTAGGCAGTAGTCATTTCAAGCTCTCAAAAACTCACAGTTTCTTATCAGATAAAATAGCTCCAATCATTCGCTTAAAGAGAAGGTAAACTGCTCTGATTTTTAATTTTATTATATTCTAAGGAATCTTCTCGTGAAGATACTAATTCACTTCTTTCTGGTAGATCTTACATAAAAATGCACTGCTGTCCAGTCAGTTCTGGCTTATAGCAGCCCTCTAACGTAGAACACAACTGCCTCATAGACTTTCCACAGCTGTTCATCTCTGTGGAGGCAGACTGCGTCATCTTTCTGCTGCAGAGTGGCTGGTGGGTTAGAACTGCCGAATTTCTGATAAGCAGCCCAGTGGTTTACCACTGTGCTCCACAGTATACATATTGAGTCTGCTAAATATATATTTTTCTTTAGGATCTACTCACATTTTTAAAAAATTAACAACTTATAGGTGGTTCTTGCATGTTAAGGATCCCTTAATGGCTTTTAGAAACTATCCAAAGTTAGGGGGGAAATTTGGTGATTAGGCATACAAATAATACACATATGTGCACCTTGCTTCCATTAATACCTTTCTCTGCAGGTTAACTAACTGAACTTGTAATAGGATAGTGCCTGGCAAGAGTGACAGCCACAGCAACAACGATAGCAACTAGATGCTCACTGTGTGCCGGGCACTAGAATAAGTTCTGTGCATGTGTCAACTCATTTGATTCTCATAAAAATGCAGGTAGCGATTATTTTTACACCCACTGCATAAATGGGAAAATAATTGTAGGCATTCTGTAATAGTGAGGGTTAATGATTGATGATGGGTCTGTGTTTGTTATATACCAAAGAATAACAGCGTGGTTTTTACAGTACCTTGTATTTAATTTGGGGGTTAGTGCCCATTTTCATAAGCTCCTAGCTAGTATGGTGGATTGGTGGATGTGATTGATTTTATAATTAATTTGTTCTCAAAATACCCATCATACTTATTGCAACTATTTGTTTTGAGTTTATATGAATTTCATGGCATAAAAATGGAATTTGCTTATCTATTTATTCAATCATTTTGGCTTGGGCTGGTTTTCGTGTTTGATGGCAGAGCGGCAAGGCTGACCGAGCCTATCCCTGTGCTTGTGGGGACGGCAACCAGTGGGGACGAGGCGTAACCCTCCAAACAGCTGTCACTTCTCGAGCTGTGACAGGGAAAGCAGTTCCTTATATCTTATTAAAAAGAGCCAGAGAAATACCCAGAAGGCTGTGAGTCCCTGGTTCAGGAAGCCGAGAGGAGCCACCACTCTCTGGTGACTTCCGAGTTGTTCCACAGCTGGGACAGCTTGATGTCCCGCCGAGCGGTCACCTGCAGATCATCGCATAGTGCTGTTCCTGAAGGCAGCCAGCTAACTGCTGGGTGGCTGAAGCTGTTGGGTGGGCAGGGGTGGGGGTGAGAGAACTGTGGGCTGTGCAAGCAAGAAGGCAGCCCTGTGAAGGCCTCCTCCAGGGCAGGGGCTGATGGACTGTTCTCACAATGCCAACGAAGAGCGGAAAGCCTGCCAGGAGCGCTCTCGTGTAATGAAAAGGACCAGCAAGCTGGTGCGGCGGCGTGCTGGGTGTGTCGCTGACAAGGTTGTTATGGATCCCTGGGGGCCACTGGGCGAGGACTTGTGCGCACCCGGGCTGGGCCCTACCGACAGAGCCCCTGTTTCCTTGGTTGAGTCCATTTTGAAGAAAATCAGGTGGGGCCGGAGAGGAAGGGTCTCCCCAGGAAATGCTAAGCCCCCCTCAGAGCTCTGAACTCTTGTAGAAGCCTAACAGTAACCCCCTCCGGCTCTTCCTGTGGCCTCAGGGGCCTGTCCCTTCCTGCTCTGTGTGCTCTGACAACAGTCACTGGACCGTTGGCTTGAGCAGTTTCACCCGTGATGCTCTAGAGCAGTGGTCACCTCCACCTTCCTAATGCCGCCACCCTTTCATACAGTTCCTCATGTTGTGACCCCCAACCATAAAATTACTTCCATTGCTATTTCATAACTGTAATTTTGCTACTGTTATGAATTTGGAGACCCTGTGAAAGGGTTGTTCGACCTGTCCCCCAAAGGGGTTGCGACCCACAGGTTGAGAACCGCTGCTCTAGAGGGAATGATTGGCCAATAATAATAATGTTTATTGGGTGTTTCATATGTGTGGGCACTTCTCTTGTTTTTAGGTCATTTAACTCTCACCATAACCTTCTGAAATATATGCTACTTTCTCCACTTAACAAACAAACCTACTGCCAACAAGTCAGTTCTAACCCACAGTGACCCTGTGTGGTTTAGGTGCTTTGTAAATCTTCAGAGGAGCAGACAGCTTCATCTGCCATTTCACTGAAGAGCAGCTGGTGAGTTTGAACCTCTGACCTTGTAGGTAGCGGTCCAAGACTTACCGACAGGGCCCACTTACAGATGAGATAACAAGAGCTATTGAGTGACTTGTCTGTGCCAAGACTCACATCACCAAGGGTGGTGTTGGAGGACAGTGGTTTGGCTTCTGCCTTGGGCATGAACCTAGTTAAACTCTCCTGGGAAGATAGAGATCTTTATTTTTTAAAACCACCTAGGCACACACCTCTAATTAAACTGACAATGATGAGAATTATCTATATTGTTGCTGCCGTTAAGTGATCATTTGTCTTAGGACATGGCCCAACGCCTGAGGAATTTGGGGCTTCACAGTTTCTGGCCTGGGCACTTGGGTGGTGGAGAGGGAGGTAGACAGTAACCCAGACACCCAACTTGCCTGGGTTTTCCAGCTCGGCCAGGCGTCTAAGCGGGAATCAAATTTGAGATACTAATAGAGCCCCTATTCACAGGGGCTGGGGTGGCTCAAGCTGAGAGTAATAACCCGATTCCAGCCTCTGTCCTCTCCCCTTGCTTCAGTGAACCCCACACTCCCCAGCAGTGACTTCTGTCAGAATGGAAACTTTGGATTTGTGTCTGTTTCTTCCGGTGTCTCCAATGCCTGGCATTTAAAAAGCGTGCAGTATTTGTTGACCAAATGAATTAAATGAATGAATAAGTTTCATCTTGGCAAAACAAAAAAATAAATGAATAAAATTTCATTTGGCAAAACAAGTTTGGCTTTCTAGGTTGTAACATGGTAGTTTACGTCCTGTAACAAGCGCCAGAATCGCTATGACCAAAATACTGGTTTAGAGGAAGCATTCAGAACTAACTGCAATATTACCCAGTTGGAAGACTTTTTAAAAAAGGAAACACCAGATTACCGATTAGCTTTTATATTTGTCCTGATGTGAGAGATGATCTATATCTGAAAGGAAATGGATCAATGGATGAAATGTTGAAATGAATTCAAGTATTTTGAATTGTATTGATTGTTACAGCCATCTAGATCTTGCTCGAACCTCGGTTGTGCCTCTCAGAGTATTTTTAGATGATTACAGTAAGAGCTAACATTTGTTGAGCTTTTGGTCTCTGCTAGGAACTGTTTGAAGTGCTTTCCACGTATTCAAAATGACTCTTCAGAGAACAACTTCATGAAGCAGATATTAATTATTACCGCCATTTTATAGATGAGGACATGGAGACATAGACCGTCTAACACCAAATAGCCAATAAGTGATGGAGCCCTACTCAAACCTGGTAGGCTGGTCACAGCCTATTTTTTTAATGATTATAATTTACTGCCTTTGATATTACTAAGTAATAGGGGAAATTGTAAGCAAAGGAGAGGCATTTTGAGGGAAAAGGACACAAACCCTCTTTTCTCTTTCTAGGGCCTTTTCCCAATTATTATTATTATGACTTGTTCTCAGAGATTGCAACCAGTAGGCCCATGTACAACTTCAATTTGGAAAACGTGATCTTGCCTCTTAGGTATTTCCCAGAAGTTCAGTTTGGATAAAAGGAAGAAGTGCTGATTTCCTAGAGACTGATGTGTGCACTCAGGGAGCCCTGGTGGTATACTGGCTTATATGTTGAGCTGCTAACACAAGGTCAGCAGTTCAAGACCACCAGCTGCTCCTCGGGAGAAAGATGAAGCTTTGTACTCTCTTCAAGGGTTACCGTCCCAGAAACCCACAGGGGCAACTCTACTTGGTCCTAACGGGGCGCTGAGTCAGAACAGATGAGATGGCAGTGAGTTTGGTGTTTCTGTGTGTTGGTTTTGGTTTTAGTTTGACATGCTGGACTGGGTGGGCTCTGACACTCAGCTCCCACTACCCAGGCAAATTTGATTGTGTCTATTACCCCGATGCTCTTGTGTCTCTCACTGTTCTTTCTTTCTCCCTCCTGGCTCCATCCGGTCCTTCCTGTGTTCGTGTCCTCCAATCCACTGGAACCCTGTGCCCCTCTCAGATCTAACTGTTTTCCTTAGGGTTGTGATGCGTTCTAGCCATTGGCCAAGCCTACCTCTCCTACCATGCGCATTACTGTGTGGCCCAGCTTAGAAAGTGCTTCCTGTGATGAATCTCTCCCCCAATAGATGCTGCTTCCTGTCTTCCTACAGAGGATTGTTGGTCATAGCACATGGCTTTCTACTGCTGACTGAAATCCTCACAGCCCAGAAAGAAATGCATTCTCAGCTGCGTTCTAATACAAAGACATCTTGAGTAGGCATTCTCCAACTCAGTGCTTTTGGGGCCAAGAAAAGGCCCACTTACCCTAAATGCCTCTTTATAAATCAGTCTTGATGCCCAAAATCCCTCCCGTTAGAAACACAGCCGAGACTTAGCACACAGTCTCTAGGATACTCTAAGAAAACACAAGTAAGTATTATTAAATCATCAACCTTTTTATCAGTAGCCACTCACTCGGGCCCTGGTAAGGCTCACAATACCAGAGGACAGGACTTGGCAGGGAGGTGAGTCATTGGGAGGATCGGGCAGTAGGGTTGGTCCTAGACTCCATTCTGCACCAGTTGCTGGTTGGTCTTGAACAAATCATTTTTGCTCAGCTGTCAAATGCGACCATCCCAGTAGGTGGCTTAAGGTCTGTTTCAGCTCCGTCTATTAAATGGAGGGAAGAACATGAAATGGGTCCGCCCTGGATGGGGGCAGGAGCCCTCTGTAGAGTGTGTGAGTGCCCGGTGCCCTGAGCAGAAATGGTGAGAGAGGAGGCAGCATGAAGGAAGACCAACTGGTTGGACGACTGTGTTACCTAGGGCCTTCCCTGGGCCAGTGACTCAGTGGATTGATTTTGAGCTATAATTTGAAATATGAGGAATGGTCTGGGACTTTTCCTGTCATAAGGGATCACCTCTTAGCCCTGTAGGAGATCAGATTCTGGATGGCTGACTTTATATTCGTCTGTCCCGAAGGCCCCAGCCAAGGGCCCTCGACTGAGAATCTTACCTGAAAGCCTTGTTTTTGGAGGGGGTGGTGGTGGCGGGGACCTCAGTCTTTGTGGCAGAAGGGAGAAGCACCATCCTTTCAAAATTATTGGGTATTTCTGAGTCCCTGCTCTGAAGGAGCT
>NW_022103898.1:33344525-33353287 GCF_000313985.2 Echinops telfairi
AGATCAAGCCCTGGTGGCATAGTGGGTTATGTATTGAGAGTGTCAGGCTCAGAAATCCACAGGGGTATTTCTACCCTGTGTTACAGGGTCCCTGTGTGTCAGAATTGACTCAATGGAAGTAAGTTTTGATATACTCACACAAGAGGGCTTCAGAAATTCGTGGGAAATTCCATTATCTTTTCATCTTATTTTTCTACAATTTTTTCGAAGCTCCCTGGTATATATCAGGTAAAACAAAAACCAAGGCTGCTGCTCTCCAGTTGATTCCAACTCACAGTAATACTGTGGCAGAGAGCAGAGCTGCCCCACAGGGCTCCTCAGCTCACAGTCTCTGCCAAAGCCGACTGCCACAGCCTTCTTCTGCAGAGCCCCAGTGGGTTTGAGCCGCTGACTTTTGATTAGCACTTGAGCACCGAACTGCTATGCTGCCAGGGTTCCTCAATGTTAACAATTGATCTACATGTGAAAATAGCACATTGATATTTTTTAAATTGTGAATATACATGTAACACAATGTGTTGTTTCAACATTCTTCATATGTACAAAGGTATCAGTGACATTCATTGTATTTGTATTCATTGTATCTTTTTTTTTCATTTTAAATGTTATTTTAAAGATCTTGCCGTATTTTCTCATTGTAATTTAGGACTGTGAAGTCAAAGTGAGACACTACAACACATGTACACTTCCTCTGGAATACAGCAGCTCCTTGGGAGAAAGGCCGGGCTTTTTGCTCCTACAGTGTAAGCAGTTACAGGGGTCCCCGTGATCCCATACAGTGAGTTTCTTCTTCTTCTTCTTGGTATTTAGAAGAGAGAAAATGAAACTAGGGTCTGAGCCAGACATGTCATCATTTTCCTCTTTCACAGAGAAACTGTAACTGCCCGTGTTCTGGTCTAGCCAAGTGGTGCGTGGACAGACAGTGCTCAAGGTGCTGGAAAGGCCTCTGTGGACAAGACAGACAAACCCCTTTCTCCTTAGAGCTTACATTCTATCTGGCTGTGGAAATGACATGGAGACCAGGCTGAGCTCTTCTGGTTACACAGTGAGAAGCAGATTCCATTTCCACACCAGCCTGCAGCCAATTGCCATAAGGAAGAGGTCAGACTTGCCTTCACCCTCCATGTTGTGTACACCCTGTTCTGAAACCAAGGGGTCCCAGTAGCACAGTGGTCTACCAGTTGGGCTACTAACAGTAAGGTCAGTGCTCCCAGATCACCAGCCAGCAGCTCCATGGGAGGTGGAGCTTCTACTCCCAGAAAGACTGGCTTTCTACTCCCAGAAAGACTGACGATTTCTGAAACCCACAAGGGCAGTTCTACTCTGTCCTGTCATGTCATTTGAGTCGAGTGGACGTGATGGCAGTGAGTTTGAGTTTTTGGAGTGTTCTGATTCCAACTGTTCCTCCCACAGCACTCTGTTTTTCTGCTGGGCTTGCTCATTCATTGCAGTAGCAACACAGAACTCACAGATAACACTCACCAGTATGGGGGTTTATAAAGGAAGTTAAGAGCTCACCACCAGCCAGGATCAGAAAACACTAAGGACACAGTCATTGGTCCACAGCACTGCCTCTCCTCAGCCAGCAGCCAAGTCCCTTTCTCTGGCCCTCAGCCTCTCGGCCACTTGGTCCCTTGGCCTCTGCCTCCATGGGCAAGAAACCTGCCCACTGCTCTGTCTCACAGGTTCATGGTGTCAACACTGCTTCTGTGCTCGGTCTCATGACCCCTTTGCCTCTGGTCTTGGTGTGACCTTGCCTCTGCTGAGTTCCTCCATTTCAGCCAGGGATTTCAAACATGTGCCACTGGTGGCTCATCTTCCTTGAAGGTTCTTGGAATTCTCTCTGCTCCTGCTTTTGAGATGACTCTCTCATACATAGGGGAGTGGTGACAAAAACTGACCAGTCCCCTCTATTTGTGTTTCACACACCCTATTTGCCTCGTCCCACCCAGTCATTTGGTGGGAGTTACAGAGACATGAAGAGATGAGCCACATTGCACACACCTATGCCACCACACCTGGGAATGTAAACAGTAAAGAAATGCGTGAGAATAATGTAAAACATGCCAGATGGTAAAACTTTATGGGGAAAAATAAAACAGAGTAGAGGAAAATCAAAGGCTTTGCGGGTGGTTTTCAACTTAAAACCAAATTATATGGGCGAAGCCTCACTGAAAAGGAGGTATTTGAACAAATACCTGAGGGAGGTAAGGGAGTGCATCTTGTGGGTGCCTGGGTAGATGTTCCTAGTAGAGCACTGTGTTAGCCTGGGTCGGCTAGAGAAACAAATCCAGGGAGGCTCATATGTATATAAGAGAGAACTTTATTTCAAAAAGCAATTGTACATTAAGAAAACATCCCAACCCAGTCCAGATCAAGTCCATAAGTCCGATATTACCCCATATGTTAGTACTAGTCCATAAATTTCTCTTTAGACTCATGTAACATTTGCAATGATGCTGAATTCAGGAAGATCACAGGCAAGTGGGTGGAAAGTCTTGTGGATCCAGTGGTGGTGGGAGCTTCTCAGCACTGGCTTGGGTCTCCACGTGGCTCCTCTAGTTCCAGGGCTGTGACTGCCATCAGTGTAGAGTCTTGTTAGCAGAAAGGCAAAGCAGAGAGTGTCTCCCGCCTCCAGGGAGGAATACAAGAGTTCCCAGAATCCTTAGGAGAAGGCCATGCCCACATGAAGGTCTCATTGGCCATGGCCTGATTGACAAGCTAGACTCCACCCTTTCACAAGTTGACAGAAGAGTATGTAACTTCTATAAGCACCTAAGTGTACAAGAGGCCAGGGTGGCTGGAGACAAATGGGGCTGGGGAAGATTATTAGGAGAGGAGGTTAGAGAGAGAATGGATAGGGGCACAAGTCCTGGAAGAAATGTAAAGACTTTGGCCTGAAACCTTGGTAAGGTGAAAGTCAAAGATCCTCTTGGCCCAGGCCCCTGGAAGGAAATACTGCCATCTACTGAAATGACCTTTTACTGAGGGCCAAGGTGGGGGGAAACCAGAGCTCAGTTTGAGATGGCCATTAAACATCTTAGTAGAGATGTTGAATTGGCAGCTGGATATATTGTCTGCCATTCCGGCTAGAGATACATGTTGTGAGTCATTCGCATGTGGATTGAATTTGAATCCAGGAGCGGGAACACCAGCAGCAACAGAGAACTAGTGTAGAACATGAGGTCTGAGGCTAACCCTTAGGGCATTCCAAGAAGTGGGGAGAGGAAGTAGCAAAGGAAATGCTGAAGGAGCAGGCTGTGAGGGAGTAGATGCAATGGAAGAGCATAGTAGTTGATTGGAAGGCAAATGGAGAAAATGTTTTAAGGAGAGTGTGCTCATTCTGTCAAATGCTACTAGCCCATTAAGATGAAGACCAAAAGTGGATCACTGAATTTAGCAATGTCCACCAGAGGTCCTGGTGCACTTACACTGACAGCTGGCCGTTGGCAAATGCCATCCGTCAGGGCTTTTCTCTATAAGCAGATGTTATGCACCCGATTCACCACCTTGAGGCATAGTTCCAGTCATGTATTATTTTACTGCCCCAGCAACACTAAGTTTCTACCTGCCTATCATCATCGATGGTCAGTTGGGGGCGTAGGAGAGGTTCCAGTCCAGCTGCTTCATCTTACTGCTGAGTAGAACCAAGGCTTCTGCGGGCCAGGCCTTCTCTGTGTGCCACACCTGGTATGCTCTGCTGGAAAGTACGAAATGTCAGACATCACTTTTGGAGCATGGGAACATGGCTCCTTCCTGTCCCTCCAACTGCCTTCTCTCTGGGAGGTTTGTTGCGCTTCCACAAAGCACTATGTTCCAGGATGCTATAAGCCGGTCTTCAAAGCTGAGCTTGAATATCAGTTCTTTCATGTTGTAGCTGGATGACTTTGAACCTAATTTCTTTATCCATAAAATTGGGATATTAATGACACTCACCCATGGAATTACGAGAATTAGATACCTCTTGCCATCCAAAGATAGTGGAGTGCTTAAACTGGTTGGTTGCTAGCAGGAAGGTTGGGAGTCTTAACCCACCAGCTGCTCCATGGGAGAAAGATGTGGCAGCCTGCTTCTCTATCTACTCCCGCCTTGGAGAACATCTGGGGAGTTCTGCTCAGCCTTCTAGGGTTGCTAGGCGCCAGAATTAACCTGTTGACAATGGATGATTTCTTGCCTGTAAACTATTTTGCACCAAGCCAGTCCCTAATGGATGCTCTGGATTTGGTGGCTGTTAGGATTTTGGGATGGCGGGGCTGTAGTTTTCAGGGCAGTGCTCTTAATAAAAGCATCTTTAAAGAGATTTTTAACTGGTGCCACTGCCTGGGTTTGTACAAGGAGACTTCATAGATTTGTTACGCTTTCCCAGAAGTTGTTACCAGATTGTTGTTGTTGTTGTTGTTGTTGTTTTCCCCCCAGGGTGCTGCTACTGTAGGTGGGGAGAGCTCCCAACACAATAACCCAGAGCAGCACACTGCACACTCATAGTAAATGCTTCATTTGTTTCTGTTTATCAGCCCGAAGAAACGAAACTGTGGGTTGCTGATTCCTTGCCTTGTCATGGTTCACACTAGGAGACAACTCAACGACTGCTGGGTGTACCTGAGAGCTGTTTGTTTGGGGTGTAGGGGATTGAGGGTCCTTCAGGGATATCTGATGGTTTAAAATATCTCTGTGGTGACGGTCAGGAATAATGCAGGTATTTGTTTGTTTTTCAAGCAAGTCTGCACCAATTCTTTTCAAAATATATTTATAAACTTCATTTGTAGTGTGAACTAAGTGGTAATGTGTGGTGTTTACAGACTTGCTCTCTTCAAGTGAGCATCTGATTCAAGAAATGATTGACTAACCCAGATCTTTAGAGAAAAGCAGCAATGCGTTTTAAAAATTCTAATCTTTGTTTGTCAGGCCTTCTTTCCTCACAGTGATTCTGGGCGTGTGTGTTTAGAGCAGAGCTTGAGGAAGAAGACTCGGGCATAAAGGAAATGTGGATTACAAGCGGGTACCCCAAAACCAATTATCACCTATCTCCTTCTCACCTTCAAAGTACTTTCCATTACACTTGATACGTTTGTCAAATCTGAAATTCCATTCTTGGAAACATGTTTCAAACTCATCTATTTGGATGGCGGACAGCATTCCTTGTTTTTTTCTTCACCCTTTCTTTCATCAAATCACTGCCCTTTTTTGCCCCTCTTCATTCATGGAAACAAAAAGAATTCACACGGAGCAAGGTCAGGTGAGTAAGCTGCATGGGACAAGACAGGCATGCTGGGGTTTTTTGCCAAAAACTGGCACCCTGAGATGGGTGTATGAGCAGGCACATTGTCGTGGTGGCAAAACCAGTCCCCTGCCTGCCACAAATCAGGCCTTTTTTGTCGTACACTGTTGGACAATCTTTTCATAACTTCTAAATAGAAAGCTTGATTAACAATCTGACCTGGTGGAATGAACTCCAAATGCACTATGAGTTCACATTATCATCTGTTCGGGAAGTTGATGGATGTCCAGAATGAGGTTTGTCATCAATGAACATTTCACCTTTTTGGAAATAAGAAAACCACCCCATACACTTGATTTTTTCCTATAATGCTGTCCTTGTAAGCTGTGTTCAACATCTCAACAATTTCGGTGGCATTTTTCCTGAGCAGGAAACAAAATTTCACAGCTGCACACTGTTCTCTTAAATGGGCCATCACAAAAAAAGCCCAACAAGGTTCTAGTGAAACTGCCCTTAGCAAAAAATTCATAGTGACCAGAGAGATCCCTCCCAGAGTACATCACTGGGTGCACTAATTCCGAGTTGCTTGGTGCTCGCCTAGCAAATTAATTTACCATTCAACAGATCTTACACATTCTGTTAGGATGGCATGAGTTGTGTTCTCCCTTCTTCTCCCTGGATTCCCTGCTTCCTTTTGTCCTTTGCTGCCTTTCCCAGCTCTCCCCGCACTCCACCTTCAGAGCTTTGTGGGCAGATGCTGCCCTGTTTTGGTCTGTTATGGCTGTTTAATCCGAGGACCATGTTCCTCATGGATGATACTGTTCACTTTCTAGGTCTGTGTATTCTTTGGCCGAGAACTGATCTCTCGGAGTGGGTTCCGTTTAAAGGTGTCTGAGGGCCACACATGGGGTTCCACCTGTCTCCATCATACCGTAAATCTGGTCTTTTCATGATTTTGAACTTTAGTCTACGTTACTCTCTCATTCTGTTCAAGATCTTCGGTGGGCCTCGGAGTATTTTGTATATGGTATTCATGTGGGATTTGATGTGGTGAGTAGCAAAGATGCAGGTGTTTGGACGGCAATTGATAGCATCATTTATTTACATTCATGCAACACATACTGGAGTGTCAGTTACCCACCAGACACTGTGCCAGGCATGACCAGTGCCCGTCTCTTTTAGTCGCTTCTGTATTTTGAAAGGACTAGACGTGGTTAAGCGGACCATGACGCAGGAGTGCAGGGGCCCAGATCATCAGTTGTTTGGGGATGGCTGCTTGAAAATGTTACTACATGTCTACTGCATGTCATCAGCATTTCTTCTCGTTTTTATTTATTTCTTTCAAAACAAATGCAATACTTTTAAAATGGGCT
This sequence comes from Echinops telfairi, assembly GCF_000313985.2. Lineage (NCBI taxonomy): Eukaryota > Metazoa > Chordata > Mammalia > Afrosoricida > Tenrecidae > Echinops > Echinops telfairi. The sequence goes on from NW_022103898.1 coordinate 33,351,117, forward strand.
CTACTGTTTAGTTTGGGTTTTTTTGCTTAGCAATTATTCTGGTTAATATGCTACCCCATTGGCTTTATTACAGTTGCACTGCATTCTCTTGTACGAATGTACCATACTTTAATTTTCCAGCCTTCTAACTTATTTTGAAATGGGAACAATGGGTCCTACTGTGTCCTTTTTTTTAATGAGAATTGCACAAAACAACATATATAACTACTATCCTTGTGATGACATACAATAGATTTGCAATAAATATTAGTACAAGAGATGAATTGATCTTGTTTACTCATTTGCTTTGCATATTGTTTTTCATTACAGATAATGAACAACAACAAAAAAGCCAGCACTAAGAATCATCACACATTCTAAATTAATGGAGTCTGTGTTAATGAGCTTTGTGTCCTGTCATCTGCATCCTTAGCACCTAATTTGCACAGTGCAGTGCTCAATGAGTGTCCCTGATGATGATGATGACAGAAGTGGTTCTGTTTGAGGAGCGCACGTAGGCTCCTGTCTGCCAGCACTGAGAGGAGGGGCAGCAGGAGCTCTCTGTAGTCCAGCAAGCCAGCACCCCCGACAAGGATTTTAAATGGAATGAGGACCTCACTGCCATTGAGTCAATGCCCATTGGCTTCTAGGACAGGGTAAAGCCGCCCCTGTGAGTTTTTGAGTCTGTGTCTGTTTGCAGGAGTAGAAAGTCCCGTCTGTGAGTTTCTGAGGCGGTGACTGTTTACAGGAGTAGAAAGTCCCGTCTGTGAGTTTCTGAGGCGGTGACTGTTTATAGGAGTAGAAAGTCCCGTCTGTGAGATTCTGAGGCGGTGACTGTTTACAGGAGTAGAAAGTCCCGTCTGTGAGTTTCTGAGGCTATGACTTTACAGGAGTAGAAAGCCCCGTCTGTGAATTTCTTGAGACAGTGACTGTTTACAGGAGTAGAAAGTTCCATTTGTGAGTTTCTGAGACAGTGACTGTTTACAGGAGTAGAAAGTCCCATTTGTGAGTTTCTGAGGCGGTGACTGTTTACAGGAGTAGAAAGTCCCATCTGTGAGTTTCTGAGACAGTGACTGTTTACAGGAGTAGAAAGTCCCGTCTGTGAGTTTCTGAGACAGTGACTGTTTACAGGAGTAGAAAGTCCAGTCTTTCTCCTGAGGAGGAGCTGGTGGTTTCAAACTGCTGACCTTGTGGAGCGCAGTCCAATGCAGTCACTATGCTACCAGGACTCCTGGAGAAGAGAGGCCTTAAGCTCAGACAGTTGAGACTCTAGAGCTTAGTTTCCCAAACTTATTTTGCCAATCACCCCCTTTTCAGAAAAAAAAACAAAAGAAGTTATTCAGTACACACTGGCAATTTAAAACTTTGTACTGTAGTCCATACTTCAGGATAAAGTTTCGTTATCTACGTTTGTGGTACCCTGTAATTGTTCCGGTGCTCCCAGGGGGTGGTGTCACCTGTTTTGGGAAACACGGCTCTCACTCACTGCCACTGAGTCAATTCTGACTCGTAGCGACCCTATAGGGCAGGGAAGAACTGCCCCTGTGGCTTTCTGAGACTGACTTTCTGAGAGTAGAGAGCTTCAGCTTTCTCCTGAGGAGCTGCTGGTCCTTACAAACGGATGACCTATGGTTAGCAGCCCAAGCATGGCGCTATTGGAATGTCTGCCCAACTTGTCACTCACTATGCCCAGGACTAGCCCTTGGAGTTTAGGCCATTTGAGCCAAATGCAAAGAGAAGCATTTCTCACAAAGCCATTCAAAGTGAAGCTTCCAGAAAGTCATGGTATAAAATCTCTGGGCCTTTAAATATAAAACGCATCGGCAACTGTTAGGATTAGATTCAGTTTACAAATTCCAACCTGACAAAGACTTAACAAAATGGAAGTGTGGTTCTCCTTTACAGAAAGAAGTTAGGAGAGGAGCAGGCCAGTGCGCTTCTGTTATGCAAAGTCTGGAGGTGGGCTCTGTGAGACTGCCAGGGACGAAGGTTCCTTCCACCTCTCCTCTCTTTGCCCCTCAGCAGTGGCCCTGGTCCTCACAGCCCAAAAGGACATTTGGAACTCCCACTGCCATCAGTCACATCCCTGTGCTGGGCAGCAGGCAAGAGAATAGCTTGTTCTCCGCAGACTCCGATGTAGTTGGCTGCAAAAGTGGGCTTGGGAAAGGCAGTGTTCTGAAATCAGGATTCTG
>NW_022103898.1:33353529-33380753 GCF_000313985.2 Echinops telfairi
GTGTGTGTGTGTGTGTGTGTGTGCTGTTGTCTCCTAAGATTCCTATTCATTGTAATTCTATCCTGAATCCACATGGAGGCCTGGACCAGGGCACTGGCTTTGGGATTTTGATGGGTCTTTCACATGAAGCAATTTTATCAAATTAATAGGAGCTGTTATACCTTTGGGGAAAGCAGGCGGTGGGAGATTTGTTGTTTGGCTTATTAGTCTGTGTCCTCCAGTGTTTTTCCTGATTTGCATTTCTTTTGTATCCTCGCATTTTTGAATTCGATATTCTACCTTGTTTTTCTCTAGTTAGTACTGATCAATCTTTTGGTGTGTTAGAACTGAGGGTTGTCCCCGGGCATTCCTATGCTGGTGCAGAATAATTACTGGGCTGACGAGTGAAAATAAAAACAATTACATGCATACCTGTGCCGAGGATAAGGGAGTTAGGTGAAGTCGAGATTTGCTTTGTTATCCCAGAAAGAAAATACCACTTATTTCCTATTGAGAGATCTGTTACTTTCCTATTTTCAATTTTAATTTGCTCCTTCATGAGGGAAAATGATACTGAAAAAAAATAAATCCATTCACGCCTCAGATCTAAAGGTCTGATCTGAGCAATGTCGATGCTCCCCTGTCAGCACAGAATTTACCAAATCGCAGGAAGTGCCATGGCAATGAAACATGAATCCTACGATGGGACAGTTAACACTGCTGTGGGAACTCTGAGGAGAGGCATCTAACCATCAGACAGAGGTAGGAAAAGGCTTCCTGAGGAAGTGACGTTAGGGTGGAGTCCTTAAGGTACTAAGGATTAGTCACAAAAAGGGTTTGTGTTTTTCCCCCCAAGTGGAGATGGCAACATATGAAGATCCAAGGATAGGAGGGGATCGGGGTATCTTTGAGACACTGAGAGGCATTCCGCTTAGTGGAAGACTAGAAGCAGTGGGTGCAGACTGGTGCATGTAGTGAGGTCCCTAAGGATCATATAAGCCACATAAAGGGTCCTTACGGCACTGGGATGCCATTATGAAAGTCTTAAAGCTAGAGGATGTCATCCTAGATTTGAACTGCAGAGGTGGAGCCCTGGGGAGAGGCTGTCCTACAGTTTTCACAAGTGTCCTGCGGTGGGACAGTGTTGGGGCTGAATGAGGAACCTAGCAGGCAAGCTTGGGGGTTCAGAGGCAGGGGGCCTCAGTTAAGCCTGGAAATTCAGGGAGGAGTCAATCACTGTGAGTTTTGTAGACATGCTAATGCTTTTTTGCTGTATCTGACAAAATGATTATTTTAGCTACTATGTAGGGAGTGGACTAAAGACAAGAAGCAGAAAGATCCCCATTAGAAAGCTGTTGCCGGGGTCCAAGGACAAGGGCCACCATGACCGCTTGGACTAAAGGGGCCAAATGGAGAAAATCGAGGAAAGCTGATGCATTTGAGGAAACTGATGAATTTGACAGGTGGCGAGGGAGAGATTCATAGTAGAGCCAGGTGCTTATGGCCAGGCTAGTGCAGAGTTTCATAGCTCGTTGGTAGTCAATGGAGTAGGCTGATCTGCGAAGCTCAGAGAGACTAGTCTCTGGATGATGCCGTGCTGCTCCCCAAGCACTAACAAAATAGCCCAGGGGACCTGTCCAGAGGCGCTCCTTGCTGTTAGAAAGGATGGAAACCCTGGGGTTATAGTCAGGCCCCACAGCTTGCTTGTTTCCTGAGCTCTAATCTATAGCCTGTCCTTTTCATCTCCTTGAAACTTTGACTCTTGGGTCTTAGTTACGCCTTAGAGCAAGCAGAGTTAAGTGTGATCCCTCTTCCACATGACAGCTGCTTCAAGACAGCTGTCCTGTTAACAAGTCTTCTTCAAGGTATGCATCACTGTTCCTTGAGCCATTCCTCATGGGGCTTGTTTGGAAACCCGTTACCAGCTGTCAGTCACCTTCCGTTAGACACACTCCATTGTGTCAGTGTCCTTCCTAAAATGTGATGAATTGGAGCCAACCGTCACCTTGACAACAGAGATGAAGGCCTTAGAAGAGGATACACATTCTCCATGTAACACTTATATTTCTGGTTAAAAGTATTAAATGCTCATAGAAGAAAATTGGAAAATGCAGAAAAGTTAAAGGATTATTAAACATGTCTGTAATACCAGCACCCAAAGATATTTAGCTCTCCTTCTTAGTAAAGTTTCTTCTATTTTTTCCATGTCTATTTATTATTATTTTTTTAATGGGTACAGCTAGGCTTCTTGATTTTATATTCAACCTTTTCATGCCTCTGAAAATTCTTTACCCTGATACTATATTAGACTATTTGGGGCTATAATAAGTTCTTCCCCATTTTATTAAAAAAGAAGAAGAAGAAGCAATTTCCTGTAAATAAAAGCCTTACACAAAAGTTTTGTTGTATACCTTAGCTCCGAAAGATAGATTCCTAGGATGGAATTACTGAGTGCCAACATTTCCAGGGCTCCTGGTACATATGGCCAGATGTTATCAGAAGCCCTACCCCCAGCAAGGTTAGGTGTGCTTGTCCATTTCAATGTGCTATTTGTCTGGCACTGAAGGCTGTTATATGTGGGTATAGAAATTCCGAGCAGGAGGAGACTGTTATATGTGGGTATAGAAATTCCGAGCAGAAGGAGACTGTTTTATATGGGTATAGAAATTCCGAGCAGGAGGAGAGTTGCAATGCCACTAATTGAAGTCAAAAACAACTTGTCATGCTTACTGTGTGCCAGACACTGGCAAAGTACACGCCAAACATTCGTATCACACATTTCTCCCCTCTACTCTACCTATTAGGTGCTAACTACAGATGAAGAACTAAACCCAGAGATGTTAATGGCTGGTCACACAGAGGGTTTAACAAGAAATACATATAATTTGCAAATAACTGAGTAGTTTGACTTACGATGACTTTAATTCTAGGCACAGGTTTTTGTTTGAGTAAATGCTTTTTCTTCGAACATAGCATGCAGACAGAAGACTCCCATCTTGACGAATTACCACAGTTAGCACCTCTGTACCCACCACCCAGATCCAGGAATGGATGGTTTTCCATATCCTGGAAGCAGACCTCACATCTCCTTGATCTGTTTCCTCCCACACCCCACCGAAGTAGCCGCATTTCTCATTTCAAACATTCTAAGGCCGGTTTTGTACTGTTATATAATGAAACCCTGCTATACCTCGTCTTCTCTCCCTCAGTACTTGGATTGTGAGATTAGTGGATTGTATGTAGCAGTCATCTGCATTCTCGTTACTGGGGAACATTCCTCATGTGCACCTGTACCATGCTTTACTGTTCCAGGGTTGATGGGCACATATGCTGTTTCTGGTGTGGGGTTCTTAGAACACTCTTGTACCGAACAAGACACACATATCTGTCAGGCCTACGGGATACTACTATAGAATTCAGCTTTTCTACATCTGAAACATTGAAAAACCCAAACAACCCCAGAAAAATATTAGCGTCTCCCTGTGTGTTTGTGTAAGAGTGATACCACACACACATACACACACACACACACACACACACACACACACACGGGCAGAAAGGAGTGTGAGGTCTGGGGGCTGTAGGGTTTCTGCTGAAGGGAACGACTACAGATCCTCCGAGTCAGGAAATACAGACTCAGCCTGTCCAAGAGATGATTGATTGCTCTGGTGAATGGGGATTGATTCACTCTGCTGCTGGGCAGCGCCTGGCAGGAGCTGCTTTGGGAGGGAGGCTGTTGCTCTAATTTAATTACGAATTTCAGGGAAGCAAATCGTGATGCGCTCCAACCTGCTGTGCTGGATGGGATGATATCCCAGGATGCCTGTCAGGTCTTTCAGGTGCAGAAGGAGGAAGAGGGATTGTGTACATCTGTGACCTTGGGAAGGAAGAGGCTATCTCCACCCAGGTTCCTCCTCTTACCTCTTGGAGAATTTGCTTTTCTTCCCAAACCAAACACAAACCAGAAAAAAAAAAGACAATCTCACTGCCATTGAGTAGACTCCACTGCATAGTGACCCAACAGTACAGAAGAGGACTGCCCATTGGGTGTACGAGACAGAATATCTTTACAGGAGTGGAAAGCATCGTCTTTCTCACTCTACTGGTGATTAGTGGTCTTGAACTGCTGACCTGAAGGTTAGTAGCCCAATTCGGAACCCACTCACTACACTTCCATGGCTCCTCTCTCCAGTTTACAAGGAGTAATTGTTAGGGGCTTTTTTCTGGATTGGACTCTGAATACAGCGTATGAACACCAGAGATTTGGTTCCAAAATATGGCAACCCCCACCTCCCCCCTCCACCCCATCATTTATATCTGAACTTGGAAGATGATGAAAGCCTATGCTAAAGGAATTAGAGAGAACCACAGTGATTCACGTGACCCAGTGTGCTTGGCATGGCCCTGCTTTTCACCTGTTTTCCTGGTGCAATTGTTAATAACCCCCTTTAATTGTCAGAAAAGTCTTGATTTGGACAATAAATTATGTGACCCCCACTTAGACATCACAAGGTTTGAGGCTGTGCCTCTTCTGTGCATTGTGACCATAAGACAAGTTATCATCCTCTCTCTCTGAGTTTCATTTTCCACACCTGCTGCTCAGGATTGTAGAAGGATTCAGTGAGACAGCAAAGTTACACCCATAGCCATGCCCTGGCTCAGAAATAGGACTCTGGCACTGAAGGCCTTTCAAATTTCAGGCTTACTGCTGTTATTGTCATAATTGGAATTCTCTTTGGTCAATGATGATAAACCATGATGGGCTGAGACAGCAGACGCTGGGAAGTTGTGTCTTACTTATACTTGTTTATTGCCCGCCACCACAACACTCACTACACAGCAGAATGGAAACTCAAAAGGCAAGAACTTTGTTTTATTCACCACTATGTCTCCATGCCCAGAACAGTGACACTGATACACAGGCACATAAAAAGCAAGAACAAAAACAGCCACATTGCCACTGGGCCAATTCTGACTCATACCAACTCAACCACAATGGACTCCCAGAACAGTAAATGTCACATAAATGTTTGTTTAAGGAACAAACTCAACCATTTGTTAAATATACGACTTCCAGTTTTAGGATTTAAGGTAAACAACAACAAACTCAAAGAAGTGTACAGAGTAGTTACGATTGAGAACCAAGCCCACCCTCACTGTCACTGAGCCAGTTCCCCTGGCTGTGGTACGCCCTGCTCCCTGCCTTAAAGGCACCGTTGCAAGGTTGGCATCTGCATCCATCTCATGCCCCTGCAGGAAAGACCAGGGCAGTCATTGTGACAGATGTCAGCTCTGTGTTCTGCTTTCCGGGAGTCGTCCCTGGGGCTGCCTGTGTCCAGGTTTCTTGTTATATAAGAAGACTTAGACTGCACCTGCTCCTGCTTATTGACTATCCTGTTATCTGACATTGTAATTTATGATCATAGTCCAAAATGTTGTATCTAATTTTGTACTGTAACATATGCCAAAGTACATGTCAGTACAGGTACCCTGACTGATGGCTAAAGTATGTGTCACCATGGCTGGGCCCCCATTCTCAATGGTTTGGCAGTTATGTAATGATTTAGTCATCCTCCATTTTCACATAATGCCGACTTTCACATAATGACCTGGTCTTTGGAACCTACCCAAGTTGATAAGTGAGGAATGGCCATATCTTTAACATGTCTGGAGGAGATTAGATACATAATGCTAGTTGCTTTCATCATCCCCAGAGTAGCCCATAAGCTGCTCAGACCTCTATGAGTGGCTGAAGAGAAGAAAAGTTGAAGTATTTATTTCCCTCCCTTCCTCAGCATATCTCACCTCTTAATTAGAATGGCCTGGTGCCTGCAAGAGGGGAAGGGGTTTCTGGAGTGGAAAGGAAAGGGGGAAAGGGGGGGAAATGGTATTAAAAATCATATTACAGGAAACCACATGAACTCATGGTTTGAATGAATTGCTCTCACCTTTTATTTACCTGAAATGGGATTTCGTCAACTTGGGTCCTTCAAAATTTTGGAGCCTTCAGAATTAAAAAAGCAAAAAGCATTTAGCTTCTTTGATGGCTTAAGATGAATGTGAATATTATCCCCTTAAAGATCTTTAATGGCTATTCCTTTGAACTGGTGCCCAGGGAACAGTGCTTTTATACACAAGGAGCATTTCTGGTGGAGCGTTATTGTAATGAAGGAGTCATTGTTTCCCGCTCCCAATTGCCATTCAGGACAGTGGCCGTCATTACTCTGCACTCGTATCAGCAGCGCTGCACGTGGGAGAAATGAGTGCATTACCCGCAACGCATGAAAACGTGATGACTATGCAATCATTGCTGGAACAATTGCTCAGGTTTTACTTCTATTGGGCCGGCCCTCCCGTGCCCTTCGTTGGGATTCTGCCTGAACAAAGCACCTATTCCCGGTTTTAACCATAGTGTGGACCAACGAGGCACCTAGAGTTGCCTTTTCTTTGGGGTCCTTATTTGCTTTAAGCAAAGCTCCTGTGACGAATCCGTTCTGGCTGACAGTGATCCTGTAGGGCAGAGTAGAACGCCTTAGCATTTCCAAGGCTGCAACCCCGACGAAAGCAAACGGCCTCACTGTCTGTTGCGGAGAGGCTGTGTTAGGTAGCTAGCGTCCATTGCACATGCTCAGAGGTTTGAGCTTCCGGGCTGGAAGGGGTGATACACCTAGGTAGGCGTTACACCTGGATTGGCTTATTTGGGCCAGGTGAATTCAATTCAACCAATGGGGTTGACCAGGATCGTCAGCCACGCCTCCCAGCAGAGGACCTGAAAAGCCAGAATCCAGAGCCTTGCAGTCCTCCTGCTTCTCAAGCTGCTACTCGGAGGTTGTGCAGCATCTCCTCTGGTCTAAGGACGCCAAGTGCGGGTGTGAAGGGCCCTGAGGTGCCTGTGTTAACCTGGAGCTTCTTTTACCATTCATATATCTCACTTGGATCATGATCAGGCTTGGGAGTGAATTCTTTCTCGAGCGCAGCCAAGGACCGAGGTATATATCTCCCACGAAAGAGATCTAATAGCCGGAGGGGTTGAGCTACCAGCCTTCAGTTAGCAGCCGAGCACTTAATCACAAGGGCTCCTTGTGATGGTTCTACATATGCCAAAAGAATGAAGACCGGGCGCTCTCCCCTTGATTAGTGCCACTGACAAAGTGGACCTTAAATGTCACCAGTGTGGAGTGGGCTGAGAGGAAAGCCTCAGCTGGTCTCATCAGATGATAGTGGAATGGAGAAACTGGAGATCCCGAGGCACAGAGTAAAAATCTTTGATCTTCTGCTGTGAGGGGTGTGTCCAGGCAAGGGCAGGGGCTGACCGGAGAAGAGAGGAAGAGATGGGCAAGGTGACTGAGTGGGTGTGAGAGCTGGGTCTGTGGGGCAAACCTGAAATGAAGAGGAACAAAAGCAAGATCATATCCTGCTAATCACTCATAGCGACCCTGTTGGACAGGGTAGAACTGCTCCCGTGGGTTTCCAAGTGAGTTAGTTAATTGTGCCAACCTGGCCGATAAACACATGTGGGACTAAGAAAGGTGGAGGGATAAATGGTTCAGTGAGCCTCGCCTTTCTAGTTCTCAGGTCTCTTGCTTTGTGATGGTCGCATCAGGGTACAGCTACCTTAGCAGTTCCCTGCTTCAGCTTGCAAGATTGACTTCCTACAAGACACCCCCAAGGAGAAGCCACATGGACCTACCCCGATGCAGCCCTGGGTGCTGGAGCAGCCGTGTGGAGACCCCTGCTAGTGCTGAGATGCTTGTTCGTTCACTGACTCAGCTTTCCTCCTGCAGTCGGCATCATTGCCTCTGTTTTGTGAGGTGGAGGACTTTGTGGACTGGTGTTGGGTTAATGTTGGACTTGTGGGCTTGGGCAGCATTGGGTTGGGATGTTTTCGTGATGCACACTTTCTTTACATAAAACTCTCTTATACATGAGTTGCTGTGGATTTGTTTCCCTGAAGTACCTAGACTAATACACCAAGGAAGACAGTTAAATATCTTTGGGTGCTGTAACTCTTTAGGGAACCTTGTCTTTCTCCCCCAAACCAAGATCGAAGTGGAAAATTCCACTGGTACAAACAAACCGGAGCCCTGGGGCACATGGTTTAGCGCTAGGTTCGTAAACTGAAGGGTTGGCTGTTGGGTGTCTGTAGGAGATAAGACCTGGGGATCAGCTTCCGGAAAGATAGCTGCTTAAGAAACCCATTGGGCAATTCTGCTCTGCCCCACAGGATCACTACACATCAGAATGGGCCACCACAAAACACCACCACCCAGTCAGAACTGCTGCAGGCCAAGTATTAGAGCCTGGATTGCAGTGTGGCATGGAGACAATGGGGGTGTGGGGGCAGTGCTTGCAATACAAAATAATTATAGGTGTGAAGAACAGGGACGACTATTTTGTAATGCATTAATGGGAAAGCAACTCTGACTAAATCCGTGCGGACACCCCGAAGTGACATTTTGTATGAAAGATTCAGGCAGTGCCTGGGTATAGTCGATGCTCAGTCACCATGTATTGAGTGAATTCGTGAATGAGGGTCCCCAAGCTGTGTATTAGAACTCTTCTCTGTGATCTTAAATAAGAACTTCCATAAGAACCTTCTTGTGTTTTGCTGGATTTCGGATTGATCTATGATTTTCCAAACATGAAACACAGCATTGTCAGTAAAGAAAGAGCAAGAAATGCTTCTTGTGGAAAACAATTCTATTGTTCATCCTATTTCCCCATGAACTTTTGGAAGCACCCTCTTAAAGTCTTATAAAAGGGAGGAAATCATTTTTCTTTTAAATAAAACCAGAGAGAGCTATTGAATCTCCTGGCATTTCCCCCTTTGTACTCTATCTTGTAAAATAATGTATGCAGGAGAAAAACCAGCAGCCTTTTAGAAGTCAGATAAGCTCAGTATTTTAAATGGGCACATAATTAGATGATTTGAAATATCTGACAGGGAATTTTAATAGAATATACCTTTTTTATTTTTCTTATGGACATGTAATTAGATGGCTTGAAGTATCTGTGAGGGGAAATTGTAACAGAATATACCTTTGACTTTCTCAAGAGAAAACATAATAGAAAATTATCCCAATCGCATTCTAACCTCAAGCCCTGTATCAGGATGAAACAGGATCGTCTGTGTGGTTCAGGAAGGATATCTCCGAGTGATCTCTGGATACCAAATAAATCCTAGTAAAAGAAGTGATTGCCAAAGGAGCATTTAACAGTGGGCAGTAGATGGTGCCATTGAACTCACTGAGGAGGCACTTGTTTAGATAGTAGTTTTGGTGGAATAGAAAGATTTCAGGAAGTTTCTACACCTTTCCAAAAACACTTTGAAGTGATTTCCAAAAGAAGTGTAATAATGGTACTAGTAAAATGGCTCTAGAAATTTAAAATCTGGACCAAGAAAGGGGGAGAATACCTAAATACTACTCATAAGTATGAAAAGAGGCCTTCTGATTGGTTTTATGCCGAGCTTCCTACTAGCCATGGGAGAAAGGGAAACATGGTAAGGTACATAATCTATGCTTTTGGGAAGGAGAGAGCATGCCAACTGCTCAGGAGTAGCAAGGTTTTTCTAAAAAGGACAATGTTTCAGTATTGTTTTGGAGCTGATGTTTCAGTATGTTTATTCAGTTGCCTTATTTCCTTTTGTGTGGTTTCTTCTATTGTTATAGTTGTTCCTTTGCCCACATTCTTCTCATCATTAGTTTCATCAGGAGACAGAAGGGAAAGAAGGTAAATTCAAAATAATTCTGTACTTGACTAAGTTCTCGTTAAACACACACGTCATTATACATAAGTTTTGCTATCTCTTGAAAATTCCAGTCATCCTAACCTCTTCATTAAAATTGACACAGAAACCTCAGAAATGATGCACTGAGCAAATGAATGAAACACATGCTGACATAAAAAATAATGGTTCTAGTTCTAAAATATCTTAATATAAGAACTCAACCAACATGTTTAGTTAGTCTCAGTACTACCTACTGTTAAATTAATGTTAAACAGTTACTTAAACAATTTTTTTTGTTCTCAGATTAGAATCCTTACCTTATATGACAAGGATATCATCATCTATCAAGATTAGTTAATTATTCAGCTGTCTACTTTAAAATATCTTCTGACATTGAGAATATAAGATATAGACCCATTGGTGTGTTAATGTTACTAACTGCAGTCAAAGTTTCAGGATAAGTAATTTTTCCCGATAGTGCAAACCTAATCATAATACAAATAAAATTATAACTATAATTGGCAAATATTCACCAATGCATGCAGATAGTTAGAATTTTAAAAATATGAAGGTGGTTTTATTATAAATTTCAGGTACACACATTAGAAAAATTATTTTACTTGGACCCTTTACAAAGGTAATTTCACCAAATCTGGAGTACTGGTAGTGTAATAGTCCTAAACTAACTTTAAAGCTACCAAATCAAAGGCACAAGATAAACACGTTAAAAATAACTAGTGTTCCAAACAACCATTTCTATGCGGATAAGGGGGGTTGGAGTGGAGACCCAAAGCCCTTCTGTAGACAATTGGATATCCCCTCACAGAAGGGTCACAAGAAAGGGACAAGCCAGCCAGGGTGCAGTATAGCACCGATGAAAAACACAGCATTCCTCTCGTTCTTTAATGCTTCTCCCCTCCCCTCCACCACCACCCCGGCCACTGTCATGACCCCAGTTCTATCTTACAAATCTGGCTAGGCCAGAGCATGTACACTGGTACAGATAGGAACTGGAAACACAGGGAATCCTGGACACATAAACCCTCCAGGACCAATAATGAGAGTAGTGATACCATGAGGGTAGGGGGAAGGTGGGGGCAGAAGGGGGCAGAATGATCACAATGATTGATGTACACCACCACCTCCCCCAGGGGGATTAACAAAAGAACATGGGTGAAGGAAGACAGAGGACAGTGTAAAATATGAAAATAAAAATAATTTATACATTATCAAGGGTTCATGAGGATGGGAGGGGAGAAAAGGGGAGCTGATAAGAGCTCAAGTGGAAAGAAAATGTTTTGGAAATGATGATGGCAACATATGCACAAAGGTGCTTGATACAATTGATGTATGGATTTGTATAAGAGCTGTAAGAACCCCCAATATAATGATTTATTAAAAATGTTTAAAAAGAAAATAACTAGTGTTCATAAGACAACATTAAGAGATGCTTTGTAAATGAAATGTACTAACTTAGGTTCAAAATGATTTAAAACTGACATCATCAGAAATTAAGCCCTGATTCTGTATAACCCACCAATGTTAAACTTAAGACACTACTTTCCATAAGAAAGTCTAATAGTCCTTGTCATCATTTTATCATAAAATCTAATTTCCAGACTTTTAAGAATGATTGATGAACATAACTTCTAGACTTGATTTTTAAAATATAGGAAATTAAAGAAGTCATGGAATTCTTTTTTTTTTTAATGTGCTTGTACCGTAGGTTAAACCATAGTACATCCATGGTTCAAGATTAGGTTACTCAAATCTTTAACCCCAAATTAAATCCAAAGCATGACAAATGATACTGTTTCAATATCTGAACTGCTAACATCCAGTATTTGTCAAAGGAGGCAGCTGTTGTCTTTCACAATCTAGAAATATCCCCTTTCTAGTGATGTGTGTAAACAGTAACAAATTCTGAACCATACATTTAGAAATTAGTCACAAGAGTGCAAAAAGTCCCTGGAGAGAAGTATCCACCTAACAATTACAAATATAAGGAAATGCTTTATAGTAAAGTTTCATTACTATGAAGATAATTTCCTCTTTATTCACACTTTGCACAAATGAAGATTTTACTCTATGGCAGGAAACAAACTGTACATCGGTGGATTTTTAGTCATGAATAAATGTGTCTGATTCCACTATGTGTGGTCAGGTTAATAAATAAATACTTTAGAAACGTGGAAGTTCACATTGGTGGAAAATTCCAAGTTTCTCCTGTAACCATTCTTCTGTTAGGTCTTCAGTATTTCTTATCTCAGATACCGTGGTGAGATCAGCTGTTTGGACTAGCTTCTTCCTACTCCCAGCATGCATCATCTGTTGTTCGGGCTCACATCCAACAGGACTGGACAAAATAAAAGCACAAAGGATAGGAAACTCTTCCATCATCCTGTTGATACTTATAACTGTATATAATGAAGCCGAGTTATGGTTCAGGTAGTTCATCTTTAAGCTCATCAGGTGAAATGCCCTCACATTCCTCCTCCGCTCCCATCGGGCATTTCTCCTGATGAGTCTTCATTATAATGGCAGCATTGTTCGTTTCTTCGTGAAAACAGAACTTTTTTGGCTTTTCCATGAAATCTTCAGCAGCATCACAAACCACCGAAGATTCGCTCAGTTTCCTTCTGGCTGTCAGCAGGCTCTCACCTGCCCTCTGGCCCCTTTGAGAATGGCACAGCTGCCGCCTCCTTCCATGCCCACGCCTGGAAGGCTATTTATTTATTTTTCAAAAGTTACCAAACACCACAGAATAGAGACGTATGCATATGAAGAACAGCCCCCCTGACTTCATGCAAAGGCCGGCCAGCTTTGCACAGAGTCCTGGCTTAGAGCTCTGACCAGTTGCTGTCAGTGCTCTGGAGGTGGTTCCCATTCTCAGGACCGTGTACAGCCTGGCCCTCCTCACAATTGTCCTTAGGTTTGAGCTGTTGTGGCAGCCACTGCATTAAGCCATCTTGTGGAGGGTCTTCCTCTCTTTCTTTGCCAAGCAGGTCCTTTTCCAGGGACTGGTCACTCCTGAGAACATGTCCAAAGTATGTGACCAGCTGGCTGACCAGTTTGCTAAGAAGTTGATCTTAAACTAGGCAGGTATGAACCCAGGAAGGACGATGATAGAATCCTAGAATCAAAGCCGGATAACATTTCCCCTATAATCTTAAACATGGGGGGAGCTTCAGAATCACTTTGGGAAAATCCAGGGCCTTATTTCCCTCTGTGCCTGAGCTCAATTAGATTCTCAAATGTTGGGTCCCAGACTTGTGGTTCTCACATGTGTTTGTCGGTTGGTCATTCTGTTGATCAGTGTGGCTCTGGAGCTGTCGTCCACTTATTCACAAAGCAGAGGGAAAAAGAATGCCCCACAGCCCAGCCCTAGCACTGTTAGCTGCCACAATTGCCCTCACCTAGGCTCAGGACTGATGATCCATGTCAGGCAACACCTTGGAAGACAGGTAAGTGCTTGCATAACAGGGCTGAAACCCTGATTCATTTTGGTTTGACTCCCTGCTGAGAATTTACATTCCCACCTCATGTATACAGAATCAGAATCTACATTTTAACGAGATCCCTAGTGATTCCTGCAGAATTCTTAGATATGCATTGGTAACACCTGAGGCTCTTGTTAAAATGTACATTCTATACCCGGCTGAAGGGGAAATTCTCAGCAGGGGGTCGAATTGGTCCCAGCAAACCAGGAGATTGGCAGAGGCTCAGTGGGATTTCCAGAAATGGGGAGGGAAGAAGGGGGGAGTGAATGTAATGCCCTCTTGATCAGAGAAAATGCTAGACTCCCAAGCATCAAAGGGAAGAGCTGGAGCTACTTCATACTGGGGTATGTTTGCCTTCCATCTTTCGGGGTGTTGCTGCATGCCACTCCTCACAAGAGCAGAAAAACTGTTGTGTGCAAGTTCTGTGCTAAACTCCACTGATGCTATCTCATTTATTCTGCACACAGTTTATTCAGGCCTAAATGACTTTGGAAAAAGAACTTAAGTGACATACAAGGACACAGCCCATGCAAGGGTTCAGGTGTCTGTGAATGCCCTTTGTGGATTCAAGTTTTAAACTTGAAAGGAAAACCCAGTTTTATATTCAACATGGCTGAAGTAAAATAGTACTTTCAAATGCATTTGTACATCAAATGAGTCTTTCTTTCAAAGCCTCTGCCCACACATCTTCTGTTTAAATGGTCAAATTCTACTCAGAAAATTTGGCAGAAGAGCAGCCATCCCCTTGTCCATGCATGAACATCAGACATTCACGTAAAGCAGCTCTGCGCATGGACCTCCTGGGGCCCTGTTGGCAGCGTGGGGCTGCACACTGAGCTGCTAACCACAAAGTTAGCGGATCGAACCTACCAGTGGCTCTGATGGAGAAAGATGAAGCTGTCTACTCCCATAAAGATTTTAAGTCCTGGCAAGATAAAGATAGCAGCAGAGGCTCAATCCTCAGGAAGCAGCTGGTGATGGCCGCACCAGCACTGCCCCATGGGACTAGAGTAAACTACTCATGGAGTGTTCCAGTAGCTGCATTTTAAAAAGGGTTAACGAAACCGGTGGATTTAAATTTCATAATTATTTTGATCAACCTAATATCATTAACCCACATGCCACACCATACTAGCGATCGCATTGTCGTGAGTCCTTGGTCAGAAGGCCGTGGGCCAATCCTGTAAGCTCTTGAGTCGAACATAGGGTAAGTGTTCCACGCGTGGCCCTGCCTGCTTCTGCAGCCCACCCTAAGTGGGATGTGTTGATCGCCGCCAGCCGTGCTTTTGTGACCATTCCCGTCCCCTCCTGCCCCCAGGACCTTTTCAAAGTTCAGTGCCCCAAGATGATGTTTCTTCCTCTTTGCCTTGTCTTTGTCCTGATTTGGAGGTCTCCTTTGTCCTCTAAAACAGTAATCAGTATTAAAACTATTAAACAAGATCCTTCATATTCATTTGTTCTTACTCATGCCTTATGTGTAATGTGTATTTTGCATTTACAACACATCTCAATTTGGATCAGTCACATTTCATGTGCTTAGTAGCCACATGAAATGGCTAATGGTGACCACACAGGACAATGAATGCAGGGCCAGTATGGGGGGTGATGGACACACCAATACAAATGTAAAATGACGAGACAGGGAAGAGGTAGGAATGTGCCTACAAGGCATTTCATTCATGTTGATGGGATGTAAGTCTTCGAATTATTTTACATAGGGCCACTTGCTTTCATATTTGGATTTATTTTAATACAAAACGTTTTTTCTTTAACTTCATTTAGTTCATAAAAGTTAAAACTTTTATAAAAAATAAACAAATTTAAAAATCGTGCCAATATTTCACTTTTATTAGCCCCCCCCCATGTATTTATGTAAGAAAAAAAATGATCAAATGCCTGACTTGTGTCATGTTAGGTATTGGAAATAGTGGTAAGGGGAAAAATTGATAAAATATATATTTTTCAACATCCTTCATATAGGGACAGAAATCCAGTTCATACTCCAGAAAACCCAAACTGACTGCCTTTAAGTAGATTCCTTGCTCACAGTGACCCCATAAGACAGAGTAGAACTGCTCTTGTGAGTTTCTGAGATTGTAACTCTTTATAGAAGTAGAAAGCCTCATCCTGGAGCAGCTGGTGGATTGAACTGCTGACCTTGTGGTTATCAGCCCGACAGCTAGCCTACTCATCACCAGGATTCCCTAGGACACCACTGGCTTAAGCAAAATGTCATTTCTTGAAAAGTCAGGCCTGGTTGGATCCAAGCTCTCAGAAACTCTTAGGATGCATGCCGTTTCCCCCTCCCTCTTCTGTGTTCCATGACTGACTTCCCTTCCCTCTCAAGCAAGACGCATGCTGGCAAGTTGGCTCCAGTAGCTTCCAGGCTTAGTTTTTGCCTGCGTAGCAGCCTAATGAAAAGAGAGCAGCTACTGATCACAAGACAAAACAAAACTCCAAACTCACTGCTATTGATTTGATGCTGACACACAGCAGCCCTGTAAGACAGAGTAGAACTGCCCCTGTGAGTTTCCCAGACCAACTCTACAGGAGTAGAAAGCCTCGTCGTTCTCCCACAGAGCAGCGGGTGGCTTCAAACTGCTGACCTTAGGGATTATCAGCCCAACCCATAACGACTATACCATCAGGGCTCCTCCCCACAAAAACCCTGAAACACTGACTTGAGTCACATGCCCCTCTGAACCAATCATGTGATCAGGCATGGAATATGATGGTCAGACCTAGGACACAGACCACCATTGTAGTCAAAGGGCAGTGGATCTCCCAAGAAGAGTGAAGGAAGAATGCATGCTGGGAAAAGCCACTGGTGCCCACCCCTGCCCTCAAAGAACTTAAAGTCCAACGAATGGGACAGGCTATTTCATTCTAAACTACGCTGAGTGTCAAAAGAATGGTACCAGATATTTTCGGTGTTTCATCACAGGAGGACCTGACCTATTCCAGGGTCTTAGAAGATTGTCTTTAGAAGGTGTGTCAGAATTGAAATCTGATGAATATGAGTTAAATTTGTATGTTCTCATTTGTATACTTCAATTCAGTGTGGATTATGCCACAACATAAAGAAGACGAAACTCCTCACAACTGGACCAATAAACAACATCATGGCAAATGGAGAAAATACCGAATTTGCCAAGGACAAGGATTCCATGTTATTTGGATCCACAGTCAATGCCCATGGAAGCAGCAAAGAAGAAAATGACACATTGCCTTGGGCAAATTTTCTAAAGTTCTCTTTGAAGTATTGAAATGCAAAAATATCACTTTGAGGACCATGGTGCTTTTTTTTTTTTTAGACCAAGGTACATTTGACTCAAGCCAAGGTATTTTCATTTGCCTCATAAGCATGTGAAAACTGGAAATGAATAAGGAAGACCAAAAAAGAATTGATGCCTTAGAATTGTGGGGTTGATGAGGAATACTGACTTCAGACTACCAGAAGAATGAACAAATCGATCTCAGAAGAAATCCAGCCAGGATGCTCCTGAGAAGTAAACCTTTGTCTAATACACTTTGGACATTTTATCAGGAGGGACCAATCCATGGAAAAGGATAAAATAGACTGTCCATGGAAAAGAAGAAGACCTTCAACGAGAGGTATTGACACGGGGACTACAACAATGGGATCAAATGTTTGTGAGGACAGCTACAGGACTAGCAGTTAATTACTTCATTATTTTGTGTCTGTTATTCCCACTTGTCTGTCAGTTTGTCATACTGTGGTGGCCTGTGTGTTGCTGGAGCTATGTCACTGGTATTTCAGATGCCAGCAAGGTTACTCAAAGTGAACAGGCTTCAGCAGAGCTTCCAGACTAAGAACAGTCAGGGAAGGACTCGGCTCCCCGCTTCAGAGGAAGAAGCTGTTGAACACCCTGGAAGCACTGTCAGATACTGAAAGCCTACACAAAGGAAACAGAACATTGCAGGAGAGAATTCTGGAGGATGGGTTGCTTAGGGTCCACTGAGGAGTGTCAACCACGGTTGTGGGAGTGGAGCTTTCGGGATCTTCATTTGTTGATGGGTCATGACTCAAGTTAAAGAGAAACAACTGCAAAAATCTAATGATTAAAACTAGGAAGCTGCAAAATATGAATTTAGGAAAATTCGAAGGGGTCAATAATGAAATGGAACACATGAAGATTGATATCCTAGGCACCAGTGAGCTGAAATGGACTGGTATTGGCCATTTTCAATTGGAAACTCTTATGATTTACTATGCGGGGAATAACACAGCCAAGAGGAATGGCAGGGCATTCGTTGTCAGAAGGGATATTGCTAAATTTATCACAAAATACAATGCTAACCGTGATCATATTATATCTATCCACTTTCAAGGAAATCCAATCAATACAACTATTATTCAAATGCACCAACCACAAAAGCTAGTGATGAAGAAATTGAAGGATTCTACCAACGACTTCAGGCAATTGATCAAACATGCAATCAAGATGCATTGATAGTTACTGGTGATTGGAATGCAAATTTGGAAACAAAAGAACGAATAGTAATTGGAAAATAGGGACTTGGTGATAGAAATGAAGCTGGATCACATGATAGAATTTTTCAAAACCACCAACTTGTTCATAGCAAATACCCTTTTTCAACAACACAAAAGATGACTGACTATACACATTGACTTCCCCAAGTGGAATACACAGGAATCATGTGGGAAGACATGATGGAGAAACTCAATATCACCTGCTAAATCCAAGACCAGAGGCTAACTGTGGAGCATACCATCAATTGCCCATAGGTAAGTTCAGGATAAAGCTGGAAAAAAAGGAAAATAAGTCTACAAGAGCCAAAATACAGCCTTGAGCTTATTCTACAAGAATTTCAAGAACACCTCGAGAATTAGAGTTGATGCATTGAACACTAATGACAGAGACCTGATGAGCCGTGGGAGAGCATCAAGAAGAGCATTCACGAAGAAAGCAAAAGGTCATTAAGAAGTCAGGAAAGAAAGAAAAGACCAGAGTGGATGTCAGAAGAGACTCTGGAACTTGCTCTTCTTAATTTGTAGATTAAGTCAAGGAGCTGAAGAGAAAATTCCAAAGGGCAGCTCCAGATGACAAAGCCAAATATTATAATAAAATGTGCAAGGACCTAGAATTAGAAAACCAAAAGGGAAGAACATTCTCAGCACATCTGAAACCAAAAGAACTCAAGAAAAAAATTCAAGCCTTGAGTTGTAGTTTTGAAAGATTCTATAGGAAAAATATTGAATGATGCAAGAAACATCAAGAGAAGATGGAAAAAATAAAGAGTCACTGTACAAACAGCAGGAATCGACATTCTACCATTTCAGGAAGTAACTATGAGCAAGAACCAATGGTGCTAAAGGAAGAAGTTCAAACTGCACTGAAGGCATTAGCCAAAAACAAGGTTCCAGGAACTGATGGAATACCAACTGAAATGTTTCAGCAAGCTGAAGAAGCACTGGAAGCACTCATTTGTCTGTCAGGAAAACAGCTACCTGGCCAACTGACATGAGATCCAGATTTTTGCTTATTCCAAAGAATGGTGACCCAACAGAATACTCAAACATTATCATTGACAGTGCACACAAGTAAATTTTTGTTTAAGATCATCCAACAATGGTTGCAGCAGTACATTGATATGGAACTACCAGAAGTTCAGGCCAGATTCAGAAGAGGATGTGGAACAAGGGATATCACTGCTGATGTCAAATGGATCTTGGCTCAACGCAGAAAATACCAAAAGATGTTTAGTTAGGTTTTATTGACTATGCTAAGGCATAATAATAACTATAATAATATTAATAAAATATTAATAAAATAAAAAATTAATAAAATAATAATAAAAATAATAATCCATAATAAACTATAGATAACCTTGAGAAGAATGGGAATTCCAGAACATTTCATTGTGCTCATGTGGAACTTGTACATGGAGCAAGAGGCAGTTGGGTAAGCAGAACGAGGGAATACTGCATGGTTTAAAATCAGGAAAGGTGTGCCTCGGGGTTGTTTCCGCTCACCATACTTGTTCAATCTGTATGCTAAGCAAATCATCAGAGACGCTGGATTATATGAAGACAAATGCAACATGGCTTATGCACAACCTGCAGTAATGCAGGTGACACAAACCTTGTTTGCTGAAAAGGGGGTGAAATTGAAGCACTTGTGGATGAAGATCAAGGTTTATAGCCTTCAGTATGGATTACAACTCAATGTAAGGAAGACCAAAATCTTCACAACTGGACCAATAGGTGACAGCATGATACATGGAGAAGAGGTTGAAGTTGTCAGGGGTTGTGTCTTGCTTTGATCCAGTCAATGCTGATTTAATCAGCGGTCTGCTGCACAAGACCTCTTTAGAGTGTCGAAGAGCAAGGGTATTACTTTGAGGACTAAGATGCACCTGACCCAAGCCATGGTATTTTCCATTGCATCATATACATGTGAAAGTTGGACCCTGAAAAAGGAAGACCATCGAAGAATAGATGCATTTGAATTGTGGTGTGCAAGAATATTGAAAATACCGTGGACTGCTTATAAGACAAACCAATTTGTCTTAGAACACGTAAGGCCAGAGTCCTACTTAGAGGCAAGGATGGCAAGACTTCGTCTTACATACTTTGGACATATTGTCAGGAGAGACCAGCCCCTGGAGAAGGACCCCATGTTTGGTAAAGTGGAGGGGCAGCGAAGAAGAAGGTGTCCCTGGATGAGACGGAGTGACAGTGGCTGCAGCAATGGGCTCAAGCATAGGAGCAGTTGTGAGGGTGGCTCCGGACTGTGCAGTGTTTCGTTCTGTGGTGAGCCAACTTGATGATATCTAACAATAGCATCATTATTCACAGCTGAAAAGAGACTATCTCACTAATTTAAGGGTCTAAGACATTATAATTTATTGGACATGCTTATAGGTTGAAAGTTGAGACCAAGGAATCAAGTACTTCTCTCACTTCTTTTCTTGCTATACTCTTCTTTATACTTAAAAATGATATATCTCGATGTTCCTGTTTTGTTGAGTTCTTAACATACTTATCACAGTTTGTCACTTACACAGAGGCACAATTGCTGTCTTCATTTTATAGATGAGGAAATTGAGGCTAGAGAAGATTAACAAGTGGTAGAATAAGAGTCTATTTGAATCTTCCTGAATCTAGCACCCAAGTGTTTTTCTTGTACCGGCAGACGAGCCCTCTCACGTTGCATAGAGCATAGGTGAGCTCTGTGCTCTCGTGACTGTGGTTCCTGGAATGCTGACCCAGCCTCTGCCTTCTCTGTATAACCTTTAGTACACGCCCTAAATCTTTGCTTCTGCAGCATGTCTCCCTTGATTCTTTCAAGCCATCTTATAATCCTATTGCCCTCACAGAACCTTTGGCATCTTCAACAACAGCGTTTCTCACACCTTATTTGAGTGTCATGGCAGACACTAAGGCCCTGAATGGAATGCAGGGGTTGAATGGCATGCAGTCACCTGGCCTGATGACTGACACATAGTAGGCACCTAGCAAATATTTGTTGATTTATTGAATGAACCCCTATGAATGAAACCCCTAAGGAATTTCTGCTACTTTAAATCTCTTGTGTTAGATTAGAATAACTAATCCCCCCTGCTAGGCCCTTTCCTTATTCTGATATGCTCTTGTGCCATTGTAAACTGTGTCTCATTTTCAAAAGACTTGATTTGGTAGATAATTTAGTCTTTGGTCGTATGTGGCATTTTCTCTTAGTTCTCAGCAGTCTAGCTCTGCTGTGAATGATTTCACAGTATGAGATACTATTAAGCTGCAGTGATCTTTTATATTCCATCAAGGAAAAAAATGAGATAGTTGTGAATCAGCATATGCATGAACTCATTCAGGAAAAATGAACTATTTGGCTCCCAAATTGCATAATCATCTTCTTTTCATAGTTCACAGATGAATAAGAGGTTTTGAATTTTCATAGAGTTGATAGATATGTAACTGTGCCAGAGAATAGGAAGAAGGACAAGAATCTAGAACTTCCCTAGATGCAACAGTCAGGATCGGAGTGTTGTTTAAACAAATCTTTACAAGATGCCCATTCAGAAAGTATGCAGCTTGAGTGAGAGAGTCTTTAAACATGAAAATAACATATTCTTAGTCTGAAATCCCCTCCAGGCGTGCCCTCCTTATCTCACATGCATCTTTAGCACTCAGTACAGTGCCCTACGTAGTATAAACCCTTTTCAGATGTGGGGTTTAGCAGAAGAATTTATGTGTACATTTTGCTGATTCATTTAATTCATGATGACTACGTGTGGTTTTGGACCATCTCACTTATGTTTTCTAACTCAACATAAAGAAAACCCAAATCCTCACAACTGGACAAGTTGACAACATCAGGATCGAAGTTGTCAAGGATTTCGTTTTGCTGGGATCGTCAGTCAGTCCTCTTGTATCAAATGGTTAACACCCCCAGCTGAGAATCAGAGTTCGTGTCCACCAGAGGGGCCGGGTCATCTCCCATTGAAACAAACAAACAAAATCAGTCATTGAAAAAACCCTATGGGGTCACCACGAGTAAGTAGCAATTTAACAACAACTGTGTATGTGTTTTTTTGAAGTTAAGAGATTGAAAAACATATTTTGTTGGGCAAATTTGCTACACAAGACCTCTTTAAAGTGTTGAACAGCAAAGATGTCACTTTTTGGAGTAAAATGCACCTGACCCGAGCCATGGTATTTTTCATTCACCTTACACACATGAGAAAATTGGACCTTGAATAAAGAAGAATTGATGTGTTTGAATTGTGGAGTTGGAGACGAATATTGAAGTATTGTAGACTGCCAGAAGAGCAAACAAAACTACCTTAGAAAAGGTACACCTGGGATACTCCTTAGAAGTGAGCATGGTGAGACTCCATCTCGCATACTTTGGACATGTTGTCAAGAGAGGCCTGCCCTGGAGAAGGATCTCATGGTTGGCAAAGTAGTGGGGCAACAAAAAGAGGAAGATCTTCAACAAGGTAGATTGCCATGGTGGCTGCAACAATGGGCTCAAACATCAGAATAATTTTGAGCATGGCCCAGGACTGGGCAGTGTTTCATTCTGTTCACTATGAGCTGGAAATGACTCCTGGGCCCCGAACAACAACAATGAAGTAGTAACAGGGAGTAGGTTAGTGGATGCCTAAGGTAGCAGGCTTGGTGGTGGTTTAAAAAAAATAGAGCTATAATTAACATATCATCCAATTAAAAAGTTCAGTCCTATCAGGAGGGTTGTGCAATTGCCACTACAACCATCTTTGGACTCTTTCTTCCTTCTTGTACCCATTGTTGTTGATTCCCTATTTCCTCCACCTTCCCCTTTGATGCCCCCAAGCAATTAATACAGCTACTGTCTTCATAAATCGACAAATCCTGGTTTCCATATATAGATAAACAAACAAAACACGGGCTAAAAAGGAAAAAAGAATCTAGCATCAATGACCATATAAGACAGAGAAAGACTCAATCTAAGAGAAAGAGACTATTAAAAAATAAGAATAAAGTCACATTGGACCCAAAAGGAGAGCTAATGACAAGGTGGTACATTCCAGCTTAAGCACAGCTGCTAAAATTCACTTTACAATGCCCTTTGTCTGATATTACCACCTTCCTAGTCTAGAACACTGGGGATTCACCACGGACTCAATTCATGGAGGGACCCTACCAAATGAATTTTGGGCTACCACTATCACCGATATCATTCCACAAGCCTAGTGTTTAAAATTAGGCCCTCATATTGTTCCCTGTTCTGGGCTTGGATCTTACTATTTATAATTCTTGCACTGCACAGGCTGGTGTGCTTTGTCTGGGTGGACTTAGCTGACTCCTCACTTAGATGGCTGCTTGTGTTGAGTCAAGCCTTTAAGACTCCAGATGCTGTTTTCCCTGATTTCTTCACCGCACCTTGCTATGGCTTGGTAGTGCTTTTTTTGAACTCCCTTCCGCACATAGTGCTTCTCTTTATTTGGTGTTTTGGTTGCGGGGGTTTCAGCTGACTTTTGAGAAATCAAGTTTCTCTTCCTTTGGCTAAGTTAGTCCATTTTAGGTGTATTTGTAAGCCAGTAAATACAAACAGCAAAACACACACACACAGTTGTTAAGTTGATTTTGACTCATGGTGACCCCAGAGGGCTTTTCTCAGTGACTGGTTTTTGTTTGTTTCAGTAGTAGATCACCAGGCACTGCCGGTGGACACAAACTCTGGTTCAAAGCTGCGGGTGTTAACCGTTTGCTCCACCCATGGTTACTTGAGAGAGATTTGTCTGTTAATTTTTTGAAAAGGCTTTACTGGTTAATTAATTTAATCTTGTAGATTTTATTTATACATACTCTGTGGTGCTTTGCTTTAGGCTTTGGGCTGATAACCACAAGGTTGGCAGTTCAACCCTACCAGCTGCTCAGAAGACAGAGTCAAGGCTGTTTGCTCCAGTGGAGATTTGCAGTCTCAGAAACCTGATGTGGGGTCACTCTGAGTTGGAATGATCCTGATGGCAGTCCGTTTGTTTTAGATTTTGACTTCCTGGGTTTGGTTACCACATGGCAAACTCTGTCCGGACTCTCCTCGTACCTCTGCAGGCCTGGCGACTTCTTCACCAGATGTGGAATCCCCATGGAGCCAAGAGTGTCTTGGACATCTTTAAGTTGCCCACAGGGCTTCCTACAGTACTTGGGTTAATGCTGATGCTTAGTAAACATGTGTAGAATGAATGATTCTGAGTAGATAGAACTCAAGGTCACGAGTTAGAGATGGATAGTTTCCATGTGGTAGCTTTGTCGTACCATCCACTGTCTGTTGAAAGAATAATGGCTAAGAGAAATGCAGTCTGCTGTCTAATTTGGTCATGTGGAAAGTTGGCAAGCACGCCAACATGGTGTTCACGCACCAGAATTAAACCTCAAGACTGAAAATGATGCTTGGCTTTTCTTCTAGAGACTGTGAGTAACATCTGTCAGTCCAGAGCCTCCGAAAACTGCCCCTGGGCTGTGAGCTCCGGACGTCTTTTTCGTTTTGGTTGGCCAGGTTGATCCAAGCTGTTAGTCCTGTCAGGCGTTAGACCAAGAGGAAGATAAATTTACTCCAGAGCCATGCACAGATTTTAAAAACAAGTCTCTTCTCTCTCTTTAAACTTTGTGTTGCAGATTAGGTGAAGGTTTGCAGAGTGTATCACCAGTCTGAGGGTCAACGATTCACAGAGGTTTTGTTCCAGCTCATCTACTGCTGTCCCTTCAAGTGTCATCAGTGATCCCATTTCTGCTCTGCGCTTCCTGTCTCCACCTCTTTATCACTTAAGCCTTTACTAATGTAGTTTTTGTTTTATAACTGAATTTGAGTTTGTTCTGAAGAGGAGCCCTGGTGGCACAGTGGGCTATGCACTGAACTGCTAACCACAAGGTCAGTGGTTTAAACACACGAGCTGCTCTACAGATGACAGGTGAGGCTGTCTGCCTCCATAAAGATGTGACTTCTTGGAGACCCCAAAGGGGCAGTTCTATTCAGTCCCATCGGGTTGTTATGAGTCGGAATTGACGCTATGGCAGTGAGGGATGAAGAACATAAGCGGTCCTTCTTGAATTCCTACAGTTTTTTGTTGTTGTTAGAACTGGGACGTGGAACCTTTACAACAACAGAGTGGGAGATGAAAGCTTTATCTCCATTTCAGCAAGATGAGTTTTAAAGATGGAAGAATTGAGGCTGTGAATGAGTTTGAAGTAAAGACTGGTGGCCACTGGCAGACAGGGAGGAGAGGAAAGCTGGACCAAGCTGATGCTCAGGCTTCCCCATCGGAACCCTTCGTCTGTTGTGCCTCTCCCCTTTGCCTGCATGCTGCCTTTCCTAGAAGAAGACTAGCCTTGCTGTGGCAGTCCGGAGACCCCAGTCTGAGACCTGGCTCCACTTCTGACTTTGGATGAGTTTCACACTGAGGCATCTTATACCTTCAGAGGCATTTTTTGGGAAGTGACAATTATGAGATGTTATATTTTTTAATGAATCTTATTTCATTTCAAGAAGATGATAAAAATGGCATTATAAATAATACTTAGAAAATGGGGGTGACGGTTTTGATAATGGAGAGCCACTTTGATAGATCACTTGGATTTTCTGAGCCTTGATTTATTTTCTGAAATGGAGGTAATGCCAGCCCTGCCCATTTCTCAGAATTAAGGACTAAATGTAGAAAAACACAACTGTGTCTCTAAGTGTGTTTCCTCAATACCAAATGCCTATAGTACCAGCTTAGCATAGTCCTTGCAAGGATTAAATAGGATCACATATGTAAAGCATTTGGTAAAGTAAAAATGCAATAATAATGTGTCCACTGTGAGTGAGTTATTTAACTCTGACTTCCTAACGTAAATTCTCCTATGGAGCCTCATTCCCTTATTCACAGCTGGATGAATAGATTGTGCCACATTACATCTGCACATCGCAGTTCTTAGTGTCTTTCTTGAACCTGCTCTTGGATTTTGTATTTAATCTTCTCTGCCTGTCTCAACATGCCTCCCCCCGCCCTCAACACATCTCTCCTGTGAATGTCCACCCTACTATGAAGAGTCTTCTTCTTCTATTGGTCTTCCTTTCAGTCTCCTACTCTTTGGCACGGTTGGTTATCTTTCCACTGATGTGTATGTGTCTGCTCCCTGAAATAGAAGGCCTCAGGACTTAGCACAGGGCTGAGTACCTGGTAACTCAGTGATGGTTGAGTTTTCAAACTCAAGTGTAGGGATCAGCACGAGGCTGGTCCCTATGAGGCAAAGGTTAAAAATGGCATACGAATAAGAACCAGTGGTACTGAGAGCATTAGCCAAAAGCAAGTCTCCAGGAATTGATAGAATACCAATTGAAAAGTTCCACCAAGCTGACGAAACACTGCAAGACTCACTCATCTGTGCTAGGGAATTTGAAAGACAACTCTTTGGCCAACTGACTGAAAGAGCCAAATTTGTACCTATTCCAAAGAAAGGTGATTCAACAAAATGCACACCTTATAGAACAGTATCATTAATGATATGTACAAGTAAAATTTTGCTTAAGATCATACAACAATTGTTGCAGCAGTATATTGATGGGGAGATGCCAGAGGTACAGGTCGGATTCAGAAGAGGACACAGAACAAAGGACATCATTGCTGATGTCGTAGATCTTGACTGAAAGTAGAGAATAACAGAAAGATGTTTACTTGTGTTTTACTGAATATACCAGGATGCTTCTGCTTGTGTTTTATCGACTATGTCAAGGCATTCAACTACATGGATCATAACAAATTACTGCATGGGTTAAAATCAGAGAATGCTTGCATCAAAGCTGTATCCTCTCATCATACTTAATCAATTTGTATATAGCAAATATTCAGAAAAACTGGATTTTATGAGGAAGAGTGCAGGACCAGGATTGGAGGAAGGCTTATTAATAACCTGTGATATGCAGATGACACAACCTTGCTTGCTGAAAATGAGGAAGATGTGAAGCACTTGCTGATAAAGAGCAATAATTGCAACCTTCATTATGGATTACAAGTCAGTGTAAAGAAACCAAAATCCTCATAATGGGATCAGTAGATAGCATCATGATAAGTGGAGAAAGTTTTGAAGTTCTCAAGGATTTTGTCTTGTTTGGATCCACAATCAATGCTCACGGAAGCAGCCGTCAAGACATCAAAAGACATGTTACGTTAGGTAAATCTTCTGCACAATAGCTCTGTATTTATTTATTTATTTATTCATTTATTTTAAAATATTTTATTGGGAGCTCTTACATATATCATAACATTCCATCAATCACATCAAACAGTCTGGTACAATTGCTACCACAGTCAGTTTCAAAACATATTCTTTATTTTTTTTTTTTTAATCATTTTACTGGGGCTCATACAACTCTTATCGCAATCCATACATACATCAATTGTGTAAAGCACACTTATACATTTGTTGCCCTCATCATTCTCAAAATTCGCTTTCTGATTGGATTCCTAGAATTAGCTCCTCGTTTTCCTTTTTCACCTCCCTCTCC
>NW_022103898.1:33382620-33383415 GCF_000313985.2 Echinops telfairi
AGAATTGATGTATTTGAATTGTGGTGCTAGAGAAGAATATTGAAAGTACTATAGACCGCTAAAAGGACAAACCGAGCTGTGTTGGAAGAAGTAAGGCCACAGTGCTCCTTCACGGCAAGGATGGCAAGACTTTGCCTTACATACTTTGAACATATTGTCAGGAGAGACTAGTCCCTGGTGCAGGGACTAGTCATGTTTGGTCAAGTGGAGGGGCAGAGGAAAGCCCTGGAAGAGATGGATTGACACAGAGGCTGCATCAATGGGCTCGGGCGCAGGGACCTCTGTGAGGATGGTGCAGGACCATCCAGTATTTCATTCTGTTGTGCATACGGTGGTTATGGGTTGTTATGGGTCGGAGCTGACTCGATGACAAAATATGAGGCAGATAATAGAACATAGTCCTTAGGGGGTGGTATGACAATATATGAGATACTGCATGTGAAGACTTAGGCTGGAGCCTAGTAGCTGATTGTTGGATGGCTTTGAATCAGAGCAGCCCCAAGCGACCAGCTAAATTGCCCCATATGTTTCCTTGGCTGTAATCTTTATAGCTGCAGATCAGCAGGTCTTTGAGGGCTCGATTTTTATTGTTACTGAGGCTGAGAAAAGCCCACAGAACCTCAACAATTTCTACTGCTTGGCAAGGACCTAAAGGGGATGACCTAAAGTTAGGTACAGAATCCTCCAGAGTGTGTGACAACACCTATCTTAATTCCATCTTGGGTTCTTCTAAGGTTCTACTGTTCATGCATATGGGCAGTGCTTCCAGGGAGGCAGGCTTTAGAGTCCGTTTTT
>NW_022103898.1:33384309-33386646 GCF_000313985.2 Echinops telfairi
GACTATGGTCAGAGGGGGTCACTGAAGGCTTAATCCATGAGGTAGGGATGGTGGGGGAGGCCCAGCAAATGGATTTTGGGTTTCCATAGCCTTCTGTAAACTGAGTGTTCAGAATTTAAGTTCTAATACCTTTCCCTCCTCCGGATTGGATTAAGACATTATTTCTTAAATTTAAATTACAATATATTCTGTTCTTCCTCCAAGAATCCAGAATAAATTGATTTCCTAGGCAAGGTTTATAACTAAATGCTAAGTTCCTCACATTGTTCTCTGGAAATCCCAGTTAAACCTTAGAGAGGCTTGAATAGTTTATGAAGGTTTTATATTTGCTGGTTGGACCCATAATAAACTTGAGCCTGCTGGCCTTTAGAAAAGTGCTTCAGTTATTAACTAGATAAGTCTGCGTGGGCCTGAAAATACCCAATTGACTAGCAAGGAGTTCAGGGGCATCAAGGAGTGGTTTCCTGATGGGATAGGGTAAAATACTCAGGAATTAAATCTGGAAAGACAATTTCAACCTGTTTTTTAACCTCAGTGACCTGATTGACCTCAGGCAATTAAGAGCTTGTCTCCTTTCTCAGGAGGAAATGGGAATGAGAGACCATGATGTAAGACTTGGCAGTTCGAACAGGTTTAAATTCTGTCACCAACTCTTACTACTTATGAAACCTTGAGAAAATTACTTAGCCAAGACAGTCTCATTGGCATTTGGTCATTTATGTGGTGGGTGATGGTTTTGCCTTTAGTAACTACTTTTTATGCACCTTATTAGCTGTTTTCTAATTCACGAAAGTCTTCGACTGTGCCCGTGAAAACAAGCTGTTGGCCCTGCAGGCCATGAGCCCACATCATTCTGTGGCTTGTCACGAGATGTAGGTGCGAAACTCCTTGTGGAGATCATTTTCATAATCTTGGTCTTATAGATCCCTCACTAACTTTTATACCTGTCTCAGGGTTTCTTCCCTTGCCATTCCCTAGGAAGACCACCATCACACCCCCATATTTAAAGTTTCTGGTACTTAGAAAAAATTAGTCTGAATAGGGTTTTGTTGTTACTGTTGTTGTTTTGCAAACAAAAAAAAAGGAAAAAAGAAGTAGCCTTAGAAAGATGGTGTGATGGATAGGGTTTGTGCCAACCTGGCCACACCTATAAGAATATGTGGATGGAGTCCATCCTCCCAACCAGGTCACAGCCTGATGATGCCTCCCCTTCTTTTTATGAGAGACACTATGGAGAACTGGTTTCTTTCTCACCCCTCCAATCCTTCCTTCTTGCCTCGATCCACAGTTGAGGAGCCTCCAGACTTGAGTTGAACTGGGTTGGGCCACTTCCTTGATATACATTTCTTTCCAGACATAAAGTTCTTTCTTAGACATCTATGAGTCTCACTGGTTTTGTTTCTCTAGAAAACATAGATGGGAATTAAGGCAGCATACAAAGCCATTGCTATCACTCCTCCCTAGGACTCAGCATATCTGGAAGCACTGCTGGTGTTTGGGTGACAGCAACTCTGTGTTTTTTCATACCAGCTCCTTGACTGGAGCGTGACGGGATGGATGGGGGTGGGGTGATTTGGGAGGGGGAGGAGGTGCAATAGGCTCCTCATACGTTCTCTGCATAGTGTTCAAGACCATTTGTCATAAATCACAGAGTATGATGCAGAAAATGAACACATGTTCTGTTTTCATTCCTGAAGGCTAATTTCATTCTTAGCTCTTGTCATGCTTTAACAATAGCTGATGTTTATTGAGTGCTTACATTTTTCATTAAACTCTCCACAACCCTTTGAGGAAATTAGTAATATCCCACCTTTATAAAATAAAACCATTTCTGAGACTGTCTTGGCTAGGTAATTTTCCCAAGGTTTCATAAGTAGTAAGAGTTGGTGACAGAATTTAGACAGTTCGAACCGCCAAGTCTTACATTTTACCATAGTTCTAGGCTGTCTCTGAGCTCTGCCTGTTACCTTTCCTTTAACTCCACCCTGCAGTGCTGCCTGCGATAGCTTAAGGCCATGTCGGGTTTTTACTTTACATTGGACATCAATCAGCCAACTAGTGGGGGCAGTGACGGCATTTCTTTCATCTTCTTTTGACGCTCAGGGGGCCTTCAATATTTGGAACAGAGAACCTTTCATCACTTCTACTCAAGGCTTGCATTTTTTCATTAGTTCTTCAAATTTGGGAAATGCCAAGCATGTCCGACTTTCCCTTTGGTTTTCTAACTTCCAGCTTTGCACATTTCATTATAGTGCTTTATTTTAGTTTCTCAAGCCACTCTTTGACAATTGCTTTTTTACGTCATCATTTCTTCCATTGTTTTAGCTACTCTATGTT
>NW_022103898.1:33388184-33397031 GCF_000313985.2 Echinops telfairi
AGGTGTTAGTGTTCACAATTGTCAAATCTATACTTGAGATGATCTCTAAATTCATGCAGGATAGACTTGTTTTAATTTTTTATCAATTTGCACATGAGCTATTAATGGTGTGTTCTGCAGTCAGCCCCTGGCCTTGTTCTGACTGGGCTTCTGATATTGGGCTTCTAAGTTGTCTCTTTCCATAGGTGTAGTTGATTTGATTCTTGTATTTTCCATCCAGTGAGGTCCACTTGTGTAGTTGTTTTTTATGTTGTTGAAAACTGTATTTCCAATGACTAATTAGTCTTACAAAATCAATGTCATGCAAAAACCTGCCATGGTATCCCTGGAGTTGTTGCTATCACCAAGGCCATTTTTTCCAATTACAGATCTTATTTGTTTCTATATGATCAATAACCACTGAATTCAAGGATAAAGTCCAAGGTGCACTGAAGGCATTGACAAAACACACACATACAAATGCACACGCATGTGCGCGCGCGCGCACACACACACACACACACACACACACAAGCTCCAGGAATTTACATACCAACTGAAATTTTTCAACAAATAGATGCTATAAGTGCTCACTTGTGTTTGTCAAGAAGTTTGGAAGACAGTTAGTTGACTGACTAACTGGAGATCTGTATTTGTGATTCTATTCTAAAGCAAAGCAACCCAAAAGAATGTGGAGATTCAGTCTCACTGCCATCTAATCATACTGACTCATAGTGACGCTATAGGATATGATGAAACTACCCCTGTGGATTTCTGAGTAAAAAGCCCCACCTCGCACATTGCAGCCCAACTTGTAACCACTAATTCATTGACAGAAGTGTCACAAATTCAAGCAGTATTCGGGAGAGCTCCTGGAATGTGGGGTATCATTGCTACATATCAAATGGCTCTTGGCTGAAAGCAAAAATACCAGCAAGGTATTTACTTGTGTTTTATTGAATCTGCAAAGGCAAATACTATGTAGACCTTAGCAAATTACAGATAACATTGCAAAGAATGGGAATTCCAAAATACTTAATTGTGCTCGTGTGGAACTTGTACATAGTCTTTGGAAGAGAATAAGGTGGGTACCGCATGGTTTAAAATCAGGAAAGGGGTGCATTGTTCAATCTGTATACTGAACACATAATCATAGAAGCTGAACTCTGTGAAGAAGAACACTGCATTAGAATTAAAGGAAAACTCATGAACAACCTGTGACGTGCAGCGTCCACAACCTTGTTTGATGAAAGGGAAGATCTGAAGCACATGCTGATGCACATGGAAGACTGCCGCCTTCAATATGGATCACACCTCAACATAAAGAAAACAAAACTTCTCACAACTGGACCAACAAGTAGCATTACAAGGATTTAATTTTACTTGGATTCAGAATCAACAACCCAGGGAAGCAGCAGCCAAGAAACCAAGCAACCTTAGGCAAACTGGCAAAAGGCTTCTTGGGCATGTTATCAGGAGGGGTCCTTGGAAAAGGGCATTATGCCCGATAAAGTAGAGGGCCAGTGAAAACTGGAAAGACCCTCAACAAGATGAATTGACACCATGGCTGTAACTGGGTTCAAATACAGCAAGATGGCGAGATTGGCGCAGCACTGAGCAGTGTTTCTTTCTGTTGCACCTTTATAGATCCAATATGAATTAGAAGCAACCCAATCGCATCTAACAACATTTTGCATTAGTCAAGTCCTGAAATTAATTTTTTAAAGCTTTTTATTGTGAATTGAGTGAAGGATTACAAAGCAGATCCATTTTCCATTCAATGTCCCATTCAAATTTTGTTTCATGTCATTGATTGTAATCCCCACAATGTAACATCATTTATCCCACCTGCTCCTTCTGTTTTCCATTTCCATTCCTGTTTTTTCATATTGCATTGGGCACATTGGCAAAAGACTCCTTGGACAGGTTATCAAGAGGGATCAGTCCCTGGAGAAGGACGTCATGCTGGAATTTGGAACTTTGTCCTTGGACAGATGATGCCATTTGGATCTCAGTTGATTGATTATTCTAAAGTATGTTTGCTTCTCTATTGTTATTGTTCCTCTTATAGAACTTACAGAACTGCCTGTTGTTTGACTAGGCTCCCTGTTGACACAGTGGTTAAGGGTTGAGCTGTTCAGCGTTAGCTGCTCCTTTGGAGAAAGATAGGCTCTATGTACCTGTAAAGATTTACAGTCTTGGAAACCCTAGGGAGCAGTTCAACTCTGACCCATAGGATCGTTATGAGTTGCAGTATTTCCAATGGCAGTTGATTTGGTTTTGAATTGGTGCTGTGTGACTGGAAATTGAACCAGGGAGTGACTTTAGTTCCAGACTTGAGGGTGACTAAGGACTGTAGTCTTAGGGGTTCCACTACGCCCTGTCTAACCAGTAAGCCTGGTTTCTCTAATGATTTTGAGTTTTGTTCTATGTTTTTCTTCTACTCTGCGCAGGACCTTCGAATATGATCCCTTTCAGAGCAAGTTGGTAGTGGTACCCGGGCACCATCTAATTCTTCTGGTCTCAGGGTCATGGTGATGGATGTACACATGGTCCATTAGACCATTGGACAAATCATTTCCATGCATCTATGATTTGCTTCATTTTTATTGCCTCTACAGGGAGTAATCAATATAGTTGTACCTTAGAGATCCACTAATGTGCTTTGAAGACCCTAGTCATTACTTACCAAAGTAGAATATAGAATATTGTCTTTGTGGACTTTGATCTGCCAACTGACCTTGGTTCCCCAGAGACAATGGTCTTGAGTCCCCAGACCCAGTGATTCATTCTTTCACTGTTTGATTATACCTGAAAATTTTTTATAACTTCACCCCCTATGAACTCTACTACATTCATGGATATATTTGTGGCATAACTAAATGCACATAAAAAAGTGCTGTGTCAACTCTATATCTATCTATCTATCATCTGTCTATCTGTCTATCTATCTATCTATCTATCTATCTATCTATCTATCTATCTATCTATCATCTATCTAGTCTCACTCTCCTTCTCAGGCCCATTTAGCCCACTTGCCTATCTAAGCATCCACTTATAGATCACCAACATTGCAGCATTGCGCATATAACAGTATCTATCTCTGATGTCTTTGACCCTTGCACTCTTCTCAGTACATGCCCCTGCCTCCAACATACCTGGCAGTCTTCTCATTATATATGGCCTCCTCTTCACCTAAGTTCATGTGTGTCTACTAGTTAGTACCTTATCTACCCACTCCAATCCCTACTACTGCTAGCTATCAAAGAATGTTATTGGTGCTTTCACTTGTCGTCTCATACAATATTTACCCTTTTGTGATTCACTTATTTCATTCAGCATAATGTCCTCCAGGTCTATCTGTGCTATGAGGTATTTGCAGAGTCATTGTTATTTTTTTAGGTTGCGTAGTTTTCCATTGTGTGTGTGTGTGTGTGTGTGTGTGGCATAATTTGTTAAACTGCCTTTTTAGTATTTAACTTTCTATTCTCAGAGGTTCATTTCCATCTGAATTTCCAATACCTTCTAAAGGAGGAGCCTATAACATTTGAATAGAGACCAGAACTTTCCCGAAGGAGAATCTCTGAGAGAAAGCCACACATTGAGGGTGCCCACCCTTCTTTCCCTGCCTTCCTGCTCTCCCTCCTTTGGATTTCTTCGGCCACTCTTCTTCTTGAATATACCAGATACTCTGATGTCCAGAGGGACATCTTTGTAGCCTAGATTTCTGCATATCTAGTGAATACGTTGACATTATAAGGAAAACTTTTTGTCAAAAGCAGTGAAAGTCAAGAGAATGAACTGACAGGAGAGAATGATTAGTCAATTGTATGTGTTTGTATCTATGAGAGCGAACTTGGTTGAACGCCCACTTGCTTCCCCTGACAGAATTACACGTACATAGGTGGCAGCAGCTTCGCCGCAGCGCTTTACCAGCCCTCTAGGTGCCATCTGATTTCCTGTCACCCGGGAGCTGGTTTATAAGCCATTCCTCCACTCCCAACCCCAGCTTTTGAAAAAATGCAAACTTTTCTCTCTAGATCAAATATTCCTACTAATTCTAGTTTCTGGCTGGAGGTATAAGGGTGGCTTTCAAATTTGTTTATGAATTTTCCTTTCTTTAAAAAGTGGAGCTAATTTTCTTCCTCTGGACTGTGGTTTTGTTGGACGATTCACTCCTAATTAATAGATTATCAAGAGAGAGATGGGGCGAGACTTCAAAGGCCAAGTCAGTCCTAAGAGTCATGTGACTTCTACCTTGTTCTTTCTTGGAGGAAGAGCTCTAGGGAAAGCCAGCTGCCGCGTCCTGAAGGCATTCAGATTGCCATATGGAGAAGCTCAAATGGCAAGGAATTCAGGTCTCCTGCCAACTGCTTGTGTGAACTGTCTTGGAAGCCGATCTTTCAGCTCCATCACTCAGAGAAATGCAGCATCTTGACCGAAAACTCTTGAGAGAGCCTGAACCAGAACAATCCAGCTAAGCAGTGCCCTAATTCTTGACTCATAGAAACAATGAGGGAATTGTTAGTGGTTTTAAGCCACTCCATTTTGGGGCCAATTTGTTATATAACAACAGATTATGGACCCAGTTGTGACCCTACATTTCGAGTTGTATTTGGAGCAATGGTTGTTACTAGTTTTTACCTCTTTCTTCCAGATTGTCACTTTACGTTCGGTAGCGTACCAGCTGAGCGATTTACTTGAAGAAGCCCCCGGGTTTTGGTTTCTTCTGATGTCAAATGAAGGTTCTATAGATTGAACCTTAGTGAGTTGTTAGGGTACTTGCTAGCATTGCTAATATATTCTCAAATGACATAGTTCTTGGCTTCTGTCACTTGCTCTCAAATCCTTTTTTTCCTACCACCTCAACTCCTCATTGAGATTCCACCTTGAGAAATCTGGTCTGACATTCCTGTACTACCACAGGTTTTGTTTAGCTCTTAGCATGTTGTATTAAGATAGATTGTTTGTGGATTTTCCCTGACTTGAGAATAAGATTCTCAAGTATAGGGATGAGTGGGCACTATTTTTTTCTTTCATAATGTACGACACCAAATAAAGGAATGGGTGAGTTCCACAGCTTGCTCTGGGTTAGTGTGTGGCTAAATCGACCTTGGACGTAAGCTGCCAGTGCACGTAATAACATTCAAACGATGAACTCCTGTCTTCAGCCCAAGGGGGTGGGCATTTAAAAACAGACTAAAGTGAATGGCAGTGTCTGCTGTCAGCTTTGACTTTCCAGCGCAAGAAGCGTCCGGTGCTACTGCTGATCTGTTTTGTGTAGATGACGGTTCTCACTTCCACACCGTTCAGCACACGGGTCATTTGGGACTTGGGGGAATGCTGCTATGAGTTCTTCACAATAGCTGGGACATTTCAGTTTTGAGACTGATTCAAATGACTTATCAGAACAAAAAGATTTCAGATAGAAGACATTAAGCATGTACTCTAATGTTGGAAGGCTGCATAAGACAGCAAAAGAGAATGAGGTGACTTCTGACCCAGGTTCAGATCTGGCTTCAACTCAGGTGGCTGCCTAGCTGCCGTGCCAGCTGTTCCGTCAGTGAGAAGTGGTCCTTGGTCCTATTTTGTGGCTATGAAGAACATCAGAGAATACTCCTGACCCTGTCCCACACCCAACCAGGTTTTTGCGAATTGCCTCGTTCCACATACTGCTAGAAGAATGAGCATATCTTTCTTGGAAGAAGTACAGACAGAGCGCTCCTTATGGGTGAGGCTAGCAAAAGTTCGTCTCATATAATTTGGACATGTTATCAGGAGGCTCCAGTCCCTAGGAAGGGCATCCCACTTGGCAAAGTAGAGACTATGTGGAAAAGGAGATGGGCTGACACAGTAACCGCACCAAAGGGCTCAAATATAACAATGACTGTGGGCATAGCACCAGACCGGGCAGGTCGTGTTTTATTCAATTGTACGTAGGGTTGCACACAACAGCAACAACAACATCATATTCTCTCTTCAGTGTCTGCTTATTTATCAGATGTCTAATAAGTATTGACCATATGCTCAACAGTGCTGAACACACAAGGGCCATACCAGGAAGACCAGTCCTACCCCACTGGGCATCCTGAGGGCTGGCGGGCAGATTAGTGTCCACAGATGGGGCAGACCATTGCTGGGTTAAATTTCTCTTAGCACAAATTCTAGGTCAGCATCAGCTCCTCGGTGATTGCATCTTTCCAGCTGGTAGGTTTCCACTCAGCCTCAGCGGAGCACTCCGAGATGGTGTGTACTTCCAGCACTGCTTTGCTAAGGGAAAACTGGGATTTGGTATTCTGTTGTTAAAACATTAATTACTTATACTTGAGGCAGTAAACATCATGTACCAAAATTAGTAGTTTTAATATTGGTTCAGCGGAAGCCAAGCATGAGGGAAAGCCAGATCTGGTGGAATGGGATCCCAGTGCCCCAGAAACCAGAACCAAGGGGCAATGAGTGGCCTGTTACCAGGGAGGAGAGATGGTGCCCCTGGTTCACACATCAGCTGGTCAAGAGAGGCCTAGAAACTGGAAAATGCCACCCTGTTCTTGTGACTCAGTGTCCTTTCAGGCACCCCTTTACAGAACCCATCCATCCAGTTCACCCATCCATCCATACTAAGTGCCTGCTGCCTCTTAGATGTGATACAGAAGGATCGAATAAACGTCATCACAAAAGTCATAGCCTTTATTCTCAAGGCATTTAATGGAAGAGACGGATAAGTTAACAGACCAGTGCCGGCATGGTATTATAGATTTTTAGACATTCTTGTTTATTGTTTATAAAGGAAACAAGATGGAAGTTCTTAAACAGCGCTGCTGAGTATTAATAGGCACAGTGGCTCTGAAGGTAATTTAGCATTTCTTACAAATGCTCTAGTTTCCATCTCCATTTGTCCAGCAAGCCTGCTTACCAGAATCTGTCCAATGTAATGTTGTAGATGTGCAAAGAAGTGTAAGAATGCTTATTGTTGCTTGTTGTAACAGAAAATAAAAGAAACATTTAATTGTCTGCAGTGTAAGATTAATTAGTGAAAATCCTGTCCAGCCATACAATAGAGTGCAATGCAGCCTTGAAAACTATGGATTTTGAAAGGGGAAATTAAGTGAGCCATGAAATGTTAATGCCATATTGCTGAATGAAAAGACTGGTGACAAATCAGAATAATAATATGATTCCAACCTGGTATAATACATACTTTAGGAAAACCCAAAGTATTAACAGTGACTTTAAACTTCAAATCTGTGTTCTCTGTGAATTACTAACATTTCTACCACAAACATGTATTACTCTGGCAGCCATCTAAAGCCATTAACCAGTGATAAAAGTATAACTTGGCTAAGGGCCATGGCTAAGTGCTTTGGGGACACCGTGCCGAGAGCCCAGGAGTGGAGGTCAGTTGGGGCCTAGGGTTCTTTTTCTCATGTCTGCATGTGTGCATAGATTTTGTTCAAGAGACACCCAAGTGTGCTTGAGTGCATCAGTTAATTCACAAGCTACCTCTTGGGCGCTTGCTATTGCCAGGCTGCATGCTGGGGTCTGCAGAAATCTCACCTGTCCCACAGGTGAGGAACGACAGGCCACCACATTTATATTCCAGAGCATAGGCTCCCAAACCTACTTGGCTTACAGTCCTCTTTTCAGAAAAAGAAAAGAAACCAGCGGCAATTCAGGGCACCCCTGTCAGTTAAAACCTTTTCCATAATCTAAGATAAAATGTAGGTATCTGCCTTGCCAGTGTCTCCCAGGGGGCAGAATCACCCACTTGGAGAAACGCGCTCTTTAGGGAAGACAGACAGACAGACAAGCAAACCAGACAAACTTGGTTGTACTCAGTTTCGTTGACAACCTACCCACATGTGTGAGAACTCAGGCAGAGAAGCCAGTGTCAGCTTTGCAGACGGACTGCTCCTCCTCCTGCCGCACACTGCCTCCCCCGAAGAAGGCGTAAGAGCAGATACCACAGGCACAGAGGAGGGGAGAACGTCAGGAGTCACAGGTAATCTGGAAACCTCATTTTCTTCCCTTGTCTTGCAACACCCGGTAGGGAGAAAGCTTAGAAATCAGGTCTTCCCTGAGCAGGGCGTTCTGGGGAAAGCAGGGAGGAGAGGGGAAAGACGTGAGAGAGACTGATTTATTTGGGGGGAATATATGTTCATGCAGGTCATTTAACTCTCATCCAGCATATCAGGGCTGCTACATGTTTCATGGAAGTTCCCCTCTTCTGTGTTTTTTCCCCACTCCAGTTCAGAAGAGGTGATATGTGGTCCTCTGCTTGGCAGAGTGCCCAGTTTACACACCAGCCTTGTGACCTCGCCCTAGTTTCCGGGGAATCTGGGTCTGTAGCTGAAGCAATCAAGAGCAGTTGTCTTGGGCCATGCCCATCTGCCCTGAATGTAAACTACCACCCCACCCCCATATAAGTGCAATATTCATTTGGACAGTTAATGCTAAATGCCATTTTTACCCCAAGTTGAGGGTGAGTGCTTTAAAGTGAATGGAGATGAATGTCCGCTAGCATTCCATTATTTAACCAAGCCTCTTTATTTAGCCCACCCCTCGCACATGGACTTTGCTGTCCAAGGGGCAGAAAAGAGACATGAAAGAAGAAATAAATATTATTGATGGCAAGTCTTTTAGATTCCTGGTTCTCACGGAAATTCAGGCCCGGCTGTAACTTATCTGGGTGTCATTCAGAAAGGCAGTTTAGGAACAAGGGACTAAGAAAAATAAAAAGCAAGGCTGCAAATCCATTAGGGAGTAGATGTGAAGGAAATCTAAATTCCGTGTTAGAAATGGGCCCAGGTTCAGGATATGACAAAATAAACAATTTATAAATTATCAAGGGCTCATGAGGGAGGGGGGAGC
>NW_022103898.1:33398148-33406866 GCF_000313985.2 Echinops telfairi
TCCACTGCTGTTACCTCTGCCAGAATGCCCTTCCCTCCACCACCCTTTCAACGTGCTAACTCTTGTTCTCCTTGAGCTGCCAGACTAGTGGCTGTATCCTCCTCTAGGTCTTTCCTGAACTAAGGAAAGCCCTGCTCTTAAACTAGACCACAACACTTTGTACTTTCACTTTATAGCACTTACGTGTGTGTGTGTGTGTGTGGTACACACCTAGGGATATATGGAGTACAGTTCTATTTTGATACACCTGGGGTCACAGTGAGCCAGAATTGATTAGAAGGCAACTAGTTTGATTTTGCTTTATCTCTGTAACACACACACATCCACTACATATATATCATATGCATCTCACATATACTAGGGGCTTTAAAAAGTTGCTGGAAGAATTCCCTTATCTTTTCTTTGTGGACTTTTTGATGCTCCCATATATATATATATGTATAAACACATACAGACAACTCAAATATCATTTGTCTGATCATTTGTTTAACTTGCTTGGCAAAAGATGCCACGCTTATTTGACGTTTTCTTCTAATTGATTATGTACAGTACTTGGAACTGTACATAGTAGCTATTCAATAAGTATGTTTATCCTTTTATGAAAAAATATTTTCTGCCTTCGATTATTGGTTGATACCATGTGTTTTCTCACTGCTGAGTCGATGCCGACTCATAGTGACCCTATAGGAGAGGGTCGAACTGCCCTTGTGGGTTTCATAAGAAACCCACTGCTGCTCTAGTGGGTTATTCATTGGGCTGCTAACCATAAGGTCAGCAGTTTTAAACCACCAGCTGCTTCACAGGAGAGAGATGAGGCTTTCTACTCCCGTAGAGAATTATACTCTTGTAAACCCACTGAGGGCAGGTCTACTTTGCCCTGTTGAGTGACTATGAATCAGAGTGGACTCAATGGCAGTGAGTTTGAGTTTTTTACCTTGGGTTTACAGGAATGGAAGGCATATTGAAATAAAAGAAAAAATGTTGTGAGATAATATGGATTTTGAGGTAATTGTGTGGGTGGGACATATACGTCCTAAGTGGACTCTGTGGGAGGGTTGCTGGGAAAGGCTTGTTTCTTCAGATTTGTACAGTTATAAAGGTCCCTGCCAGGCACCAG
Organism: Echinops telfairi; assembly: GCF_000313985.2. Lineage (NCBI taxonomy): Eukaryota > Metazoa > Chordata > Mammalia > Afrosoricida > Tenrecidae > Echinops > Echinops telfairi. Next base: position 33,399,266 of record NW_022103898.1, read on the forward strand.
GACACCCTAAAACCAGCACAGTAGTACCTCAAGAGACCTGAATGGCTGAATATGTAGGTGGGTGGTATATGTCCCATGGGTCACAAAAGGATAGTTAAATGGATGAGTGGACTTAGGAGATTCAAGCTTCCAGACTGAGCTATGAAATAATTTTAGGTGGAGTCTGGTTCCTGCATTAAATAGTATTAACTTTGCTTTGTATGAAAGTAATTTCCTTTTTTCCTGATTTTGTCAGAGGAAAACCTGGGTTGGCAACGATCCTTAATCACCCAGTACTTGCCAACACAGAGAGACACCAGGCCTCAGCAAGTAACACCACCTAGCTGGAATTCAGTAACAAGCTGTTTTTATTGTATTTATTTGTAGATGTAGGGTTTTTGTGTGTGTGTGTGTGTGTGTGTCATGATATATCTATATATATAAATGGAAGTGATCAAAAGTTCCTTCAAGAGTAAAATTGTGTGAGTATAATTGTGAGTTTAGGTTGTGAAAATATTAAGGAACTAATGATCGGGATGTGATAGGAGTGGGGTGATAGGACTTGAATAACTGAGGCTTCAGCTCTGCCATGGCTCAAGTTGCCGAACCACCTGGAAGGTTTCTGGTTCCCAAGTGTCTGTGTTCACACTAGTGCAGGCTCACAGGAGAGCAAATGCAATGAAGCCAGGCTTCCACCAAGTCACACTTACTGTGCCATTGTGATACCATGTCCTTTTGGCATTAAAACATTCTTTCCCAACATGATTAAAATGTTCTCAACTTGACTAAATAAAGTGTTGGCTGACTCAGGTTGTTCCGTCACTGTCCAGTGTGCGGGGAGGAGGCAGTTTCACCTGCCCTGGAACCCAAAAGCCCAGGGCTTTCTGCGACAAAGAAAGCTGGTAGTCCCTTTCAGAGTGGAGAGTGGACCTCACAGAGTGGAAGATGAAATCTTGTTTCCCTCCAGGCTGAATGGAGAGGAGAACGGGAAGTGCCACAGCTTGTGTGTGTGTTCTGGTCCCCAACATAAATGCATCTGCACCCCGTGCCACCGTTTCCGGGAAGGGCATTTGCACATTTCACAACACTCAAATCCCTATTTTTCTGTTATTTCAAATAGGGATTTCAAGTGCCGTATGTATAATACAGAGGGAGGTGTAAAGACTTTATAGAAACAGTCAGGGAGGATGTAGGGCATAATGAGAGAAATAGGTGGTTGGGGTGGGGGTCGGTAAGAGGCTGTTTCTATAACAACTCCTTCCACTAGTGAGGGGATAGGGGTGGGAGGGGTCCCAGGATGGTGGCTCCTGAAGTCAGGACAAACCTGAGGACAGCTTTCCTATGAGTGGGGATGCCAGGGCCCGGGCAGGGAGGAGAGCGAGGCAGATCATGTGGAAGGATCCAAAAGACCAGGGCACCTCAGCAGAAGGAAGCCCAGTTCACCCATCCAGCTACTCCCAAAGAGGTCAGCCTGGTGAAGCGTGGACTGTCCCTGCTCTTGGTGCCTGTGCTGGATTTGCTTTCCTGACACCACCCAAACTTAGGGGATCTGACTTTTAGGTTGCTATTGGAAATTCAGGAGAGACACTTGAACCCAGAGAGATTATGACCTCTCTGCGTCAGTTTTGCCATCTGGGGCTGATTAAGGCCCTCCGAAGAGCCAGGCCTTTAAAGTGATCTAACCCACGGCCAGTCTTTGGGATTTGCATTTGAAGCTGCTGCTCTTAGAGGCATCATTATTATGGCCTGTATCATCTGTCACCATCTGAACCCCTGGTGTACGCCTGCGTACACATGAATGTGGGCACGCGTGTGTCTAGGTCAGTGACTCCCATTGATGTTCGTGTCTGGAGGTCAACACCTTCAGCCCAACAAATACTCAGTAGCTATTTAAGGAGCAGCTGGTATTTGTCAGGCATCATGGTGAGTGTTGCCATGCCTGCCTCTTCGTGCAAACAAATCGTGTTGACCACACTATCATGACACAAGTGCTGTAAGAAAGGTATCGATAAAATATTCAAGGACCAAAATATATATATATATTCAAGGACCACCAAGGCAGGAGAACGTAATGCTAGGTGGAGAAACTTAGGAAGACTTTGACAAGGCATTTGGTCTGAACCCCAAGAAAATGGCACGGGTTGGGGGTTGGGGACTGGTAAGGATGAGATAGCCTGATGCAAAGATGGGGAGCCATTCCGTTTGGGGAGTGGTGCCCTGTGAAGCAAGCTCCTAAAAAGATCCTGCAAGTCGGGGCTAGTAGTATTGGTAAATGGTGTCATCAGCCTTTCTGCTCCGGAGCTGCTGTGCAGTGAGGCCCCGAGTGGGACTGCGGTGTGGAAAGCGGAATGCCCCCAAGAGAAGGGGGCAAGTCAAGAGGCATTGCAGATTGACAACTAATTAAAGAATCCGAGGTAACTTACGGCCATTAACTAATAAAATGTTCTTGTAGAGACCTTCCAGGGGATGTATACTTTGCTTTATATGTGGATATTTGGAGGTGGGGAAAATATAAACTGACAGATAACCAAGTGAATAATGTTACTTTCATCAGGGAATAATGATTTTCTTTAAAACTTAAACTAGAATCCACAGAACAATACTTCACTTTTGAAAGTCAGAATTCTTTTTTTAAAAGGTAAATAATTTTATTGGGGGCTATTACATCTTTTTTAACAATCCATCAGTCAATTGTATCAAGCGCATTTGTACATATGTTGCCATCATCATTTTCAAAACATTTTCTTTCTACTTGAGCCCTTGGTATCAGCTCCTCTTCCCCCCACCCTCGTGACCCCTTGATAGATTATATCTCACACCGTCCCTGTCTCCCTTCACTCATGCTTCTGTTAGTCATCCCTTGGGGGGGATGTGTGTGTGTGGGGTTACACGTCAGTCATTGAGATCAGTTCCCCCTTTCTCCTCTCACCTACCCCCTACCCCCATTGTATCATTACTCCCATTATTGCTCCGGAGGGATTTACCTGTCCTAGATTCCACATGTCAAGAGCTCTTATCGGTACCAATGTGCATGCTTCAGTCTTACAGGATTCGTAAGGTAGAACGGGGGCCATGATTGTGGAGGGAAGGAAGCATTAAAGAATTAGAGGAATGTTGTGTCTTTCGTTGGTGCTATACTGCACCCTGGCTTGCTCATCCCTTCCTTGTGACCCTTCTGTGAGGGGATGTCCAATTGCCTATAGATGGGGTTTAGGTCTCCACTCCGACCCTCCTCATTCACATCTGTATGATTGTTTGGGTCTTCTCATGCTTGACACCTGATACCATTAACACTTCATGATCACAGGCTGCTGTGCTTCTTCCATGTGGGCTTTGTTGCTTCCCTGCTACATGGCCGCTTGTTTAACTTCAAGCCTTTAAAACCCCAGATGCTATATCTTTTGATGGGTTCCATCAGCTTTCTTCACCACATTTGCTTACGCTCCCATTTTGTCTTCAGCGATCGTGTCAGGAAGGTGAGTATCACAGAATGCCGGGTTATTAGAACAAAGTGTTCTTGCATTGAGGGAGGACTTGAGTAGAGGACCAATGTCCATCTGCTACCTTAATACTTAATATATAAATATATATACACAGACCTATATCCCTATCATTATATATTAATATAATATAATATCTTAGTTTTTTCCTCTATTTCAGCAGTTCTCAACCTGTGGGTGACGACCCCTTTGGGGTTGAATGACTCTTTCACAGGGGTTACCCAATTCATAACAGTAGCAAAATTACATTTATGAAGTAGCAATGAAAATAATGTTATGGTTGTGGGTCACCACAACATGAGGAATGTATGAAAGGGTCGTGGCATTAGGAAGGTTGAGAACCACTGCTCTATATATTTCCTTTTACTTTCCTCTCTGTAGTGCATTTTTCTGGGGAGAGGGTCAAAGTAGCTGGGATTGGGGCCGGCCCCACAGACTCCTCTGTTGGTTTGCTGCTTCATGCTGCTGTCTTGCCCCCAAGGCTTGGCACACCAGGTTGAGGTCTGGTCCCCCTGTCCCTTTCCTGTGGACACATGAACAATACCCTCCCCATGGGTGATTCGTGCCCTGTTCCCCCACTACCCACGTCCTCTTTTAAAAAAAATTCTTTCCCTCCTTTATAGTTGGCTGCCATGTGCATCCCTCGGTTGGTTCTGACCCCTGCCAGAGTGCCCGGACCTCGCCCCAGGAATTCATGCATTGAGTAACTTTTCCCCTATGCCCCTTGTGCTTTTTAAGCACACCTCAGAGGACTCGTGTTGTACTTGTCCTGCTGTGCTTGGCTTACTTCGTTTAGCAAAATTTCCTGTGATTCTTCCATGCAACAATGTGCTTCATGCATTCATCGTTGCTATTTAGGGATGTGTGGTACTCCATTGTATGCATGTACCAGAGTTTTTTAATCCATTCGTCCATTGAAATTTAGGCTGTTTCGAACTCTTTGTGATTATGAACTCCCCGGCAATGAACATTGGAGCGCAGATGTCTGGCTGTGGTGTGTTTTTTACCTCTTCGGGGTGTATGCCCAGTCGTGGGGTTGCTGGGTCCTATGGTAGCTCGATTTCCATTTGTTTCAGGCATCACCAAATCAATCTCCATAATGGCTATACAGACGTATAGGTCCACCAGCAGCGGACGAGAGTTCCTATCTCAACACACCTCCTCCAACACTTGTTGCTTTCTGATTTTTTTAATTGGGCTGTCTTTGAGGATCTTAGGTGGTATCTCATAGTTGTTTAATAGTTGTTTTGATTTGCATTTCCCTATGGTTAATAATTGGGAACATGTTCTCATGTTTGTTGGCCATTCGGATTTCCGCCCTTGTTCAGGTTCTTTGCCCACCTCCTCAATGGGCTATTTGTTTTTTCTTAGTGTAGGATAGCCGAGTATGGTAGATTTTAGTAATGACCCCATTGTCTGATGTGTCATTGCTAAAGATGTTTTCCCAGTCTTTGGGCTCTCATTACTCTCTTGGCGGATTCTTTTGATGTTCGCAGGTGTTTTATCTGCAGTATATCCCACTTGTCAATTTGTGCTTCCTCTGTGTTTTTGCCCTTCCCTATTTCCTATAGCCTATTATTCCCTATGCCAGCGGTCTTAGGTTTGTCCCAATTCCCTCATTAATGGCCCTAATAATTTTGGGTTTTACCTCTAGGTCTCTGATCCACCTTGAGTTTATTCTTATGCATGGAGTGAGGTAAGGGTCTTGCTTCATTTTTCTGCAGGTAGATATCCATTTTTTCAAGCACCAGTTGTTGAAGAAGGCATCCACTTCCCATTTGATATGTTTTGGGCCCTTATCGAAGATCACTTGTTGGTATGCGGATGATATTATTTCTGGGTTTTTAGCTTTTTTCCATTGGTCGGAGTATCTGTCATTATACCAATACCATGCGGTTTTGACCACTGTAGCTGTAAAATAGCTGCTAAAGTCCGGTAATCAAGCTCTCTGACTGTGTCCTTCTTCTGGAGGAGTTCTCTGCTCATTCTGGGCTTCTTCCCTCTCCATATGAAGTTGGTAGTCAGTTTTTCCGATTCTTAGAAGAAAGATGATGGTGTTTGATCAGGATAGAACTAAACTTATATAGTTCCTTGGGCAGGACCAACTTCTTTACTATATTGAGTCTTCTGATCCACCAGCATGGGATATTCTTCCATTTGTGGAGGTCTCTCTCGGTTTCTTGTAATAGTATTCTGTAATTTTCCTCCTACAAATCTCTTGGGTTTTGGTTAGGCATATCCCTAGATATTTACATTTGTGCTTGCCTATTATGAAGGGTAATCCCTTTTTGATCTCCTCTTCCGTGGTCTCTTCTGATATATACAGCCGTCCAATAGACTTCTGTTTGTTGAATTTGTTTCCTGCCACTCAGTCAGAATTCTTTTCATGTAACTTGCTTATGGAGAGTTTTCTACTTTAAAGTGCACTTTTCGTTGCAAGAGCCAAGCTTTAAAATAAAGATTAAAATTCCACATGTGTCATTTGTAGTTAAAAGCAACTCAATGCCAATTAGAACTACAGACCCTGTCTCCCCTATAAATGATTCCACAATGGTCCTTCTCAGAACTGGCCAGCAGGTGGCAACAGTGCTGTCTGTGCAGTTGCTTTAAAAGTTTACTTAGTAATATATACTTATTATTTAGAAAGCTCTCGATATATATTCCGTATAGGACACACTGAAAAGCCAGAGTAGGCACAGAGGAATGGGTGGTAGGGATCCTCATCTCACCACCTTCAGATAATTACTGCTAAAATGTTACCTGTTACAACCTTCAGTGTAGACTAACCTAAACCAACCCACTGTCATCAAGTCAATTCTGATTTATAGTTACATAGCATTTCTGAGACTTCAAAAGTTTATGGAACAGACAGCCTCATCAATCTCTATGGAGAAGCTGGTGGATTTGAACCGCTGACCTTGTGGTTAGCAGTCCTTACTGCCCTTACTGGGCAGGGCTACTGGTGTTTCTCTAAACCAGTCCATTGGATGACAACAAATAGGTTATTTGGGGCAGATATCAGTAGTCTCCAATGAAGAGAGATCACACTAGCTAGGGACCGTGGGTCTCAACTTACGCAGTCTCCCTATGGGTAGGGAGGGTAAAATCGAACAAGGGTTCAGAAACTCTGCCATGGGGACAAACACATTAACACACAGACACCACTTCAGTCACTTCAGCCTGTGCTAGGGAGGCCCCCAGACAAGTCACCAGCGATTCTTATGATCTCGTAGCCCTGATACTGTGCCAGGTATGATTCATCTAAACGCTCAGACCACAGCACGGGGCTAGGGCACGTCGGTTGCTGGTCCCAGTCTACTTTACACCAATGGGGTTAGGTTTTTCAGTTTGATGTTGGTAAAAGATAAAGGTACTTGAAGCTTTATAATAACTACTGCTGGCACATCAGCTTTTGATTAGAGCCTTTCAAATGCTACATAACCCCCAACCGAGGAAACCCTGTGTTTGCTAACGGAAAGGTTAGTAGTCAGAGCCCAGTGACCCCTCCTAGGGAGAAAGAGAAGGCAGTCTGCTCCCGGAAGATATCCAGTCTCAGAAACCATATGGAGCAGTTCTCCTAGGCCCTACAGGGTTGCTATGAGTCAGGATTAATTCATACTCAGTGGGTTTTGATTACAGAGAGAAATTACATCTGACACAATTGTGCATCACCCTGAGTGTGATGGAACCTTTTGAAGATATGTAGAGGCAGGCACTTTTCCTGCTTATATGTAATATATGTAAGTGCCTGTGTGTACAAATTGCTTATCATTGTTAATTTTTATGTATTATGCATGTGCCTTGGTTAGCAAAATTGGAATCATGGCATGGTTGTATAACTTCCTTTTTCCATTCATTATAAGTTAATGGATATATGTATTTCCCAGGCAATAAATGTACCTCTGAATGATCAGGGCTTTTTTTTATCAGTTTTAATGATTGTGTAGTATATCATTTTTAGAATAGACTTTACCCACAGCTCACAAATAATGGACACTTGTGGTTTTTACCATTTTTATTATTGTAGACATCACTATAAAGATAACTTTGTTTTCATTTCTTTGCATTTGTTTAATATCTTACTATGAAATGCCTAGAAGAATGGCTAAATCATAAGGTTTA
>NW_022103898.1:33407862-33409409 GCF_000313985.2 Echinops telfairi
TGAGACCGAGATGAGACTATCTGCTACCAGACAGATACACAGTCGTGGAGGTCCAGTCTAGTTCTCTGAGTCAGAATGGACTCAATAACAGTGCTTTTATGATTGATACTCCATACATTGACTCCTAAAAATGATTTATTTTATTTTTTTAGATTGGGAAATACCAAGTCAAAGCATTTTGAATCATCATATTTTCCCCATTGAAACCGGAGCCTGTTTCTGGCCCCCTCCCCTAGGAGCCACAGGTGACTTTAGACCCTTCTCTGGGGGGTACAAATGTTTGCACTCAACTGTTGATCCAACTCACCCTTTCTTGTGCAGAAGAAAGGCCTGGTGATCTGCTTCCATAAAGATCACGGCCAAGAAAACTCTTCAGCAGCGTGGGGGGTTGCCCAGAGTCAGAATCCACTCAAGGCAGCAGGTGTGCTTTGGTTAGGAGAGGGGCCGAGATGCTCTGTAGCTGCCAGCCTCCTCAGTTAGGGGTGCGGTGCTCACTTCCTCTGCAGAAACATGCAGGAGCTAGAACATCAGAGCCATGCGCATACAGCATAGAGTGAAAAGAGAGTTTAGTGCCACTGAACTAATTTGATGAATGTAGACATCCATATGGGTAATTTAGCCACCAAAGGGATACTTTTTCCCAGGAGAATTATCTAGTTTCTTGGTTGAGTAGTTTAACCAGAAAATTGCTACTTCTTCAATGAATTTGCTGATGCATTTTGAGGAAGTCATACAAGAGAATGCTATTCCACCTACCCCCTCTACCCAGTGTAGGCAACACAGCCACCTGAGAGGTGCTAGAAGGATCAGGGCGGCAGGCTGTATAAGCAGATACCTACACTTGATCCTGGATGCAGGCGATGTACAAAAAAGCTTTGAATTGCCCAGAGGGCACTGAGCAATGGTTTTTCTATAAAGGAGGCACTAGGCCAAATGAGTTTAGGAAACTATGCTGTACCTCCTCGGCCTCAGAATCCAACCTGAGCATCCCAAGCCCCAGTAATAGTTCTGAGAGCAACGTTCCCCAATTGCTTCCCAGACCCTGTGGAGTTGACAATTCCCTGTACCACTGGGCTTTAATGGCTAATGTTTTGAAATGAGATCATTAAGGCCATTCCCTGAGGTACCACTGGATGGGTTTGAACTACCAGCCTGTGGGTTAACAGCTGAACATATTAACCCTTTGTACAACCTACGGACTCACTCGGTTGTTTAGAAGTTTAAAAGGAGGATCAGCTCTGAAGGCAGGCCATTCTCTCCCCCTTGGCCATAGTTCACCTCCACCTGTTGCCTGACGCTCTGTACAGCTTTAAGGACAGCAGTCGGAGGCCCAAATGAAAATCCATCAAAGACAAGAATGACTCTCAACTCACAGTGCAGTGCAGGTCATTTACTTCGATCTTTGTGACAGGAGAACTGGGCTCCACCGAGGAGGCGTCTCCCAGCCTACACACTTCCTAAAGAAACCCCTACTCTCCACTCCCGATGGTCCCGTCCTTGTTCTCTGTAGGTTCTTGTCTCTTTGATCATCCCCTCCACTGTGAAAG
>NW_022103898.1:33410365-33434604 GCF_000313985.2 Echinops telfairi
TCCTTTTCTCTTCTGAAGTGTTTTATCCAACTATTCTGACATGTCTGTGCTTTAGTACTTATCCTATTATTTGAATATGTGTTATCTGTCCCCACCACTAAACTGTGGGCACTTTATTTTTCCTTTGAATTTTTTTTCCGATCTCAAAGCCTCATGCTATAAGATTGTTCATGATATAAAATTGTATCATTAAATTCATGACATAAAGTGATACCATATAAATTAAAAATTATATCATATACGTTCATGATATAAAATTATATCATTGTTCTTGCTATAAAATTCCAGCATTGTGGAAATATTTGGCACTGGGAAAGAATAAGCGATCTTTGTCCATTTTAGATATCCTTTCTCTGTGCTGCCTTGTATATCCCATTCTCATTTGCCTTTACATGATGTATGATCCATACACATCTGTCTCACCCACAACCCCAAGGGGGCACGTCTTTGTGACCCCAACCTCTGGGGTGGAACTCAGTTCTTGTCGCTTGAACGAGTGAGAAGTACGGAACACCTCCGCAGCACACCAGGTTACACAAGCACCTGTAATCGATCCTGGTGTGACCGCATGCATTGTTTTTTGCTCGGGGTCCTTTAAAAGGGAGGACTTTGCAGGCCTCTCACCAAATCGGCTCCTCCCACCACAGTACAGTAAACCCAATCCTGATGAAATTTACGCTCTTCCAGGCGATTCGGCTTCATAGCCGTTAGGACTCATTCGGGTCCTCTAACAAAGCAAATGCAGGAGCCCGGGAAGCAGTGATGAGCTGGGCTCCATTGGTTTACTGATGTGATTTGTTGCTATGGGTGTTTATTATGCTCCTGAAATCAATATGCCCTGCATTCTGCTGAGCCAGGCACTTGGGTGAAAGGAGGGAAGCCAGGGACTGTTCTAATTCCAGTCTAATGGAAGCAACAGTCGTAGCTACCATACTCCCGAGTGCCCATCTTGTCGTAGATGTTTTACATGTCATTTAATCCTCCCCAAATCCCAACGAGGAAGCGCAGTGCTTTCTCCGGCTCCAGGGAATACCCGCAGGGCACACAGCTCCGAAGTGGCCGAGACTGCCTTCCAATCCAGCAGGTCTTTCTGGTCTTAAGTCTTTCATGTTCTCCCAGCCCCCAAACGATCCTTTCCACGGTGGCCCAGGAAACACCGAGTCTCCATCACAGCTGAGTGGGTTCTCCAGAAACCTGCCTCATGTCTTTGCTTAGCTTTGTCTTCCCTTCCAAAGTCATCCAGCCCCGGGGATGCAAGGACCAAGCTTATTGGCTGCCCTCCTCCCGGGGAGGAGCAGGAGACCAGGAAGACCCTGCCCAATCTCTCTGTGCAGTGAGGAGGACTTGCAGATTTCACTGGGATGAGAAATCTGGTGTTGCTTGGGGTTGAGATGTGTGGGGAGAGCAGTTTTATCAGAATCTGACATCATCAGTACATTATGCACTAGAAGCAGAAACTGGTGGGATGTCCCGTGGACCTCTTGGGAACCCTCATATCCCAGAAGAGCCTCCAAACCACCTTCCTACCTGAAGGCTCAGCCAGACCCTGTGGGGTTTCATGCTAATTATGTATGTGCACTCCAGCCTAAGTGGTTAAACGTTTATTGCGTTGTTGTTGTTATTGTTGTTCTTAGTTGCCGTGGAGTTGATTATGCAACTACATGTCACAGGGTAGAACCGCTCCTAGAAAACCACAGGGTCTCCTCTGCTGGAATCTTTATAGGAACAGACCAGCAGTCTTCTTCCTGGGAAGCTGCTGGGTGGGTCCAAACTGCCAGCCTCTCAAATAGCAGCCAAGTGCGTACCCTTCATATCACCAGGACCTGGATGAAACCCCTTACCTAAAAATGTCCAGGAATCCTGTGTATATCCAGTGTTCTCTTTCATAATATCTGCAGTTTAGCAAAATTCACTCCGTTTCCCTGGAGGGAGCCTGCCTCACTGTCATTTTGGGACTGCTTGGGTATCATTGAGGAGCTCTGGAGGTGCTGTGCATTACACATTGGGATGATAACCGTAAGGCCAGTAGTTCGAATCCCCCAACTGCTCCACAGGACAAAGATAAAGCTTTCTTTTTTTCCAATCATCTTATTGGGGGCTCATACAACTCTTATCACAATCCATACATACATCAATTGTATAAAGCACATTTGTACATTCATTGCCCTCATCATTCTCAAAACATTTGCTCTCCACTTAAGCCCCTGGCATCAGCTCTTCATTTTTCCTCCTCCCTCCCCACCACCCCTTCCCTCATGAACTCTTCATAATTTACAAATTATTATTTTGTCATATCTTACACTGTCTGATGTCTCTCTTCCTTCACCCACTTTTCTGTTGTCCAGCCCCCAGGGAGGAGGTTATATGTAGATCCTTGTAATCGGTTCCCCCTCTCTACCCAACCTTCCTTCCACCCTCTGGTATCACCACTCTCACCACTGGTCCTGAAGTAATCATCTCTCCTGGATTCCCTGTGTTTCCAGTTCCTGTCTGTACCAGTGTACATCCTCTGGTCTAGCCAGATTTGTAAGGTAGAGTTGGGATCATGATATAGGGGGAGAGGAAGCATTGAAGAACTAGAGGAAAGTTGTATGTTTTGTCATTGCTACACTGCACCCTGGTTGGCTCATCTCTTCCCCACAACCCTTCCATAAGGGGATGTCTAGTTGCCTACAGATGGGCTTTGGGTTCCCCACTCTGCACTCCCCCTCATTCACAATGATATGATTTTTTGTTTTTTGATGCCTGATAACTGATCCCTTTGATACCTCATGATCACACAGGCTGGTGTGCTTCTTCCATGTGGGTTTTGTTGCTTCTGAGCTAGATGGTCGCTTATTTACCTTCAAGCCTTTAAGACCCCAGATGCTATATCTTTTCATAGCCAGGCACCATCAACTTTCTTCACCACATTTACTTATGCACCCATTTGCAAAGACAAAGCCTTCTGCTCATGTCAAGATCCCCAGCCTTGGGGAGTCATAGGGGAAGTTCCACTCTGCCCTGCAGGGTGACTTTGAATTGAGTTGGACCCACGGGCAGTGGGTTTACTTCTCTTTGGAAGAGGGCATCGTTACTGAGCATGCCCGTTGGTGGCTCAGTTTTACAGTTGGCAGGTGCCAGGGATGGGCTGTTCACTCAAGATGCCATCCCTGACCCTCACTCGAGCCATTCCGTCTGCGAATCTAGCAGGCAGCCAGTTTCTCTCAGCCTCTGCGTGAGAACCTGGCACCCCTCAGGCTGCCCTCCCAGATGCCACACACTCCCCATGGAGCAGGTGCACTCGTGGGTCTTCCGTTTGGGGAGCATTTGCCATGGAAACCATTTTGGTGCATCTCATCCCATTCCCAGGTGGTCCCGGAGGCTTTGCACACCACTGACACCAGGAAAGCTGCAGTCTGGCTCACAGATTGGTCTTTCATGTTGCAATGCTGTGCTCTGGCTTGTGGCACAATCCCCCAGCTCTTCTTTCTGCAGAGAGGTGCTTTTCACGGGCCACTGGCCAGGCTTTGTCTCACTCTGTTCAGTGTGAAGAGCACTCGCTTGCCACACCTGCCATGAAGTGAAACCCTTCTGAGGCCGGAGCCTGACGATCTGACAAACTGTTGTTCCAGCTCCCGCTGTACCGTCGGTAGGCTTTTTGTGTTCCATGTACGCTGGCTTTTCCACACAGGAGCCCGTCAAGCAATGCATGTCTTCAGACACCATCCCTCTAACATACCACTAACTAAGCCTCGGCCCCTTGTTGCTGGTCACTGCGCGACCATTGGGAACCACCAGCAGCATCTCACAGCCCCGGATTCTGTGGAGTGCCATCACTCCGCCATGGCATTCCTAGCTGGACCAAGAGTTGTAAATCAGCCTGGTGACTTAAATTGCCGAAGAAACAGGGTCTCTGGAGCTATCAAGATTTACAGCCTGTTCCCGGGCCTTGACATTTCCCTCAGAATTTCTGCTGACGCGATTGATTCCCATAACCTCCTGTATAATGAACCTCACATATCCCTCACCATTCTTAGTTCATATCTTCCGTGTGTGTGTGTGTGTGTGTGTGTGTGTGTGTGTGTGTGTTTAAACACCAGGCATCTTGTCTGAACCATGGGTTTTAGTTGTCCCTGTGTCCCAAGGGCCAGGCCCTAGATGTGCATCGGCCACGTAGGGAGAGGAGGGTGTGGGGCGTGCATTGGCCACATAGGGAGAGGAGAGTGGGAGGGGCGTGTATCAGCCACGTAGGGTGAGGAGGGTGGGAGGGGTGTGTATCAGCCACGTAGGGAAAGGAGGGTGGGAGGGGTGTGTAAATCTCCAGGCTGCTCTGCAGAAGTCACTTTGCTGCATCCAGGGCCCCAAACAGGGATTTCTAGTCTGGGGCCCATGAGCGCTGAAATCACATGTCCCATTGTGTGTGGATGGGTACTTTTACAGGGAGAGGCTTACACTGGATTCTTGGCATTATATTCTAAAGTACTGTGGCCTTGAGAAAGCTGCTTACTGTAATCTTCTGAGCCACCCAAAAATGAGACTAATGCTAGATATTAGCCCATTCATTTGTAATGAGGATACAGCGAGAAAAAACAGGAGCATTCAGTAACTATTAGCCATCATTATTTGGGTCTATCTACCAGCCTAAAAAGGTTAAGATGCTGTGGCTGTGTTTTTGTAGCAGGTATATCAGTAGGAGTAATTATCCTTATTTATTATAGCCCCTCATGCTATAGGAGGAATCCTTTCACGACTGCTCATGTAATCTTCCTAGCAACCCTTGTAGGTGAGAGAGAATCCATTATTTCTCACCTTTATTTGGTGAGAAAACGGAGGCTCAAGGAAGAACAGGTCACACAACTAGCCAGTCTCAGAAAAAAATGATCCTGTTTACAAACCAGCGGGTAAGTGGCTCATAGGACAAGCAGTGACAATACCCAGCCTGGTGTGGACCTTGAGCTTTGAAGCCCACGAGGCAGGCTTCCCAGAGCAGGTGCCGTCCAGTCTGAGAGCCTGAGCAGGGCCGGAGCAGGCCAAGCAGAGAGTGAGCTGGAGCCGTGTTGGCATGTGGGAGGATCAGCATATGCTGACACCTAAAGACAGCGAGCCCCCCAGGCCCAGGTCCCCCTTGGCAAGAGGGGCTGGGAGAAGAACATGACCTGTGGCAAAAGGGGAGCTCCAGAGACCCCTAAAAAAGATGATGAACATGAGGAGAAAAAGGAAAGAGCAGAGAGGTACTTAGCATTCCTAAAGTGACACGGACGTTTGAGATCGTTTCAGGGAAGTCAAGCAGCGGGGAAATGTGTTTGCTATGTTAAGTGCCTGGAAAACTCCACAGCATGAGTATGTCATGTGTCCCACTGTGTGACAACGCATCTACAAGAGGACAAAGATTCCAAAGTTAGGTGGGAAAAGACAAATTACTTGGATCAAGGCAACCAAACCAAACTCACTGCCATGGAGTCCATGGAAACCTCACAGTGACCCTAGAGGACAGGGTAGAACTGCCCCACGAAAGGGCAGAGCTGCCCCCTGTAGGTTTCTGAGACTGTAACTCTTTAAAGGAGTAGAAAGCCCAGTCTTTCTCTTGTGGAGCAAGTTGGGGGTTTCGAACTGCCAACCTTGCAGTTAGCAGCCCAATGAGTAACCATTATGCCACCAGGGCTCATTGGGTTAAAGCAGTAGAGTTTAGAACTTACTTTAATGTCTTTTTTGAAAATTTTGATTTAGTTGTTGTTTACAGTGTATCACCTAGGTAGCCGGGGCTTCAGTTTTTTAATTGAGCCCCCAGTGCGGATTCACTGATTTGTTTTTCATTTCATGCTGACCACATTCCAGGCACCATGCTGGAGCAAGCATCCACTGCGTCTGCGTGTCCATCCCTGGCTGGGGATCAGTTCATCTCTTGGGAGCTCAGCTGCTCCACCCTTCCTAAGAGACGCGCTTCCTCCATATGCAGATAACAACTCTGGCTCTCGCTTTTCCTAGGAGGGAGTTCTACGTATAAAGAATTAATACCCTCCTTTTGTTCATCCAAGGAAAAGAAACAGCTTCTAGCAGCTAGTGAGCAAGGCTCCTCCTTCCAGGATCTAGAAGGAATGAAGCAGGGCAACGAAGTAACAAGCCAAGAGACAACCGAAATAGCTGGGTGTCGGACAGAGGTGTCCATTTGCTCCTCCCCCCCGCTTATTACTGTGTAGGCTCGGTGCTTTTGGAGAACTGCCCGGCTCCTCTGAGCTTTCCACAGGGATCAAAGGTCTTGTTTCCTCGGAGTTTCTAAGCAGTGCATTCAACTCTCCCCTTTCACAAAGGCCAACGAGAAAAAGGCAGCATACTGCAATTAGAACGGGCAGCAGCCGGGTATCTGTACCCTCCCTGGGACCCTCCCTGGCTGGTCTGACCCTCCTGAAGGCAGCCACAGGGCACAGGGACAGATAAAAACGGTGTGTTTAAGACATGGTGTGTGCTATCTGCTTTAAAATGCTCCAACACACGCACGCACGGACAAGAATGGCGATGTAGGGTTCGTGAAACTATTCTCTTAACCTTGCTTATGTTTGAAATTGTTCATAAGAAAAAAATCTCAGCATTTAAAGGACTGTTTAGAACAAAATACTTAAGGGAGGCAAATGAGAAGAGCCCCACGTATCAGGGCCCTCTCTGACTCCTTTAGCAACTGTCAGCCCCTGATCCCACAGCCTTCCTTGCATCCTGGAGTTTGGAGGAGTTTGGAGCTGCTGAACCAGGGGATACAGAGGCTTCCAGAAATGGCAGCAGCTGTGGACTGTGGGCTCCCCATTGCTCTCTGGAGTGTGGTTTCATGTGCTGCAAACTCACCAACTGCTATCCCTGATGATCTCTTCGTGCTTGGTTACAAAACAAACCCACTGACCTTGAGTCCATTTTGACTCCCGGTGTCCCCATGGGGGTTTCTGAGGTTGTAAGTCTTTATGGGAGCACATAGCCTCAACTTCCGCCCATGGAGCAGCTGGTGACTGTGAACTGCTGACCTTGTGCTCAACAGGCGAAGAAAGTGTCGACGTCTTCGCTCGCTCATCCCTCCAGTGACTATTGATAGAAGACTGTTCTGGATGCTGAGAAAGGAGTTGAGGATCCTTCCCATTGGATGCTAAACACATACACTCACAAGTAGACAAGACCATGATGAACATCACCCAGGATAATCTGGAGTTCAGGGGGAAATAAAGAAAACGACTTTAGGCTTTGGTTAAAGACCACTCCTGAGGAGGAAGGCAGCCTTTGAGCGTGAATGATGAGAAGGAGCCAGCTTTCTGAGTAAGAAAAAGAAAAGAAGCATTGTCATTGAGTCGATTCCAACTCCTAGTGACCCTTAAACCCCATCGGGGTTTCAAGAGCTGTGAATCAGATTACCACATCTTTTTCTCACAGAGTGGCTGGTGGGTTCACCCCCCCCCACCACCATCCTTTCCATTAGCAGGCAAGTGCTTTAGCCTCGGTACCACCAGGGGGGCAGTTTCTCAAGCGAAGGGCGCAGTTGCATCCTGAGGTGGGAAACAGCCTGAACGTGGAGGAAACCACTCAGTGACCGTGTGCACCCTGGTCATTGAGTGTGGGGCCTGGCCTCTCCTGGCGCTCTGCCCCTATCTACTCCCTTTCTTGAGCTCCTTATTCCGTTTTTAACGCTGCTTCTCCCCAGAGATCAGCCTGTCTCTTGGTGTTCCATTCTCCTGTCACTTGCCTTTGTGGTTCTTCTCTGAGTCCCACGGATGCTCCGCATCCCGCTCTGGTTGGAAACAACCAGGCCCTGCTGCCGAGGGATACCAGGTTCCCAAGAATGGGGAGACTGGCGATGGATTAGAGCTTCACTATGCTGCCAGCAAAACACGAATTGCTTCGTGAATGAATTGCAGTTTGAATTCAGCCATCAGTCCATTAAAACCCAGATTGCTGGTTGTTTTTGTTTGTTTGTTTTCCCACGTGATTTTTCTCTTTGAATATGGACTTCCAAAATCAGAGATGTTAGCTGTGATGTAGTAATAAGGTACTCTTTGGGGCATATCTGATGTTTACTTTTTTTAAATGACAGTTCTCAATATTGAGGAAATGTGGGGGTGCACAGGCTCAGATACCCCTGTTTAGAGTAAAACTTGGGATTGGCCTTCAAAACATCCATGCCCTTTCAACAAGAAGGTCTGCCCTTAGAAGGATATTTCAAAAAAGAAACCATGGATGTGTGTGAGCTGTCTGTCCGACTCTTCGCTATAGTACTCATGGAGTTAAAAGGAGGTGTTATCTACACCTTGAACAGTAGACAAGCTGGTTAAATCAATGGTGGCACTTCTCTTTGATAGAACATGATGCGGTCACTTAATATGCTAACCCAGAAGTGTAAATTTAACGGCAAAGAAAGCTGTTTATGTTAAAATTTAGGCCAGGAATGGATTTGGTCGTAACTGAGTTTTTAAAACCCAGCTGTTTATGGTGGTGAAACAGATATGGGCTTGTTTCCCTCACACAAGAGACTGGATGTAGGCAGCTGCTGGTGCTGGTTCAGTAGTTCAGCAGCATCAGGACCAGCATCTCCACAATCCCCTTGGCCTTTCTAATACTTGACATCTCAAAGCAGAAAGAAAGTGGGGGTGACAGTGCTGCATCTTTACTTTTTATCAGGAAAACAAAAGCTTTCCCAGAAGCCCCCTCACCAATAATCTGTTTATATTTCACTAGCCAACAACAACAACAACAACAACAAAATCATGTCTCTTGGCCATCTTTGATGGCAAGAGATGCTAATAGAGGAATATACATACACACACATATATATTTCCAAACTGTAGAGAGTGAGAGGTAAAGGCAGGAATGAGAGCTGGGTTAGTTGATCGAGGTGTTCTACGCACTGTTAAGTGAAAAGTATGGTTTGCATGATAACATGTACAGCATGAGCCCACATTTTCTATAATGCAGAGTTAAAATGTCTCTTTTTCAGTTCTCTGTTAGGCTCCATCTTAAAAGTCCTAAAGCTTTAGTTGAGGCGATTATGAGCAATGTGCTCTCTATATTCTTTTGATAAAAAAATTTTATATCTAAGGACAACATATTATTTTTACAAAGAGTTATGAAATATGTCATTAAATTCTACCTCAAAGCACATAAAAAACTAAAGTTTTGTTTCAAGGCTTTGAGCTTTGGGGTCAGATCAACAGGCTTTCCTTCCAAGGAGTCTCTGGATGGGTTTGAGTTGACAACCTTTTAGTGAGTAGTTTTGTTCGGCCAGAGAAACAAAACAAGCGACAGTCGTCTATGTCTAAGAAAGGACTTTAGTCACATATGAAAATCCAATGGCCAACATCACGCCCAACTTGGAAAAACTGAAAACATTTCCTTTGAGAAAGGACACTAGATTTAAGCAGCATGGTGTCAGAAGACTTAGCAGAACCATTAGACAGCAGGACGAAATCAAGGGGATGCAGTTGTGTAGAGGAGCAGTCAACACGCTCACTCTTTGGCAATGCTATGACTTTATAGAGAGAGACCCAAGATCACCCTAGAAAGACTGCTGGAAACAATGGAGGGTTTGGTAAAGTGCAGGACACAAGAGTAACGAGCAGAAATTAAGGGGATTCCTATATGTCACGGAAGAGACCACCGAAAAAGACAGCAAGACAACGACTCCATTTAAAACAGCCACGAAAGAGGAAGAAACCCAACCCAAGCGGTGCAAAGAAGCTGGCCCTCTTACTCACGGCACGGGAGCTTATCACGGGTGAGACCGTGGTGGAAAGCAATGTGGTGTCACTGAAAACAGCTGGAAGTAGCAGTACCATTCTTCGGTGCCTGGCCCATAGCGACCCCATGCACAACAGAACGAAATGCTACCCAGTCCTGCGCCTGCCTTCCAATTGCTCCTGTGCTTTAGCACATTGTTGCAACCATCGTGCCATCCATCTCCTTGAAGCTTTTCCTTTCTTTTACTGCCTCTCCACTGTACCAAACACGGTATCTTTCACCAGGGGCTGGGCTTTCCTGACACCATGTCCAAAGTATGTAAGATGAGGAATTGAATTATTGAATTGTATGATATCTGGATTATATGCCAATAAAATTGTTGGAAAAACAAAACAAACAAAAAAAACCCCAACTAGGTAAGATGAAGTCTTACCATCCCTGCCTCTAAGAAGCATTCTAACTCTACTCCCAAAACAGATTTGAACATGTGTATTACAGATTGCAAATTACAAATGTGTACTGTAGATTAGTAAATAAGCACAATTAAGTTGGCGCTTACCTTTCATCTTGGGTAATCTGTCACTGAGGCTGCTAACCTGGCTCCAAACATTAGGCGGATGAAAGTAGAGGATTTCAAGAAAGGTTTGCAAGCAGGGATCTGGAAACTCTTTGAATGGTAGTAAGCAGGACACGGAGGAGGCCCCGTGGTGCTGAGGGAGGAGCACTGGGCTGCTAACTGTGGGATCACTTCCTCTGGAGAAAGGTGGTGCTGCTGTTCCTGTCAAGATGTAGTTTCAGAAACCCTATGGAGAATTCTCTGTCCTATAGGGTTGCTATGGGTTGGAATAGACTGGACAGCAATGGGTTTGGGAACCAGGAAGCAGATCACAAAAAGATGAGAAAGGAGCTTGCCTGGCAAAGGGAAGCAATTACATTTCCCAGAGCATATCTGAGAGCTTCAGGATATTTTCCTGGGAAAAGGCCTTATGGTTAATCGGGCTGGGGAAATCTAATGGGCTTTTGTCTCCCCACACCTTCTTCAAGTTTCTTTCCCCTCACGCCTTAATTGTTACACTGCTTGTCTGCAGAGGTCTGGCCACTCGGTGTCTTCACTGAGCACCATCTCATGGGATGGAAATGGAACCATTGAATCATGTGACATAAAGTTACAGACCAATCCCCCACCCGCCCAAATTTTTAATTTAAACTCTCACAACCCTTACTCCTCCTCCTTAGTACTTTTTCTCACATTTTTTGAGCCGATGTTTTTACATGTGAAGCAGGCTAAGGAGTGCTGTGGACATTTCTAGTAGCTGACTGTTGTTCCAGGTGCATTGTGGAAGGAATGATAAGAAGAACTGATATGTGAGTGATAAGAGGGTCAATTGGTTTTTGAAAATGTAGTAAATCGGGTTTTGATACAATTATTAGTAATGCTGGGGATTTTTAGAACAGTTTTATTGGCACTTCATCCACATATCATACAATTCAGTAGTTCAGTCAGATCCAGAAGAGCTTTACCACAATCAGTTTTAGAACCTTTTCTTCTTCCTTGTACTCATTGTTATTCGTGAATTTTTTTTTAATTTTGGCAAAAATATACACACTGAATTATTCCCCAATTCAACAACTTCTACATATATAATTCCGCACCGTTGATGATGCTCTTTGTGTTGTACAGCCATGGGATTAAAAAACAAAACTCATCTGCATGGCCAGAATGGAGTTATTGAAACTCAACATCAGGGTTTGAAAAACACTGCTAGGAGGATCCAGAAAACTGAGCGGTGGATGCGTCTCTCTGAATGCAGACCGGCAGGGGGCCTTCTGTTCCGCCTGGGGACGCCAGCCACGCTGTCTCTGGGATGTTCGGTTGAGTAATTAGCAAAGAAGAGAAGCGGGAATGCCAGGAAACGTCTGCATCCTGCTCATCCTGGATGGGCCAGGATTCCAGCCCTTTGTCTCCCTGTGCTGCCTGTGCTTCTCCCACTTCCATTTCCACGTGCAGGGAATTAGCTCACCCCCCACAGCCTCTTCACGCCCTGCTCTGCAGCGCTGCCCAGGGTTCACCTCGCCTCCCTCCACCTCCAGAGCAGCCGTCCACGGGTGGAAAAACCCAATCCCAAACCAAGCAAAACAGAAAGCTCAGGCTATCTGGAGTCAGTCTGGATTTGAATCCTGGCTTGTCACCAGGAAATTTTACTTCGTCTGTCTTGATTTAGTGGTTGATCCATCTCCTAAGATTGTTGCATTTTAAATATAACAACATAAGCGAAGCGGTGTGGTATGCAACCTGGTGCATTATGGGCATTTGATAACAGTTTAAGCCTCCATTAGCTCCCATTTTCCTGTGGAATAAAATCCAAGGCCTTTGATCCAAACTGGGGCCCTGAGCCCCTTGTGATCTGGCCTCTCCCCCGGTTAAGTAAGAGGCTCAGGTTCAGCGATTTGCCGGCACACCGCACAGTAACCACTGCAAGCTGCTTGTGAATCTGGACGTCCTGCTCTATCTCCCAGACTCTCTTGGCTTCTTGGAGCCTCTTGATTTGGCTTCTGTAGCTCGCCTGCAGCCACTCTAGTTCAGCTGCAGCGCCAGGAAGCTAGACAGGACTTATATCTGCAAACCAGCCCAAAGGGAATTCTAAGAGTTTAAGCATAACTGAGTGATGGGGGAGGTCAAACTCATTAGCTTTTGATTCTGTCCTGCAGGTAAATTGAGAGGTAGAGTAAAAGCACGAGTGTGTTTAAACAAGTGTTTAATTTGTCTCTAGTGCCTACCATTAGCTCCTATATATACAAACACCCAATAAATTAGGTCTGTAGGTATCAATGAGCGCAAAATGCATGCCACTCACTGTCTCCAGGGCCTCTGAGAGCTTTGGGGGGCACATTGATTTAGAAGTTAATACACAGTGTAAACCATTGGGGACGCATTGATTTGGAAGATAATGCACAGTGTAAACCATTTCTAATTCCAGAAACCAAACACACCAACCCAGAGAAGCTCTGCGGTCTCTGTGGTGTGCAGACCGGCCATTAGAGCCCGTGAGCACTGTGCAGGGAAGGAAAGTAAGAGAACCTTTTCACCCGGTGGTAGAAGCCAACATCATCTCGTGCTGTTTGGTACAAAGAGCATGGGCCTCGTGCAGGAGAATTCAACTTTCAGTGCCTTCTGCCGTGACTCTACTCTGAGACCTATTCCCCCGGACTCCAAACACATGTGTTGATTAATAATTCATGCTGGCAATGGTTGTGAGCTCTCTGAGTCAACTTCTTGATGCCATCATTGTCACAGATTGAGAATAATTAGAAGCCGTTGTGGGGGGTGGGTAGGTGGGGTGTGTGTGTCTTAGTCCCAGCCATCTCCGCCCCCAACCTTAGGAAATGAAAATGGGAGACAGGCTCTGGCATCTGGGTGAGCTTCCTGAAGGTCCTTGTGTGTCTCCCTGCTCCTGCACTGGCGAGTTCCTGGTCCAGTTGCTAATCCATAGTGCAATCTTCAAACCAGCTGCCTTTGGGTGTGGAAGGCCACCCAGTGTGCAGTGGGGGCGTACGTAGTAGCCACCCCTGCTTCCGTGAAGTGTGACAGGTCACCTAGGGCTCTTGTGATTCCTGCGGTTGCCCAGCTTGGACAAATCAGTTAGCCTTCTTAAGCCCCAGCCTCCAAAGCCAGGCCAGTGATTCCTGCCCTTTCTGTATAGCTCCAAGTGTTGAATGCACGTTGTGGTAATGCTCCTGTAATGGTGAGTCATCACAGTGCCAACCGCGAATATCTGAAGCCCTGAAGCTCTTGGTGCTTGGAATGGGGCCCCGGCCACTTCTCCATCTCACTTCTCCCCTTTCTCAAAATACACTTGGCGAGTAGAGGTTGCTTGAGAGCATATGATCTGAATTGAGCCTCTGCGCGTGCCAAGCTCTGTGCCACGCAGAGAAGACACAGAGGAGAGGACACGAGGTCTGGTGAAGGAAGCAAACCCATTGTTGTGAGGTGCCAGCGACTCGGTAATGACTCATCGCAATCCCATGCACAACAGAACCAAACACTACCCAATCCTGCACCATCTTCACAATCGTTCCTCCTTCTGAGCCCATTGTTGCAGCCACTGTGTCAACCCATCATATCAAAGGCCTCCCCTCTTTTTCACGGCCTCCCTACTTTTCCTAGCACGATGTCCTTCTCCAGGGACTGGTCTCTCCTAACAAATATCTGAAGCATGAAGTCTCTTGGCCTCTAAGGAGCATTGTGGCTGTGCTTCTTCTGAGACAGATTTGCTGGCAAAGACACTAAAAGTACCACAGACTGCCAAAAGAGCAAACAAATCTGTCTTGGAAGAGGTGCAAACCCTTAGCAGGAGCATTTTTCAAAATAGAAAGGGCTGTGATGGGACAGCCAGGGTGCTTTGCGGGTAACAGGGAGTCCTGAAATGCTGGCAAGGGTCCTTCAGAACTTTTGGAGTTCACCAGACCAAGAGATTGGCAGCGATGCAGCCACAGCCTGCACTTAGCTCCGTGCTCCACTGACTCTCCCGCTTCCCTGCTTGCTGGTGCTATTCCTTCAGCTAGAGGGCGCTCTTCCCCTGCTCTCCCCAGACGGTCCTCCTAATCCTTCAAGTGCCAGCTGAGGGGCCCCCTCCCTTCTGGAAGCATTCCGGAAACTCAGTCACAATTAATCTCCCCTCCTCCAGAGCTCCACGGCCATCTCTGCTCTCCCCACTTAGTTCAGGCTTCCTCTTGCCAGGTAATGCAGCTGTTTATATTCCTGCTTCCTATGCTGGAGAGAGATGGGGATGTTTGTGGATCCAAGTAATAGAAACCCACTGGAACCGGCCTTAGCGTCAAAGAATCATTTGCTCTCAGAATATGGAGTATCTTCCTTAGACTAAAGCAGTCCCCCGGCTCTCCCTGTTCCCTTCTCTGCCCTGGCCCCAGTGCCCCCAGCAAGGCAAATAGCCCAACAGCCCTGGTTCATACCTCCACCACCATTCACTGCGGAGCCTGGCCCAGCAGCATCTCTCTCCTGCTTGGCTCAGTGGTCACCCCTTGAATGGAAAGTCACATGGGCTCAGGGAATGGGTCAAAGCCATGTTTGGGGGTGGAGGTGGAGAGTTAGGAGGGGGGGGAGTGTAAATGAGCCCTTTCAGGGGGCCAGTGTGAGCTGAGCTCTCAAGGCCATTGAACAATGTCTGCAGCTCTCTTCCCTGGGTGCCCCTCGCCCCCTGTGGTTTTCTTCCGCTCCTCTGGCCATGCCTTCTTCCACCTTCTTCTTGGTAAATACCCCTCCTTTTAGCTGGCCCTGATATTAGTGTCCCCTAAGATTTCACTTACGACTCTTCCCATTGTGTTTATTTTCTCCAGCTGATCTCACCAAACCCTATGATTTCAATTGCCTTCTCTTTACATTCCTCCTGTAAATAGCTGCTGCTTGGATCCCAGTGCCAGACGCAGACATTCAGTTGCCCTGTGGCCATGTCCATGAGGCGCCCCACAGTGCATTGCGCTGCATGTACCATCTGTCTCACCCCTCCCTGACATCTCTGGCCACTCGGCTCACCCTGTATGTCGCCACCCTCCTCCCACCCAAATCTGGGAGTCTCCTTAAACACCTTACTCTGCTGCCTTCTGCCACAAGTCCAATCTGTCCCCAAAGTTTTTCCGCCTTCCTAAACACAGCTGGCGTCCCTTCACTGCCACGGCCAGCCTTCCCTGTGCTCCTGAGCTGGCCTCCACGTGCCGCCTTCCAGTGTGGCTGCCACACTGCAGCCGGCATGCTCTTCTGAACGAGAACCCCGCTCATACCCCTCCCTCGTTTACGGAATCATGCCCGGGTTGCTCGTTGCCTTTGGAATAGGATTTGTACTTTTGTGAGATACAAAACTCTGCCGACATCCATTTGCATTCTCTTCAGCCATTGGGGATGTGCGATTCTGAATACTAGTAAGTCCTGCTCTGCCACTTAGACATTTTTTTTAAAACAAATCCCAGAACTCCAAACCAAGCTCACGGCCAAGGAACCTATTCCTATTTATAGCAGACCCATAGGAGCGGGTAGAACTGGCCCTGTGGCTTCCAAGACTCTAACTCTCTCTCTTGACAGGAATAGAAAGCCTCATCTTTCTCCCACCAAGCAGCTGGTGGTTTCCAACTGCTGACCTCTTGGTTAGTAGCCCAAAGCATAACCCACAATGGCACCAGAGCTACATTAAAAACAAACAAACAAACAAACAAACAAACTAGGTCTTAGTATTTCAAATAAAGAATTCACCTAGGAGTGAATAAAAGAGTACAGGCTGCAACCCAAATTATAAAAGGAGGAAAAGAGAGACCACGAGGATCCAAGGAAATATTCCTGTCTCTGTAGAGTCTGCGTAAAACAAAGAGGCTTTCTATGGCAAAGTTACATCTGTTGTATCAGACACACACTCTAATTCTACAAACAGGAACAACGAACAAACGATGCAGAAGGGCCTGTGATGGGACCTGCCCTAGAGGAAACCAGGTGTTCCATCTGTAGTGCACACAGAAGTCATATAAGGAGGCAGTTGGAAGAGGCTAAACAATCCACAAAGGAGCCCTGGTGACGTACTGGGATACACGTGATTGAGGCTGCTCACCACAGTGTCTGCGGTTCAAACCCACCAGCTGCTCCAAGGTTTATTCCCATAAGGATTTAATGGCTTGGAAACCCAAAGGGGCATTTCTGCCCCGTTCTCGAGGGGTGTTAGCGTGAGTGAAACTCTCAGGAGATGGGTACAGTTGGCCCGGGCTGAACAGCTTTGATATCTTCCGGCACGTGTGTCTGAGACGGAGCCAGTTCAGGATTCTGTTGGCGAGAAAGCGGGAGGGCCACATGCTGAGTAACTAGCCAGCATCCTCTGCCACAGTCCAGAGTTGGTGCCCGACCAGGACCACTGTTTTATGTTACTCCATGAAAGACCGCTTACTTCCTGTTACCAGCAGTAAATCACTATTTGCAGAGAAAACTCCCTCTCTATAGCTGCAGTTAGACAGGATCAGGTGGTGTCTTACCAGAACCAACTCGAAGGTACCGAACACAATAAAGTTATAGTCATGAGCCCTGTTGGTGATGTTAGGTAAGTGTTGGATCGTTAACGTCAAGGTCAATGGTTCAAACCTGCGGGAGAACGATGAGACCGTCTGCTCCCATGAAGGTTTATCGCTCCAGACGCCCTGTCCAGGGTGGCTAGGGGTCAGGATGGACTTGATGGCATCGGCTCTTTTGACTTTGCCATAACTGCAGTAGCCACAGCCGAAACTCTGAAGTAGAATCTTCTGCCATGTTCTGTTTTGCTAGGAATATGTTTCACTGCGATAGCAGAGAAGCCCCCAAACAGCCGTTTAAACTTTGGGGTCTGTTTTTCTCTCCTAATATGATATGTGCACCATTGCTAGCACGGACTCAGCTCCTCATCAGAGTTCCTCCGTGTCTGCTCTGACCTCATGGTGACACTGTGGTCTCACCCAGGGGAGCCCTAGAGCTCTCTGTAACTTCAAAGGAGGCCGGGGAAGGGCTCTAGCCGTATTCATGCCCTGCTTCCCTCTGACAAAATGGATTGACCCAGTGGCTGCACTGATGGGCTCAAACATAAGAACAATTGAGGATGGCGGGACTTTGTCTCGCCTGCTCCTGACCAATTCCCGGAGAAGGACCTCGTGCTCGGTAAAGTAGAGGGGCAGAGAAGAAGAGAACGCCGGTCCCCAAGGAGATGCATGGATTGACACAGTGGCTGCAACCAGTGGCTCAAACGTAAGAACAGTCGTGAAGATGACCCAGGACCGGACAGCGTTTCCTTCTGCTGTGCACAGAGTCGCTGCGAGTCACAGCCAGCTCAACGGCACCACCCAGCAGCAAACCCATCGAGGTCCTTGAAGCAAAACTGAAATTATGGTAACAGATAAGGAAGGAGGAAGAGCTCGTGCCGGGCCAGCTAAGGATCCGTGCCATCCAAGCTCGTCCCAGGCATCTATCGCTGGAGTCCCCCTCTCCCGTTTCCTGTGACAGACATCTAATAGGCCAATAGTAGTGCTTTTCTGGTAGTGCTTAAAATGTTGATATATTCTACTCTTCCTTTTGCAAAGGGCTCCCTGCAGGATGCAGTCTTGTGTCGGATAATCCTGATTTTAAATGGGCACCAGATATTGGTTGGACAACGTTTTCTGGAAACTACACTCCTAAATTGCATTAGTTGTTCCACTACCAAACTATTTAATGAGACATTCATAATGGGTATGCAAGGCGGATTAATTATCTGTTAATAATACTAGTGAATCTGTATGGTCCAAGGGTGACCTACACGTATTAGAATAACTGTGTGTGTGTGTGTGTGTGTGTGTATGTGTGTGTGTAAACTTCATTTCTATCTTTACTCCTCATGTCAGTAATTCTTCACAGCCGTTGAGTTTTATGATATACGTTTATTGCACTTAAACTCGAACAGCTAGCTCATACATAGTGTAATTAATTTTTGTTTCACTTCAGTTCCAGTGACTAATTGATTTAAATCCACTGCCTAGTATTCTCTCTGTTCCCCATATGTTCCCTGGGTCCTAACACTCACACGATTAGATTTCTTTCCACTACACTTGCAGGGTCTGCGAGGACATGAGCCCCATTTGTCTTGTTCACCAGCTGCTTAGCAGCGTGTCTGGCAAATAATAGGTACTCAGTAAACATAGCTTAAATCATTTAACTATCAAATGACTCCTGACAATCATGAATTACAGATCAGCAGCCCTGGCATGGTTACTTGTGTACGAATTCCTGTGTGCTGGCCAGTGTTTTATTTAGAAGGAAAAGAAAGCAAGAGAAAGCATTGGCTGCATACTAGAATACGCCAGGGGTGTGTGGATATTCCAGTTCTGTGTGGGCTTGCCTGTCTTTCTCTGAATGTCTTCAGGCTCTTCAATCCCGGCACCCAGAAAGACACTGAGCTTGTGGTTCCATTTCCCAGGTTCAGAGCATTATCACGATTGCCCGGACTTGGGTCAGAAGGACCAGTTTTTTTGGACCCAGGGAGCTGTCTGCTATTGTAATGCTGTTTATTAAACATTTAAGTTGGGGGGAAAGCAGTGCCTTGAAAGGGTGTTTGGGCCAGGCGACCCCCTAGGAACTAACAAGGTCATCTCAGTCGCTTTGCTGCTTGTTTTGAAGCAAACTCACTTCCACAGAGCCTATTTGGAATCACAGTGACCAGCTAGGACAGAGTAGCACTACCCCTGCGGGCTTCCAATGCTGTCACTCCTTACTGGAAAGGGGAGGAGGACTCATCTTTCCCCTCATAGCACTTGGTGGGTTGCAGCTGCTGAATGTATGGTTAGCCCCCCAGAGCGTAATCAGATCCGCCACCAGGGCTCCCTCAGGCCACCACTGTCTGACGCATGTAACAACCCATGCTTCACTCACTAAGTTACTTGTCGATGCTGAGGCACACGCCAGGCTTTGTGCTCTGCTTATTACTCTGTTAAATGCACGCTCTGTGCCTCCATTCCCGGAACTGAAAAACAATCAACGTGATCGTGCTCACTAATAGTACTATAGGGAGGATTAAATGAGTTTTCCTACATACATGCTGTACATACAAGGGGCTTCAGCATGTATGTGGAGCGATCCCATTGTTCCAAGAACTTTTTGAATATAACACCATATTATTTGGTATTACGTGTGTGTTATGTGTATAATGATCTGAATTTTGAACTGTACCGTCATATACGTATTAATGAACATCAGCTCTTATAAGCCCACAGTCTCTCCACAATTCTAAAATCTCAAAACCAAAGTTTCTTCATAAATTTGAGAGGAAAAGCTGACTTGATCCAAACTAAATGACTTGCAAAACCTGACCTGAAGGGATGTGAAGACATTCTATTGCTTTATTTAGCCACTTAGTGTGAATATTCACACACTAAGCTGCCATATTATTGGTTTAGTGCTGCCCCAGGCCCCACAGCCAATGTTTATATAACGCGCATTTTTCTGATGAAGGATTTTGAATTCACAAACCCACCTGGGCCCAGAGTATCAGATGAAGTGCTGTGAGCCTGGCTATCATTTACCCACATCATCCTCATTACCAGCACTGTGGCCAGCTAAAGTATTATAGCTCATTTCCAAGGTGCTTCCAGAGCTTAGAGTGGATTCCTGTCAGTTGAAGGTGCCAGGGGCTAGACAGAGGCAGCCTGGGTCCCGGGGCAGTCAGGGCTGCCAACTCACACCTGTGTGGCCAAAGGCACAGCAAACCACAGATGATGGAAGGCTGTACATCACTGTGGAACGCAATGTGGTGTTCCTCAACACCATTGCAATGGAAATCCCATGCAGCCCAGCAATCCCTCTGCTGGGTATACACCCTGAGGAAGCAAGAGGCAGCGCTAGAATGGACGTGTGCACTCCTCACTGCTCATGAGAGCAAGAAGTGGGACACAGGCCCAAAACCCATCAGTAGAAGAATGGATAAAGAAACGCTGGTGCAGACACACAATGGTATACGATGTGTCGCTGAAAAATAATGAGGGACCCACGAACCCCCTCAGCACAGAGTCGGACCTGGAGAGCACCGCCGTGCTGAGCGAGGGTAGTCCATCACAAAGGTTACAGCAGGCATCTCCAAGGGGATGTCTCAGGTGAGACTTGAAGAACCGACAGGCTCCTGGCAGCAGGCTCTGTGTAGGGGACTGCTAATTCGGCAGGGAATCAGCCAAGCACTGCACTATCACTCCCCAGATGTGGAACACTGTACATGGCCAAAAGCTAACACCAAGCCAGACTCACTGCCATTGAGTTCATGGCGACCCTACAGGACAGGGCAGAACTGCCGCTGTAGGTTTCTGAGACTGTAACTCTTTGTAAGAATAGAAAGTCCCATTGTTCTCCAGTGGAGTGGCTGGTGGTTTTGAACTGCTGACCCTGCAGTTAGCAGCCCAACACATAATCCACTACATCACCAGACAGAAGGCAGCAACCGTTGAATAAGTAAGGGAAGATGTACTGAAGGGTGTTCTGGATGCTATGAACAAGGGTTGACCTTTTTTTGACAGTCAGAGAAGGCCTCCCTACTAAGTTACATCTAGCCTGAGACCCGAGGGAGGGTCGAGCAGGAGTGACCCAGGTGAAGCAGAGGCAAACGAGCAGAACATGTAGAAGAGAGTACATCAGGCTGGAGAGTGCTTGCTTCTTTCAAAAAAACGCTCATGACCACGGGGGAAGGGAGACAGTGGTTAGTTAGTGTAAGATACGAAAATCATGGTAATTTATAATTTATGAAGGGGTTGCGGGTGGGGGCCGGGGAGAGGAGCTGATACCAAGGGCTCAATAGAAAGTAAATGTTTAGAAAATAATGGTGGCAACATATGTACAAATATGCTTGATACAATTGACATATGGATTGTTATAAGAGTTGTAAGAACCCCCAATAAAATAATCTTTTAATAATAATAATAAGCGGTTCATGTGGCTAGAGGAGAGATTGAGAAGGATGGTGAGAGATGACCACAAGCCTAAGTCAAATTACTTAGGCTAGGGTGGATTAGTGGAACCCTGGTGACATAGTGGTTTCCAGTTGGCCTGCCAACTACCAGGCAGTTCCACCATGTCCTATAGGGTCGCTAAGTTGGCATTGACACAATGGCATTGAGTGAGCGTGAGGGTGGGTAGGGTGTCCTGGAAAAGGACACCATGGTTGCTAAAGTAGAGGGGCAGCAAATCAGAGGAAGACCCCGACAAGATGGGTTGGCACGGTGGCTGTAGGAATGGGCT
Source organism: Echinops telfairi (assembly GCF_000313985.2). NCBI lineage: Eukaryota > Metazoa > Chordata > Mammalia > Afrosoricida > Tenrecidae > Echinops > Echinops telfairi. The sequence goes on from NW_022103898.1 coordinate 33,431,823, forward strand.
CAAACATAACAGTTGTGAGGGCGGCAGGAGCGGGCCATGTTGCGCACTGTTGTAGGTAGCGTCGCGATGAGTTGGAACTGACCCGTTAGCACCTAACAACAACAGGGCGAGCACAAGTTCTGCTTCTCAGCGTAGACAGTCTGGGTGTATAGTGGTTGTTCCAGCATTATTAATAAGAGCCTTGCCTTTGATTCTCAAATTTTCCCTGCTTCAGTGGTTCACCTTGCTTATATGCCAAAGAGACCTGGTGACACTGAGGTCAAGCAATCAGTGGGCAACTGAAAGGCTGATGGTTTGAACCCACCAGTGGCTCCATGCAGGGTAAGCCAAAACTAAACCCATTGCCATTGAGTCAGTTCCAACTCATAGTGACCCTATGTTGGGGCTCCCAGACTGTAGATCTTTACAGGAGCAGACAGCCCCCTCTTTCCTGTCCAGAGAAGCTGGTGGGTTTGAACCACCTAAGGCTTATTCCACAGCACCAGAGCCTAGAAAACCCTATGGAACCATTCTACTCTGTAGAGAGCACACAACAACAAAAATAACAACTTGTAGGCCAAATTAAAGATTTTCAACAAAGCACATTTTTTTGACTTTTGGGTAAGGTGACTTGGGTTCCTAGACAGTGTACAATAAAACCAAAATAGTATTTATTGTCTTACCCAGCCAATCATTCTCTTGGTCTCAGGGCTTCCTGGGCCTGAGAAAGCAAATAGGCTGGCCTCTGCTGCCATCACGCAGCAAAATAATTCGTGGGTCTCTGTACAGATGTGTACAGAGAAATACAATCCTTATCCGGTGATCTGGTGGAATGGAAATGTTCATCTTTCCTTAGCGGAATTCCCGAAGGTTCCTGTTGCTGGGCTACCCTCTGGAACAGTTCAAAATCGGTCTCCAAAACCCAGGCAGGGCAGTGGCCTTTCCTTCCTGCTCTCCCGGCGCTGAGGTGCATGCGTGCAAGTGCCCACCTATTCCCTCCATTGCATTTTCTTTCCCGGTATGATTTTCTCTGCTGGTCAGAGCTAGAAGCCAGCAGGTGACTGCTTATTTGTCTTTTGCTCACAACCAAGAAAAGAGAGAGGAGCATTCAGGGAAACCCAAGACTCCTGTTTTACATGTTGTGTAGGCGGTGCCTCAGAGACCCAGATCCACTCCTCTGGGAATTCCTTTACTCTGACTTCTTATATCTGTCTCATTTTGAGCTCTCCTGTCTGCTGTTGGGTAGGTGGAAAGACAAACCCTGCATGACAGCTGGTAATCCCCTTTAGGCCTCCTATCGGGATGCAGTTTAAGGTAGCTTAGTGATAAGAAGCAGATTAGTCCTCTGTGATGAGAAGGGATTGGAGCTTTCAAAGCGTCCAGGAAGGCGGAGGGGGTGCTGGTGTCTTCAGCCGCCGGCACCGCTGAATACATGTGTTTGTGGATGGAGGAGGCTAATGGGGTTCACTAGGGACAGGCTGCCTGGGACCCAGAGGTTGCCTCTTACCTGGGCGAATTAATCTCATTCGCCCTGACCAGGAAATGGCTGCCCCAGAGAGCAAGGCTAATTTCATTTTCCAGGAGAAGCCACACCTGCACCCTCACACAGCAACACACAGACACTCACACACATGCACACAGTGCTTGAAAACAAATGTATGAATGTGCTGCCAATTCAAATACTTTTTATCCTTTCCCACAAAGCCAAGCCAAGCATAAGTAAATGGGTTAGATGTCAAGCTGCAAACTACAAGGTCTGCAGATCAAGCCCACCGAGGGAGAAAAACAAGGCCGTCTGCTTCCATAAAGATTCATAACCTTGGGAACCCCACCAAGTCACTGTGAGTTGGAAATGACTTGATAGCCGTAGGTTTGATGTATTTTATTTTATTCTATTCCTTTTTTTAGTGAGAAAACCAACAATCACCTGCCATCCAGGGCATATTGCATGTAGGGTGGAATACATATAGAGACAATGAGAACTTATGTGGTGATCCCAGAATGAGGAAAACTTCACCAGTTGGGTCCATGAGCCATGTCCCTACAACAGTGCACTGGGTAAATCTGCTGCCCAAGACCTCGTTACAGGGTTGCAAAGCAAGCATGTGACTTTGAGGACTAGGGTACACCTGACCCGAGCCAAGTTATTTTCAGTTGCCTCATCTGCATGTGAAAGTTGGACACTGAATAAGGAAGATGGAAGAAGATTTGGTGTGTTTGATTTATGAAACACTGGTGAAAAAACACTGAAAGCACCGTAGACTCCTAGAAGAACAATCAAATCTATCTGATAGAAGTACACAAATAATGTGGCTGGGGAGCAAGGAGGGCAAGATTTAGTTCCACATACTTTGGACATTGTGTTAGTCTGGGTTGACTCAAGAAACAAATTCATAGACACTCATATGTGTATAGGAAAAAGCTTTATATACAAGCGCAATTGAATATTGAGAAAACATCCCAGTCTAGTCCAGATCAAGTCCATAAGTCAAATATTAACCCATATGTCCTATACCGGTCTGTAAATTCCTCTTCAGACTCACACAACACATGCAATGACGCCGAATGCAGGAAGATCACAGGCCAGTGGGTGGAAAGTCTTGTGGATCCAGTGGCCATGGAAGCATCTGTGTGCTGTCAGGGTTCTCCATGTGACTTATTTAGCTCCAGGGCTTTAGCATAGCTCCATGTGTCTTGTCACCGGGAATGTCTCTCATGGAGTGAGTCTGTTCTGCCTCCAGCGAGCTATTTATCTCCTTAATGCCTCTAAAAGAGGTCAACAAGTTGCGACCTGATTGACAGC
>NW_022103898.1:33434993-33440479 GCF_000313985.2 Echinops telfairi
GTACGGAGGGTGACTGTGGGTGTACGGAGGGTGACTGTGGGGGTACGGAGGGTGACTGTGGGTGTACGGAGGGTGACTGTGGGTGTACGGAGGGTGACTGTGGGTGTACGGAGGGTGACTGTGAGTCGGGACTGACTCAACAGCGCCTAACAAAAGCTACCACCGTCTCTGAAGGCTCATTCACAATTAGTGTCATAACTTGGGACCTTAGGTTGTGTACCTGGATTTTGAGAACACACGAATTTGTGTCTGGAAGTGGGAGGGAAGTGGATAGCAGGATGCATTTTTTTTTCTGGGGCAAAGACGTATAGCTTTCATGATATCCTCACATACACACACCCCAGAAGCTGAGACATGTGGGCATCCATAACTGGCTAATAGTCTGACACCCTTTGAAGTGATCGTCTTTATACCTGTGCGGCAAGTACTCCTTTATACCTGTGCGGCAAATGGAGTGAAGATGGCACTCAGCCTCACGACACAAAGGGGCTGCGAGTGTTTGTGGGACAAGGGATTCGGAAAGAGAATGGGCTCGGCCTTTGCTTGGCAGTCAGAACAACAGAAACCATGCGGCTGTCCAGTCTGCCTCTACCCACCCCTTCTGTAGGATGGCAGTGGTCTTTAATGAGGTGAGAATTTGTTTTGAGAAAAAAGGGGCAGTATTTCCACTATAGAAGACTGAGGTCATTGGGCAAAGCTTTTAGAGTTGAATGTATTGACCAAAAGCTATATTCTTCAAGGATGACTCGAAATAACACACTATAAACAATAAAATACATCATAGACGTGCTATCAGTGGTCTCAGTCAAGGAAGAGCATTGTACCTTACAGGTCAAGAGGGAATATATTGATCATCTTAGGATAATACCCAAGGAACCCTGGTGGCACAATGGTTAAGCTCGGGGCTGCTAACTTAAAAGTCAGTAGTTCAAAACCGTCAGCCACTTTGTGTGTATGTGGAAGAGACCTTGTGATAGTCTCTCTTAAAGATGATTGTATTTGTTCTGACCTATAGCAACCCTATGCACAACTAAACAATACACTGCCCAACCCTGTCCAATCCTCACAATTGTTCCTATGGGTGAGCCTGTTGTGCAGCCACTTGTGTCAGTTCAGTTCATTGGGGGCCTTCCTCTATTTTGCTGCCCCTCTCCTTTACCATGCATGATGTCCCTTTTCAGGGCTGGTCTCTCCTGAGAACATGTCCAAAGTATGTAAGACAAAACCTCACCATCCTTGCCTCTAAGGATGACGATGACAGCCTAGGAAATTCTGTGGGAAAGTTCTACTCTGCCCTCGAAGATCCCAATGAATTGGTGGGCTCAAGGGCACAAAACAACAAGGATAAGGTCCAGGTCCTTTCCACAGCAGTGCCATCCACACGTCCAGCACCCTCCAGCACACTGTAGTGGCTGCTCAGCTTCCCCTCCACCCCCCACCCCCCACCCTGTGGGAACTCTGCTTCCTTTCTTGGATGCCTGGTTTGCCCATGGGATTGTGAGTTCTGCCTGGTTGGAACTGGACGTTGCCTGCTGTCTTAATCTGGAGTTCTGGCTGTTTCTCACCTCTGCTTGCACTTCACAGGTGAGATGTTGCCACCTTCCCCACCCTCTCCTTGGCATCTAGTTTTAGCTAGTTCCTATTTTAAGCTTCACTGTTGTTGTTTCAGTAATAATACATCTTACTTGGCCTTCATATGAAACGGAGACAGGGCAACAATGAGTCAGAAATGGCGAGAAAGGAACAGAGCTATCACTTAGCTCTAGTTCTCTGTGATATCTTCGTGTGTCGAGGCTGGTCTCACCACGTGGTGCATTTTCCCCATAGGTCAACTTTCCATGAGCAGGGATGGTTTTTATGGTCAGAAAGAATACAGAAAAAAGATTTCAAAGGTAAACTAAAACACATTACAATTAATACTGTACTCAGAACACCCAGTTCACTGCCCAGGCTCCCACACGTTGTAACTGTGTTATGGATACAGAGGCAGATTTCTTAATCAGAAATCAGTAAGTGTTTTCTCTAATGGGCCAGAGAGCAAGTACCTAGCTTTTGCTTTGCAGCCCATCAGGTTTCTGTGACAACTATTTAGCTCTGCTATTGTGATGCAAAGGAATCCTGGGGGCTTATGGTTGCTGGTTGGGATGCTAACTGCTAACAGAAATCACCAACCACTCAGGGAGGAAGACAGGGCTTTCTACTCCCATAAAGAGTTACAGCCTTAGAAACTGGCAATTCCATTCTGCCCTACAGAGTCGCCTTGAGTCAGCACCAACCGATGGTTGTGATGTGAAAAAGGCATGGCAGTGTGCCAATAAAACTTATGGACACAGAAATGTCAATCTCACAGAATTTTCACATGTCCTGCAATCTTAATTCCTCTCTTTATTTTTCAGCTATTATGAAATGTTAAAAAATATATCTTGTCTCATTAAAAACCAAATGCCAAATTCACTTCTGTGGAATTGATTTCCAACCATAGTAACCCTATAGGATGGAAAAGCTCTGCTCATAGTGTTTCAAGGCTATAAATCTTTGCAGGAACAGATTGCATCATCTTTCTGCCTGAGAGAGGCTGGTGGCTTTGAACTTCTGGTTAGTTGAACCCATTAGCCCAGTAAAGCAAACCAAGCTCCCTGCTCTCAAATCCATTCCTAAAAGCAGGTGTTGAGCTGCACTTGGTTGATACTTGTTCTTAGCCACCAGTTACTTCAAACCAAAAAACAAAAACAAAACTTCACCGCCATCAAGTGAACTGACTCACGGTGACCCTGTAGGACGGAATAGAGCTGTCCCTGTGGGTTTTTGAGACTGTAACTTATCTTTTTCCCTCGGAGAAGCGGGTGATTTCAGACTGCTGACCTCGAGGTTAGCAGCCCAATGAGTAACCATTACTCCACTAGGGCTCCTACATTACCACAAACCATGCTGTATAAAAACCATGCTGTCGTATAGCACCAACGAAACACACAACCTGCCTCTAGGTCTTTAATACTTCCTCCTCTGCCCCCCATTGTCATGACCCCACTTCTATCTTACAAATCTGGCTAGACCAGATAAGAGCTCACAACACAGGGAATCCAGGGCAGATAAACCCCTCAGGACCAATAAGGGGAGCAGCGATACTAGAGAGTAAGGGAAGGGGGGGGGGTAGTAAGGGGGAACCGGTCACAATAATTAATGTATGCCCCCCCCCATCCCAGGGGGATGGACAGCAGAAAAGTGGGTGAAGGGAGACAGTGGTCAGTGTAAGACATAAAAAAAAAGAATAATTTATAAATTATCAAGGGGACATGGGGAAGGGAGGGTTGGAGGGGGAGGGAAAAAATGAGCTGATACCAAGGGCTCAAGTAGAAAGAAAATGTTTTGAAAAAGATAACAAATATACAGATGTGCTTGACACAATGGATAAATGTATGGATTGTAATAAGAGCTGAAAGAGCCCCCAATAAAATAAAATTGTGGTAATTACATAATTGTCCATTTGAGAGGATTAAGAGTATAGGGGTGGAATCTAGCTTGTCAATCAGATCATAGCCAATGAGGCCTCTGTGTGGGCATGGCCTCCTCCGAGAATTCTGGGAAATTTGGTACTTCCTTCTTGGAGGTGGGAGACTCTCTGCTCACACCCTGGGAGACATAGCAGCTGACAAGCCACATGGATACAACCAGAACTCTGAAGCTGGAGAAGCCACAGAGAGACCCCTGCCAGCACTAAGATGTTTCCAATGACACTGGATCCAAAGACTTTCTACCCACTAGCCTGTGATCTTCTACATTCGGCATCGTTGCATGTGTTTTGTGAGTCTGAAGGGCACTTTATAGATTGGTATTGGACATATGGGCTAATATCGGACTTATGGACTTGATCTAGACTGGGCTAGGATGTTTTCTCAATGTTCATCTACCCTTGTATATAAATCTCTTCTTATATACATTTGTGTGTCCATGGATTTGTTTCTCTAGTCTACCCAGACTAAAATTAAAATAAAACAGACTGTTATCTAAAATTCTGAGGGGAGAATGCCCAGAGAAGATACTGCTAGTATTCTTGAAAATAACATTTGGTTAAAATCTGTAAATTAACCAAAATAAAAAATTTAAATTAAAAAGATATGAAATTAATAATAATTTATAATTTATCGAGGGATCATGAGGGTGGAAGGGGGTTAAGGAGAGTAAAAAGAGAAGCTGATACCAAGGGTTCAAATAGAATGTAAATGTTTAGAAAATAATGATGCTAACATATGTATAAATATGCTTGATACAATTGATTGTTATTAGAGCTGTAGGAATCCCCAATAAAGTGATCTTTTAAAAATTGCTGTATGAGAAAGTTGTGGCGATGGACATCAATCAGTGTGTACATCAGGAAAAGGGGACAAGATTGACTGAGAAGGGCCAACAGGAAGCTTCCTGGGGTGATGGTGGTCTATATCTTGATAGGAAGATGGGCTACATAAAGAGTTACATTTGTCAAAACTACTAAATATGAGATTTCTACCAAGTCTCCTGGCACCTATCAGACAAGGTGCCATTATTTCTCCCTGGCATGTCTGTGGGCCAGCTGGGGAGGGAGGCTCTGCTTCCTCCATGGGCCTCTGCTGGGGCCCAGGCTGGAGGGCATAGGCCCTGAGAGCAGCTCTCTGCTGAGAGCAGCTCTCTGCTGGGCACTGACGGAAGCACAGGCAGCAAAGTGTGCACATTCCGCGTTCCACTTGCTGTATTGCCTGAACACAGCCTGACTGCAAGTGGCTGCTAATCCTAATGTCAGAAAATGTGAATAAATGCAAAACATTTTAAAAAGTGACATCCCTTCTGCCTGAATCCCGCCAGAGCTCAGCTTTTGAAAGGATAGATGTTTCAGGACAGCAGATTACTCCTGCGAATTAATAGAAGAGCAAGCCAGAGGTGAATATAACCAAGCACCACAATATGTCTCCAGGTAAAACAGGTTTCTGGCAGGCTGGTCTTTCTGCCCTTTTCAGAAAGAGGGCGCCTCTTCTGGTCTCCAGCCAGTGATGATGGCCCCTCAGCCCCCTGGCAATTAAAATCCTTTGTATTATGCCCATAATGCAAGATAAGGTGTAGGTATCTGCTTCTGCAGCCTTCCTAGATTGTTCCAGTGCACCCAAGGGGAGGTATCGCCCACTTTAGGAAACATTGATTTACAGCCTGGGAAAGTCAAAGGGGCCATTCTACTTTGTCCTACAGGGTCACTGTGATTCAGAATCCACGCCAGGAAAGTGAGTGAGCTACTGGTCTCCTGGGGTTTAGCCTTTTCAACACTAATCTACCCTGCATTGTATCCAGAGTGACTCACAGCTGATCTTTTCTTTTTTTTAAGTCATTTTATTGGGGACTCATATAACTCTTACGGTAATCCATCCATCCATTGTTTGTTGCCATCATCATTCTCAAAACATTTTATTTCTGTTTGAGCTCTTGGTATCAGCTCCTCATTTTCCCCTCCCTCCCTCCCCCTC
>NW_022103898.1:33441516-33446424 GCF_000313985.2 Echinops telfairi
ATTTAACTGTTTCTTTCTTGTATTATATATTTATCTGTATATGATTTAACAGTTCATGTCTTGTTATATATCTAATTATCTTTATAAATAAATATGTTAAATTATCAGCAATTTGGTTTTATCTCTCTAGAGAACCCTGTCTAACACACATGGTTATGTTATTGTTTTTGAAATAAAGTAATTATAAAACGAAAGATGAAGAGGATGGTGGCAGGACTTTATGGGTCAGTGGAGATACAAATAGAAGGAGAAGGAAAAGCCAGTCATGGTTTTGAACACCTACTAGTCCTGTAAACTTGAGTCATGTTGCCTAAGTTCTCTCCTTGGTGTGATGAGAAGTGAGCATAGTACCCCTTCCATACCAGTGTGTTGAGACTTCAATGAGATGTTTCATGTAAAGCTCTTACTACATGTCTAGCTCATGTTACCCTCAATGGTGCTAGTTATTTTTATAACCAGAGCGTCTGAGAAGTTGTTTTTCTCTTTTTTTGTTTGATCGCCTCCCATGCACAGAAGATTGTGATTTTGGTAGCCACGTCAAATGATAAGTCATATTGAGTTTACAGTCATTAAAATCCATCCCCGCAAGTCTTCTTTCCTTACTGCATTATTCCTGTTTGTCTTAGCCCTATCTCTGCACCCACCCTATTGCTTGTTGCCTTCACAGCTGTTGTTATAGCATTTCAGCTGCTTAGTGCTGTAGTGGTTATGTAGTGATAACCACAAGGTCAGCAGTTCAAACCCACCAGCCACTCTGCAGGAGAAAGACAAGGCTTTCTACTCTCATAAAGATTTATAATCTCAGAAACCCATATGGACAGTTCTACTCTGTCTTATAGGGTCACTATGTATGACTCAGGATTGACTTGACCATGAGTTTTTTATTTTGTTTTGTTTTGTTTTTGCTTAAGACTTATCCTGAGAACGGATCTAGGATGAAGATGTTGATGAGTTTTAACAAAAAGGTGTTATATAAATCTCACTGCTGTTGAGTCTATTTAGATTCATAGTGACCCTGGAGGACAGAGTGGAACTGCACGTGGGTTTCTGAGACTGTAATTGTTTACAGGAGTAGAAAGCCTCTGCTGGTGGTTTCAAACTGCTGACCTTGCAGCTACCAATCCCAACAAGTAACCACTATGCAGCCCGGACTCCGTATGTAAATAAATAGACTATTGAAATTAGATTAGTAAATGGACTATAAAATTTGGTATAAAGAAACTACTAGACTTTTGAAGTCAGATCATTCATTCTTTCAACAAATTATTGGGTAAGTTGTTATCTACACCAGTCACTGTTCTGGGCAAAAGAGGACACACATGTTGTCTCCCCTCTGAGTGGACTTGTTTATAGGGAGAATGTACGTAAATGAGATGATGATAAGCAAGCAAATGCCATTAGAGCTTTCATGGATGAAACAGCTGTGTGAACTTTTGGGGGGAAGAACATTCCTGCAAAGGTAAAGACCCTGTGAGGGTAAGATATGTATGTTGAAGGAGTAGACAGAGGGTAGCATGGAGGGAAAATATGAAAGAGAGCAGCAGGTGCTAGGAGACACAGGGGAAAGAGATGGCAAGGCTCAGCCACATAGCGTTGGTAAGCACCATGAGGAGGTTGGATTTTTTTGTCTGGTTGGTTTTGATTTTGTGGTAGGCTAAACAATGGCCCGGCAGTGCCCAAGTCCTGAAACCTGAGACCATGCTGCCCTTTACTTGGTAAAAGAGATGTTGCAGGTGTGATTAGGTCAAAGACCTTGAGATGGAGAGATTGGCCTGGATTATCTCCGTTCTTGGATGATGCCAAGAAGAGGCCACAAGCCAAGGAGTGTAGTCAGCCTCTATAACCAGAAAAAGGATGGCAAAGAGTCTCCAGGAAATACACACACACCTGCTAACACCTTGTGACAGTAGTCTTAGCAGTCTCAGGTGATGGAAACAGATTAAAGTGGTGGCAAAGAGGTAGGTAGAGGTAAGTGAACCGATTTTAGACCGAGTCCATTGGAATTGCTGATGGCTTGCTTGACTATAACAGCGTGGAAGAGAAATCAGGATGATGCTGAATTTGCACTTAAACAACTGAGTTGGGTGTCATTTACTCAAATGAGCTAAAGACTGAAAAGGGGGATGAATTGGAGAGGAATGGATGCCTGCTACTCAGAGCCGTGTTTTGTGCTGTTGGAAGAGAGCCATTGTAAGTTGGAATTGACTCGACAGCACCTTGCAACAACATTAGACAGATGGACACGCTGAGGAAGCAGAGGACTGTACCAGCGAAGCCCTCAGAAGAGCTTGTCCACATGTCCTTCCTCCCATGGACAGTGACTGACCTCCCTCAGACGTTCTCTCGTGCCACTGTCACAGCAGATTGATTACCTGGCTGACTGGGTGCCGTTTTGTTCTTATCTGATCCTGGCCTCCTTTTCACTGCCTGTGTGCGGGGGTTCAATGAGCAATTAAATAGCCTGAAATGAGGACCAATATGTTTGGTAACTGAAGAAAGGTAGAGGAAACAATTTAGATTAATTTGTGCCCCAAATGTGTACAATTATTTAGTGCTTTCTCAGGGGGTAAATGTATATCATGAATTTTAATTGATGCTTAACTTTTAATTGTGTTCATGTAGGGTGGCCAGTTGGAACTGTGCCTAATAAGACTAATGAGTGTGCACACATTTGCATGCACATGCCTTCTGAGGGCCAGCCAAAGAGAGAGAAGCTTAAAGTAAGCAGAGCAAAACAGCAGGGAGTGGGTGATCCAATCACGTGTATTCTTGGATGACCATGGCAATGAATGAGCTAATGCTTTCATTTTCTGTTCATCTCATGGATCAGAGTTTTACCATTCTTTCCTGTCATTGGTACTATTATTTGGGGGAAAGGGAAACTGGATGATAGGAGGAGCTAAGGTGTTATTAATCATAGAAAGAATTCTGATTTGCCTACACGAGGCACTTGACTAAGCGCTGGAGGGGAGGTACTGCGGTCATTTGGGAGCTCCGGTGGCAAAGTGGCTCTGAGCTGGGCTGCTAACCACAAGGCCAACAGTTTGAAACCACCAGCTGCTCTGCAGGAGGAAGACCAGGCTTTCTACTCCCATAAAAAGTTACAGCCTCAGAACCCACAGGGTCACTAGGAGTCAGAAGAAGGAAGCTTGTCATCATGACGCACGAGAAGAAGGGCAGCTGCAGGCTCAGTATAGCGTTCTCAGACCCCTCCTGTGTTTGATGGCGGCTTCTCTACCTCACAAGTCCGGTAGCTGCAGCAGTTCCGAACATCACAGTCAGCTTAGCCAGTGCCCAGAGGAGAACTGAGGGCTGCCTTTCCTTGAGTGCCTTCAGTGTGAGGTCATCTTTCTGGGAAGTGCCCAGCAGACTTTGCCTCACGTGCCCTTCACCGGACTGGGTCACCTGTTCACTGGTAAACCAGTCACTGGCCGAGGAAACGGCATTACCATGATGGGCTTACCCAAGGGTTGGAAAACTCCTGCTTGCCACCAATTTTTGTAAGTAAAGTTTTATTGGCACACAGCCCAGGCCATTCAATTACATACTGTCTTTGGCTGCTTTGACACTCCAGCTGAGGAGAATCGATTCAGCAGGGAAAACACAGATCTCTGCCTTAGAGCAGTCATCTGGGACTTATGGATGTCGGAGAGGCAGGTCCAGGAGCCACGCAAAAGGTGTGATCTTACTCTTCCAAGAGATTGCTGAGAGCAGTGGTATTTTAAATCGATTAAACTGGCTCTAAATGCTGCTCCTGTCCAAGTCCAAATGAAAGGTGACATATTTACTTATCATTAGGTTTCTGCTTTCTTTTTACTAGAAAGCACAACAACTTCTCCATTTATCAAGCTGTCCTCTAAAGGAATTATAAAATGAAAACTAGACAAAGAAATGCATAGGGACATGGAAGTATTTTTTTGATTATAGGAGAGAATGTTGCTAGTGTTTAAAAAACATGTTTAACAATTCAAAAAAACCATCCTCAAAAACGGAAAGAAGTTTCACTGTTACCAGATAGCCCAATATGTTCAGCCGGGTTCTCTAGAGAGGCAAAACTAGTGAAATTATATATCTACAGCGATGTTGTTATATGCCATCGAATTGGTTCCGACTCAGCGGCCCTCTACACAACAGAACAGAACACTGCATGGTCCTGGTTGCAGCCAGTTTGTCAATTCTTCTCATTCAGGGCCTTCCTCTTTTTCACGGCCCCTCGACTGTACCAAACGGGGACTAATCTCTCCTCACAATCTGTCCAAAGTATGTACGTGTCACCATCTATGCCTCTAAGGAACACTCTTGGTTGCATGTCTCCCAAGACAGAGTGCTTTCTTTTCTTCCTTTCTAGTAAAAAGAAAGAAGATACCTAATGATAAGTAAAAATGTCACCTTTCATTTGGACTTTCAGCAGTCCATGGTATTTTCAATATTCTTGTCCAGCACCACAGTTTAAATGCACTGATTCTTCATCATTCTTTCTTATTCAAAGTCCAACTTTCACATGCCTATGAAGCAGTGGACAATCCCATGGCTTGTGTCAGGCACACCTTAGTCTTCAAAGTAACATCCTTGCTTTTCAGGACTCTAAAGAGTTCTTATGCAGTAGATCTACCTCATTTTCTGACACCCACTTTGATCTTTTCTTTCTTTCCTTTTGAATGACCATTTGCTTTCTTCAGGGACGATGGTCTTGTCCTCCCACAACTTGTCAGGTCTTCTGTCACTGGTGTTCAATGCGTCCATCTGTTCTTGAGACATTCTCAAGGTTCAGTGGGATTTTGGCTCTTGTAGACTTTTTTCTTTTTCTTCAGCTTTATCCTGAACTGACCTATGGTCAGACGCTGGTCTTGGATTTAGCTGCTGATATTGAGCTTCTCCATCGTGTCTTCCCACAGATGTAGTCAATTT
>NW_022103898.1:33446586-33457807 GCF_000313985.2 Echinops telfairi
TAACGTTCCTATCTCTTTGTTTCCAGTTTTTGCATTCTAATTACCAATAAATAGCAATGAATCTTGATTGCATGTTTGATCAATTTCTGACTGGAGTCATTGGCACAATCCTTCTAATTTATCATCATTAGCTTTTGTGGTTGGTGCACAAAGTTGAATAATAGTTCTATTGATTGGATTTCCTTGAAGGCAGAGAGATACAATCCTATCACAGACCACATTATATTTTATGATTGATTTTGCAATGTCCTTTTTTGACAATGAATACCATGCCATTCCTCTTAATTGTGTTATTCCAGACATAGTAAATCATGTTATTTTCTGACTCAAATAGCCATTACCGGCCCATTTCATCTCACTAATGTCTAGTACCTTGATCTTTATGCATTCCATTTCATTTTTGACCAATTCTAATTTTCCTAGATTCACACTTCACACATTCCAAGTTCTGATCATTAGTATGTTTTGCCGCTGCTTCTCCAGCCTTGAGAAAATGAAGAGCCTGGGGCGAACAACAGGAACATGGGTGAAGGGAGACGGCAGCCGGTGTCCGACAGTGTTCTGTTTCCATTGCGCCACCAGTGTCTGACAGTGTTTTGAAGCTATGCATGAAGTTTTCAGGGGCTCCTTCCTCCAAAGTGGGGAGCCAAGTCCTTCTTTTGTTGTCTGTTCTTCATCTGAAAGCCCCACTGAAATCTGTTCACTCTGGGTGACCCGGTTGGAATTTGAAATTAAATGGCATAGCTTCCAGAAGCTACACAGAAGTTGCTCATACAAGAAACTGACAGACAGTGGTGTGTATATACATTTATATTAAGAAAGTGGCTCACACAGTTGTAGAAATGGGTAAGTCCAGGCCAGTTCAAGTCCATGAGACAGATGTTAAGCTGGAGGCTTGAAGATGAACCAGGAAGCAGGAAGACCACAGGCTAATGGAGGCAGGGTCAAATGAATCGAAGGTAGGCAGGCTCCCAGGGCCAGCAGGAAATAGAACATGCTATTGTCACGAGTCTAAAGTAGCAAAGGTCAATAAGGCAATTGCAGGATCCATACCAGCAAGAAGGGCAACCTTTTTCCACAGGATCTTCTTAAAAAGGAAACCTCTTTTCAATTTCATCAGCGCTGCGACCTCAGCAAGGGGACTGTCACTCCTTCTTTATAGATGCTGTACAGTGGACCGCAGAGTCTACCTTAGCATGGCTTATATTAGGTTAAACCACATCATGGGGGAGGCCTAAAGCATCAGACTCCTGAGAATCCTAGCCCAGCCAAGTCCATGTAAAACCTAATTATTACACTAGGACAAGACTTCTTATCTCTTTTTCTTGCATTTCTCTTCCCCGCTCTTCATAGCAATTGATCTAGAAACCAACGATACAGCAAACTTTAAAAAAAAATGAATAGAGATTAGAAGTCTTCAGTATCTTGACTGTGAACACATGACTCTACACAGGTGACACAGCTGTATAGAGTTGCACACACACATGCACACAAATAAAGGTAAAAGTGAAGCAATCCAACCAAGGTGGGGGAATAGGATCCATGCCGACATTCTGGTTCTGTTATCACGCTATTGATTTTTGCAGAGGCCATTAGGGGAAACTGAGCAAAGTATACAGAGGATCTCCCTTTACTATTTCTTATAGCTGCAAATGTATGAATCTAATCATTTTGATAAAAATGTCAGTTATAATGGTACTTGAATAAAAAAGATATTTTTATTGTTTCACTATAATTCACTCTAGGGTGGTGTTAAGATCATAAAAGAACCCAGCCTGGTTATATACCAGATGTGGCGGGAACTGACTTCAAGCCTATTGTTAGTAAATTTTGAGAAACTATAGAGAATAAGGAGCAATGATAGACAGTGGGGAAACACTTCCATTTTTACTCTAAGTGATCTTTGCCATATCATTTAATCGTGACAAAAGCGACCTCAAGTAGATATCAGCAATTAGGAAAGAATAGGGGTCATGAGGCCTTGTGGCATAGTCGTTACATAGTGGGCTGTCGTCTGCAAGGTTGGCAGTTGGAAACCACCAACCACCTGAGGGAGCAAGATGGGCTTTCTCCTCCCACAGTTACAGTCTGGGAACTCACGGGGCAGTGCTCCCCTGTCCTATAGGTCATTATGAGTCGCCTTGACTCGATGGCAGTGAGTTTGGGTTCTTTTGTGCACTGGGGCTAAGGGTACTGTCTTTGAAGTCTGCTAAAATACTTTTTCCACCACCCCTCCCCCTTTCTTCCTGTTCCTGAGACAAGATACGGTACTTGATTATTAATGACACTTAGTTTTTGCATCTGTTCAGTGATAATAAAAATAATAATAGCGTCATAGCACTGTTGGAAGAATTAAATGTGGCTAATTAAATGCTTAACACAGTCTCTTGAATTGTGTAGTAGAAGTTCTGCGGGGCATCTTAGACTCCCTGTACCCCCATGTACAAAACTGTAGCCAATTGGCAGCACATTTTACCTGTTGGGAGGGATCCCTTAGCACGGTACCTCGCAATCCTTACTATACATTAAAATCACCTTGAAGCTTTTCGAGAAAGACTGACTCAAGTGTGGGTAGTTCTTATAGCTCTCCGATGATTCTCATCAGGGCGAGGACAGCAAGCCATTGTCTTAGTGAATCACCCATCCTGCTTGTCAGTGGCTCCGAGCCTGACTAAGTCCGCAGGTGGCCACCTCACTGGAGGCACCTGGATGAGACTGCGAACAGAGACTGGCAGCCAATGCCTAGGTTGAGATGAGCCAACAGAGAAGATCTGCTGTGAAAAACCAGCCCCGCCAGCACATGGGCCCATGCCATCCAAGGGCATGAAGGGCAGCACTGTCTACAGTCAGGAAAGAATAGTCCGAGTTCTGAGAGCTCACGGCACACCTGGAATGTCATACTGGCTTTCTTTCAGACCGGAGGTAGATGAGAGCAAACGCTGCCTTGGACAGGCCTAGGGACTGAGATGGGAAGATTGACCGCGTTGAGACAGGCTGCTCATGTCCAGGCATCTCTATCTGCTATAGCAAATCGCAGAATGTTTGCCATGAAATATCCAGCTGAAGAGAACCTCGCACATGCAAAGAGAAGATAATCCAAGTTCAAGAAGAAGGGCAAGGGGGTCAAGAGCTGAGTCTTGAAGTGCAAGTTCTCAGCTCAGGACTGCTGAGCTGTAAAGAGTCCGTGCTGGGGGTAGTGGCAGAGACAGCTAGCACATGGAAGTGCTGTTAAAAGACTGCTGAGAAACATAGTCCACAGGCACTGAGCCAGTCAAGCTCAAGGGCGTCCCAACAGCACACTCATGAGAAGATGAGCAGGACGAGGAACATGTGCCATGAACAAGGGCTGCTGAGCCTGAAAAGACGGAGAGCTGAGGGGAATGAGAGCTGTCTTAAGATACTTGAAATAACATCTTGGAGAAGAGGCTTCGGATGGCCACATATAAACCTTACAGAGGATCGCTTTTGTTCAACAGATAGAAAATATTTTAACATCAAGAGCCAACATGAGAATAAAACTCTGTTCTTGTAAGGGAAATTCCATGTCACTGGGCATATTCAGGGGAATATTATAAAAGGGGTACCACTGTTAAGTGAAGAAGCCCACGTGGCACAATGGTGACTGGAGTTGGAACCCACCATCTGCTCTGCTGGAAGAAAGAGTCAGCCGCCTACTCGCCTAGAGATGACAGCCTGGAGACCCTTGGCCCGAAGGACTGAACCAAGAGCCCACGGCAGAATTAAATGAGAAGTGGGACTGGGTCAGCAGGAGACATTCGAGTCCACTTGTCATTTAAATAAACAACAACAGCAAACGCTGCAGCTTTAACTCAGGGTGCCCCCATGTCTGTCCACATAGACCTCAGCTCCATAGGGTTTGTTCTCACTACTGATTTTTCAGAAGTAGGATGCCTGGCCTTTCTTGTTAGATGGGTAGACTCTAACCCATCTGCCTTTCACTTGGCAGCTGAGTGCATGAACCTTTGGTACCCCCACCACGAACTTCAACTATGATTTAGGCTGTACTTAAGGTCGCTATGAGCCAGAACCCACTGGACAGCACCCAATAGCAACAATCACAGTTCTATTTGTATTTGATTAAAGTGTTATGGTACATTGTAAGATTCTTCTTTTTTATTTGACAGAGGGGGAGACATTTGCATTGTTATGGTTCTTTAATTCTTGTTGCAAGGAAAGGAAACCATGACAAATAGTTAAACAAGTGAGTGCTATTTGCATCGCCCACCACGAGACTCAAAACAGGTAAATGAGGGCTGTGTGTTTCACTGCGGGTGGAGCGACCTGGGGAGTCTGTCAGTTTACATTTCTTGGTCTTTTCGTTTGGGGAGCATCATTGGGTACTCTGGATTTAAAGGCAGAGGAAGTGGCTTTATAGTCTGTTCAGCAAATGTTTTCCATGCCTCCTAAGTAGGAGGAATCTTGTTAAAACCCATCTTTCTCCAATTGTCTACAAATTGGAGATCACTCTGCATTGGCAGCACCTTCCACAATTAAAAACAGTCCACTACAAACAGCCATGGTGATGGACATCCGTTGGTTGCTTCTCCCAATACTTTCTCCTTACCAGTTCATTTTATAGTGCCCATGTGTTTTGGGGGAAGCTAACTACACTCTATTAAGGAGGGGGAGCTGTGTGTTAGGCTAAACCACATTGCACCTTATTTCCTCCTGGCTGGATTCCCTGAGTTTTAAGAAATCGTTAATATGCTCAGTTGCTAACCAAAAGGTTAGATCTTCCAGACCACCATGAAGTACCTTGGTGATCTACTCCTGAAAAAACAATCAGCCACTGAAAACCCTGTGGAGCACAGGTCTCCTCTGGCACACGTGGGGACACCACGAGTCAGGGTCAACCTGTTGGGAACTAAAAAACGAATGCTGTAATAGCCACTGTGCTAGCCCCAGTGATCACGTGACCTCATCTAGACCAATCAGATTGTTTAGGGATTGTCTCTGGAAAGGCTGCAATGGGACATGCTCTTTTTCTTGCTTGACTTGCACAAAAGAGCCGTAGCCCCGAGAGCTGTAGATGCCTATCGTGCAGCCCTGATAAAAGGCTAGTTTCAGAGTGAGCTGAAACTCAGAAATGCAGAGTGGCGAAGTAAAGGAAAACCAGGCTGTTGGTGACATCACCCAAGGGCTGGATGAAGCCTTTCCTGAAGCCAGAACTACTTCCTGACTTCCCAAGAGCTTAACTTGTGTTTCTATTTAAGTCATTTTAATTCAGGTCTTCTGTGACATGGGGCCAAAAAATGCCTTATGAGTCACAATGGAGATTATTTCAGGGTGGCGGGATTAGGGGTTTCATTCGATCTCTTTTTAACTGTGTGTGCTAAATTGGCTAGAGCAAGAGTCGGCAAACTGCGGCTCACGAGCCATATGCGGCTCTTTCAGTACGTACAGGTGGCTCTGAAGTAAAACTGAAAAATGTTAAAGGCTAGTATTCAGATAATGGTGATGTCATTTGTGTGTAAAAATATATTTGTGGCTCTCGAATAATTTTTAAATTGTTGTAAGGGACAGGATTGGCTCTTCCGACTCAAAAGGCTGCTGACTCCTGGTCTAGAGTAATGAAAAGTAACCAAAAACGCTCTGCTGACATTAAACCACGGCATATGCATTGCCTGGCAATGATTTGTCCAGAGAAGGAGATGTTCTGTACCAGGGTTGAACCAGGATAACCAAGTGGTTACACATAAGCTAATGTATCAGCTGACCGACGTCTCAGATCACATCTGGCACTGAGATCTATGTTGCTTTACCACTAGCAGGACGCTAGCAGCTCCTTTCAACAGTGTTTATATATTGGTGTACTCTTATCTAGTTGCTATTTAGGAGACCCAGAAATACCATGTAATGAAACCGCGCCTTTTACCATTGCTTACTTTTCTGAACCATTTTTGTTTGATTTCCTCCTGAATAATACATATAATATTTATTTGTGGTAGATTTTTAATTAGTTGTAAATCCAGTTAAAAGTGTAATAAATGCATGGCAAGAAAAAATAAAATGGAATAATATTCTACAGATTGACAGACTTAAAATACATAATGGAGTCACACAGAACGTTACGTGTGACTATTTGGAAACTTGAATTTGAAAAAAATTATGACATTTATGAGATGATTGGAATTTTAAACACTGGATAGTGGAAGTATTAGTGTTGATCTTTTCTCTTCAGACGTAACAATTGTGTTGCTCTAGTCTTTTGATGATATGTATGGCAATACTTACACGTGAAGCAATATGCTGTCCAAATATGCCCCAAAATAATACAGAAACGCAAGGAAGTGAGTAGGCTGGTAGATGTAGGACAATCGGTCCTGAGTAGATCACTGTGGAAGCTGAGTGGTGGGCACCTAGGGGTTCGATCATCTATCTTTTCTATGATAAAAGTTCAGTAAATAAATAAGAGACTCCTCTGCATTTCTGTCAGAGACAGGTAAATATTATATACATTTCCAGGCATTTTTCTTTATATAAATGATATAGATAAAGAGGATTGGTGGACAGGGATTGGTTTGAGTTTTATTTCATTAAATGGGCTTCTTAAAACTCATGGCCATTGAGTCCGTTCTGATCCACAACTACCCTGTAGGACAGAGTAGAACTGCCTCTGTGGATTTTCGAGGCTGTCACTCTTTACTGGAGTAGAAAGCCTCCTCTTTCTCCAACAAAGTGGCAGGTGGTTTTGAACTGCTGACTTTTTGGTTAGCAGCCTGACATATAACACACCACACCATTATTCACATTGTTTCTTCGGTTATTATTTTGTTCTTCACATCTATAGATATTATTCACATCTATAAGTTTTTTGCTTGGTTTTTTGCTTGCTTTTTTCCTCTCCTGCCCCTACCTCTTTCCTTCCCTCTCTCAGCCCACCCCTCCCTTCTCTCCTCAATATATCAGGGACATTTCTCCATTCATTCATTTAGTTAGTTATGTCACAAGAGTTGATTTTGTTCTGATGTCACCTATGTCACCCTTTGCTTCTATAAGAGTGCAACCACTACTCCCAAGTATTTCTTGCTGTGTGAAAGTTCACTTTAAGTCACTCTGCTTTTACGAAAGACCTACATCATTGTCTGTTTGCACTAACTGAGAGAGATCTGGCGAGAATGTTCCCTTTCATGAAAAAAGACAAAGCAAGCTTTCTCAGGAAGCCATTACGGAGGGAGTACACACCAAACAGCAAGAGGGACCACACCAAACTCCCTCCCCAGAGCTGTGCTCACCAGCTCAGTACCACATGCCGCGCCACCATAGATTCGAGCTGTGTCTGTCCACATGATATAGAAGTGTTCTTTTAGGCTTCATGTGCATTGTAGTAGGTTATTCTCAGGGGTCTGGAATCAGCAGTTCCAAACCCCCAGCAGCTCTGCCAGAAAAAGAGGAGGCTTTCTATGCTCATGAAGATTTGGAAACCAAAGGGGGCTGTTCTCCCTGCCCTTTCGGGTCACTGTGGTCAGAAACCACTCAATGGCAGTGAGTTTGGGTTTCTGTGACCAGAGAAGTAATTGCAAGTCTTGGGCAGTTGGTTCCCACTTACCCAATCTCAAATCTTTTCTGGATCCCCATCAAAGCCTCTAGGATTTGGGTGGCAGGTGGCAGTTAGTTGCAAAACCTGTGGGAAACTCAAGACTCTGCTGCCTATTGTTTGAGGCAGGGGACAAATTGTGGGAACTAGGAAATGCATTGTTTAGTTCCTATTGTTTACATTTTTATTGTTTTACAATTTTATATGATAGGAATTCTTAGTGACTAATGTACATTGCAGAGAGAGAGCGAGATTTTGGATGTGAGAGTGTTTGTTTGTTTGTTTGTTTGTTTGTTTGTTTGTGGCTGGAGTGGATGAATTGGTGGTGAGTCTTTGACTCCATGATGGAGCTTCCTACTATTATCATGCTGGGAAATTGACACAATTTACTTCCAATCCACTTCACCCAAAGTATCCATGACTCTTCACTTCCTTTTATGCCGGTGGGGAAAAAAAGGGGGAGAAATAACCTAAGCTTAGAATCTTTTTCTTTCTCCCCCTTATGGAACACGATATCCTATTTTTTTCATGGTGTATTTGCAAAGTACTTTGAATCATTTTCCTTTTTAGTGAAATCTTTTCAGAGCAGCTATTCTGTGCCAGGCTCAGTGAAAGGCATGTGAGAACGGGGAGTATGAGAGAGGCATCTTCTCACATCTTTGTTGTGAGAGTGAAAAAACGGAGCTTGGGCATGGAGAAACGATGGATCAATGTTCAAAATGTTATTTCTCAATAGGCATGTTTTGTGTTTAGCTACAACGATACCTGTAGCTGTCGGAATGACTCTATAGGACTGAGTAGAACTGCCCAGTAGGGTTTCTGGGCTGTAAATCTTGTGGAAGCCCATCACCACATCTCTCTTCTCAGGAGTGGCTACTGGGTTGGAACCATTGACCTTTAGATTAGGAGCCAAACACTTAATCACCATGCCACCAGGGCTCCTTACAATAATATGATTGATTTTAGATGTCATCACATCAGTTCCAACTCATAGTGACCCGATATACAATGGAACGAAACACTAGCTGATCCTGCACCATTATCATAATTATTATGTAGAGCCCACTGTGGTAGCCACTGTTGTCAATCCATCTGGTTAATGGTCTTCCTTGTTTTTGCCCACTTTCCCAAGCATGATACCCTCTTCCAGGGACTGGTCCCGCCTGGTAACATGTCCAAAGTATGCGCAGTGACGGCTCACTATCCTTGCTTCTAAGAAACAGCCTGGCTGTACTTCTCCCAAGACAGATTTGTTTGTTTTCTGGCATAGATACCATTTATTGATTTTTAGAAACAATAACCTTAAAATTACTTTCAAGCTGATGCCAACTCATGGTGTTGCCTTGCTAAAAATTGTATGCCAGTTATCTCAGTTAGATGCTTGGAAACACAGAGAGATGACATCGTTTCCTCAAGATCATGCAGCTGTGATGCGGTACAGTCTGGATGTAAACTCAGATCGCCCAACTTCTGAATCTACGCACCTTGTGGAATTATTACTAAAGACTCCATTGTCCCAGTGGCATATTGTATTCATAGCTTCTAAAAGGTTTTTTAAAAAGAAAGATGTTTGTTTTCTTGGCTGTTAGCTATCCACAGCTGTGGAGCATGTTGAAAGGCTTACATGAGTTGCTGTATGCATTGCAGTTGAGGGGGAAACAGTGGATTTCTGGACCTAAAGAAAATTCACCCAGCCTTGATCATGGGCTGATACTCTGAGGTAATGAAATTTGAGTCTGCAATAGATCCAGTCACATCACAATGAAACTTTGTACTTGGTAGTGTTTATTAGTAGTGAAAGGAGCCCTGGTGCTGTAGTGGTTATGTGTTGGGCTACTAACCACATGGTCAGCAGTTCAGAACCACCAGCCACTCCTTGGGGAAAAGCCGAGGCTTTCTATTCCCATAAAGAGTTATTTGTGTCAGTGTGTCATACTGTGGTGACTTGTGTGTTGCTGTGATGCTGGAAGCTGTGTCACTGGTATTTCCATTGCCAATAGGGTCACCAAAGTGAACAGGTGTCAGTGGAGCTTCCAGACCAAGACAGACAAGAAATTTATGCACCAACCGCAAAAGCTGGTGATGCAAAAATTAAAGATTTCTACCAACAACTTCAGTCAGAAATTGATCAAACATGCAAGTAAGAAGCATTGATAGTTATTGGTGATTGGAATGCAAAAGTTTGAAACAGAGGAAGGGACAGTAGTTGGAATATATGGTCTTGGTGATAGAAATTAAGCTGGAGATAGCATGATAGAATTTTGCCATACCAGTGACTTGTTCCTAGCCGATACCTTTTCAACAACACAAAAGGCAACGATATACATGGACTTCCCTTGATGGAACACACAGAAATCAAACGGACTACATCTGTGGAGAGACACGATGTAGAAGCGCAATATTGGCAGCTAAAATCAGACCAGTGACCGACTGGGAACAGACCATCAATTGCTCATATGTAAGTTCAGGATAAAGTGAAGCAAATTAAAACAAGTCCGTAGGAGCCAAAATATGACTTTGAATCTGTCCCACCTGAATTTCAAGAACATCTCAAGAACAGATTTGATGTATTGAACCCCAAAGACAGAAGACTGAATGAGCTATGGGAGGACATCAAGATTATCATTCATGAAGAAAGCAAACGGTCATTAAAAAGACAGGAAAGACAGAAAAGGTCAAAGTGGATGTCAGAAGAAACTCTGAAACTTCCTCTTAATCATCGAGGAGCTAAAGCAAATGGAAAAGGGGATGAAGTCAAGGAGCTGAAGAGAAAAATTCAAGAGCAGCTTGCCAAGACAAAGGCAAATATTGTAATGAAATGTGCAAAGACCTAGGATTAAAAAAACAAAAGGGAGAAGCATGGTCGACATATCTGAAATGGAAAGAACTCAAGAAAAACATCCATGCCTTGAATTGCAATTTTAAAAGACTCTGTTGGACAAATGTTGAATGATTCAGGAAGCATCAAGAGAAGATGGAAAGAATGCACAAAACACTGTACCAGAAAGAACTGGTTGACAGTTCACCACTTCAGGAGGTAGCATATAAGCAAGAACCACGAGAGCTGAAGAAAAGTTCAAGCTGCAGTGAACACTTGAGCTAAAAACAAGGCTCCAGAAATTGACGGACTGTCCTTTGAAAAATTTCGGCAAGCTGAAGAAGCACTGGAAGTACTCACTCATCTATGCCAGGAAATTTGGGAGACAGATACCTGGCCAACTGACTGGAAGAGCTCCATATTTATTCTCATTCCAAAGAAAGGTGACCTAAGAATGCTCAAACTATAGAACAATATCATTGATATTGCACACAAGTAGAATTGTACTTAAGATCATCCAACAACAGTTGCAACAGCATATTGACAGGGAGCTGCCAGAAGTTCAGGCTGGAATTAGAAGAGGATGTGGAACAGGGATATCATTGCTGATGTCAGATGATCTTGGTTCAAAGCAGAGAAGACCAAAAAAGGTGTTGTTTCCTTGACTATGCCAAGGCATTTGACTGTATGGACCGTAATACACTGTGGAAAACCTTGAGAAGTGTGGGAATTCCAGAACATTTCATTGTGCTCATTCGGAAGTTGTACATGAATCAAGAGGCCGCTATGTGAACAGAACAAGGGAATACTGCATGGTTTAAAAATCATAAAAGGTGTGCCTTAGG
>NW_022103898.1:33459714-33465810 GCF_000313985.2 Echinops telfairi
ACCCGGTTATAGCTTTTCCATTTTTTAAATCCCCAAAATGAAAAGAACCACCTTTTCCGTTTAGCTTAATCAGCCGAGTAATAAATAATAGACTAGCGCCTGTTGTGAATGCATTTCAAGGGGATGTTCTGCCCAAGACCGTGCGGTCTTCTTTTCATTGGTCATTTTTGGTATTTAGACCGGACTTAGAGGTGGCTGGAATGGAGATAAAGGTTGCTGGGTTCATCGACTCTGACATACATTAGGCATTGTGAGAGATTAAAGCCTGTAAACACACACACACACATTCTCGCGCTCACACAGAGACACTCTCATACAGACACACACTCACATCCAGTAATAATCAAAACAATATCAACAAAAACCCCTCTAGATCTGCTAGTTGCTCCTCTCCCTCCGGAGCCTCCAGGGCCTGGCCCTAACGAATCCCCGGGGCAAACAGGCGGTGGGGCGTCTGAGGCCTGCAAAGGTGTAAATCTGGAGTCTGAGTGTTCATCAGGGGAAAAAATCAAAATTGCTTCTGTGTTGTCTGGCACATGCCTCCTTCCCCACACTCTTCTCCTCAGCCCCACATCAGTGTTAGAAGGCTACCCACCTTACCTTTTATAACTAGGAAGACATGGGATGTGGGGAGTGAGGGATGGGGGATCACTGGGAAGAGGAGGAATAATCCAATAACCTTTCCTTAAACCTCATGTAGCTGAGTTCGTGCAGCTGAGCTTACTTTTGTAGGTGGATGCTCGCTTGCTGGGAACAACAGCATCCTTGTTGCTCATTTTAAAGCAGGTAAAATGATACTGGATGCAAATGCCACTGCATGAACTCTTCCCCCAATGACAGCTGTCACTGTGTGGGTGGACTTGGCTCTGAGTGACTTGGGTCACCCTGTTGAGCTCCCATGGGTGCTGTTTCACTGAGGTCACTGCAGAGCAGCACTGACACACAACAGAGATGATCTCAACCCGGGATAGCCACGAGTGTCAGGGCTCCGGTCTACGAGCAACCCAAAGATACGTGTCTTTTACACTGTACCTGGAGCTGTGTATCATTCAGCCCTGCATGTATTCGAGGCGAGAAAAGGAAGACCCAGCAATTCTACATGGCCAATATAACAGACCTGTAGGCCACCTGAGAGGAAAATGTGCCCACAGGACAGTTTGCTGGGAGCCTTTCCTGCCCTGCAGCCTACTAACAGTAAATCGTCGCAGGGCTGGAGCTTCCGGCCCGGTTCTAACTGATACGACCCCCGCTCCCATCCCTGCTGCCCCATCCAGCCCCTTACAATCAGTGCATTCGGGGCTCTTCCAGGAACAGATTTAGCCTTCCACATGCTCAGCTCCTGGCTCGCTG
The DNA here is from genome assembly GCF_000313985.2 of Echinops telfairi. Lineage (NCBI taxonomy): Eukaryota > Metazoa > Chordata > Mammalia > Afrosoricida > Tenrecidae > Echinops > Echinops telfairi. The sequence goes on from NW_022103898.1 coordinate 33,461,065, forward strand.
AGAGAAGGGGCTGCACGACCCTCGGTCTCCACAAGGTGTGGGTGCAGGTACACTCATCTTCTCCTGGTCAGTCTGTTCTAGAAGAGGAAGGAAAGCAATAGTCCTGGGGTTAACTTTGTCCTGCATGCATCCATAGTTACAAAATAAGAGACTGTAAGAAGATCTTCCGGCCATCCCTGTCCCCTTCCCAGAGACAGCCGCTGTGGAGTGTGTCTGTTTCTCCACAGCCCATCCAAATAGTAGTTTCTCTTACTTTACACGTACACATACTTGGTTTTGTTGTTGTTGTTTACACAGACCACAGCACACTGGGCATTCTAACCCGTACCTTATTTGGGCCCCATTTACCTTAGGGCATTCTTTTCTAATGACTACAGAATGTTTGCTCTGTGGTGTGGACACAGCGTCATTTACTTCATCGGCCTTTAGTGGGGGGCATGTTGGCTGCCCAGTCTTTTGCCCTCCCCCGCATACTTAATTTGAATACTCTCGAACACACATCCTCGGGAAACATGCTAATGAATCTGTAAAATCCGTTTGGATGATCAGAATTACTAGGGCAAGTGGTATATACTTTTTAATAGATGCCGGTCCCTAAACTCACAGCCACTGAGTCACTTGTGTCCCTACTGGACAGAATAGAACCGCCCCTGTGGGTTTCCCAGACTGCTGGTTTCAATGCAGAATCCACTATGCCATCAGGGAGCTCTTGCATGTCTTCCTATAGTGTGTTTATATAAGAATGTGTATTTCTGATGGCCAAGGTTTGAGGCCTGAAATAAGCATGGGTATTTTGAGATAAATCACCTCATGGGTTGTATCAGCCTTTCAGTTGCAAGTTAAAAGCATCTACTTCAAACCAAAGATTAAAAACAAGTAAGAGACAAGCAGATGAGAAATGTATTGGCACATATAACATAAGTCTAGAGGTCGAAATGTGCTTCAGGCATAGCTAGATCCAGGTCAGGATGCCATATTGCACAGCACTAAGAGGTACATTCATCTTGTCTTAGAAAACAGTGTGCTTGGTGTCCCCTAATGTTAGTGGCCTCTATGTTCAAGGGGCACAAAGGAGGTGGTTGGGATATTCCCTCTCCATATACAGCCCTGTTTTCTTAGGGTCTGCTTACTGTCTGGCAGGCCTTCCTTAAGTGGTAGCCATGGTAACTCTAGGCTTCTATTCTATCAACTTCGCAACCTTAGAATCAAGAGCTTCCATTTCTCAGTAGACAGTGAAACTTTGCAGTGGATCCTCATTGGCCTGGCTTGGTGGGATGTTCATTCTTCCAAATCAATCACTTCTAAGAACATCAGAAGGGACTCGGTGATTCAGTGCATTGGGCTCTGGGCTACAAACCCACCAGCTGCTCTATGGGGAAAAGATGAGGCGCTCTGCTCCCTTAAAGATTTCCACCCTCAGAAACCCTAGGGAGCAGTCGGTTCTACTCTGCCCTAGAGGTCGCTGTCATTTGGAATAAACCTGATGGCAGTGGGTTGGAGTTGGTTGAGGAGTGTGATTTGGTTCATTTTGAGAATGCAACCTTGATTTTCTGCCTCACTGCTTAGTTGGCATGGTTCTGGTGTCCTGCCTTCCTGAAGGGCTGAGCATGCTACCCAGGCTTGGCCTGTCAGCATACCGCAATCCGAGGGACACAGCCATTCTATCCTCAGACACCACTACCAGCAAGGACCACTCCCTACTCCCACCCCTACATTTACCACTAACCTACCTGTAGGCTAGATGGATGCTTCTCAAACTCGGGAGAGTTACAGTCTAAGAAGACAAGATGATGCGAACGAGCCTACAAATCGCCTGGAATTGTGGTAAACAATCTCTGACTCATTAGATCCGAGGTGGGGCTTAAGAGTCTGCCTTTCTAACAAGCTCTCAGCTGCTGCTGGACTGCAAGGACTTTGAAGCAGGGGAGGTAGAATGCACCCGATGACCTCTCCAAGTTCCTTCTTATCTAAGAATTTCAAGATTTTACCTCATCAGCTGAAGGAGATGAAACCGACAAAATCTCTACCCCACGAGCAATTCCAATTTGTCTATATTTTACAAAGCAAAGGGACGTCACCTTGATGATCACATTCATTTCAAAAGTAAGACCACATAAGTATTATTAAAACATTCATTTATTTCAGGAATACACTTCCCTGGGCTACCTCGGGGCAGAGGTCTAGAGAAAGCCTCTGCTGAAGTATGGCCCAAAGTATCGCACATTTGACCAATGGTGGCACAAAGGTAACTTGTCCTTGGTACCAGGATCAGTTCTATCTTGGCAGACAGTTGGCCTACCTACTTAGCTATTCCGTCTTAGCTGGGTAGCCTGGGGGCGTGTCCTGGGACATGTTTCGTAGGAATAACAGAATCCACATGTCTTGACTGTCTGCTGCCTAGGTTTGCTTTGTAAATAAATTCTTTTCTTGCCCTGTCTCAGAACTGGCATTTCATTTGAGAACAAACTCGAAGAGCACTGGAGAGGTTCTTAGCTCTCTGTAATTCAGATCAGGTACTGAGCACCCTCCCTCCCCACCACAACACTTTCAAGTATTGAATCAGAAAAATGATTTATTTGGCAAAGCAATTTCATGCCCCACTATCCCCAAGATGCCTCTAAAATGCAAGCTTAGATGACATTACCAGAAAGCCTCTGTTCAGTTCAGAGGCTGAAGGGAGGGGGAATAAAAAGCTAAGGAAGTCCTTGCCCATGTCCGCTCGGTGTCTTCGCACCTCTAGCAGCTGTTGTGGAGGCACTTGATTTTAAAGCGCGCCTCCTCCAAGGACAGTCACAGCCTCCAACGCTTGTGTCATTAGGTAGATAGGCGTTAATGACTCGTACACAGTGTACTGTGACTGTGAGTTTGGTTGTTTTACTGAGAATGTAACAAAAAGGCATCTGGGTTCTCTTCTCTGTGTGTGTGTGTGTGTGCGCGCGCGCGTCCTCGTTCTCTTCTGATTTACATACATAGACAAAGCTGCATTGTTCTCGTCTTCTTATGGCTAAACTGTTAAGCAAAGCCGCTCCCATCTGTAAGTTTGGAAAGCAGCTGTGAGACTTCATTAGTAAAAAGTTATGTCTCCTCTATCACACTGACTCTGTGTGCGCTACAGTGCCCACACTCACCCATTTGAGAGGAATAGAACTTATCCCCTAACTTGGAATTAACTTAAAATGCTCCACTAGTGCCACACCGAGCCCTGCTCCAGGTTCTCTGTGTATTTACAGTAACAGGGCTTCCCCTGGTGACGCTTAAGCTGCCAAATCGCACTGTGAAGGTAGAGTAGACGGGAGGGCGTTGATAGCAGCCAGGGACATCTCTATCCATTAGCAATATAAATAGCAAGAGACAGGAGCCTTGGGGATTTGTCAGCTGGCCAAATGACATCTCCCCCAAACCCAAACCAAATGTACTTCCATTGGTCGACTCTGACTGATAGTGACCGTATAGCACAGGGTAGAACTGCCCCTGTGGGTTTTTGAGACTGTAAATCTTTCCCACAGAAGACAGCCTCCTCTTTCCCTCGTAGAGTGGCTGGTGGGTTTGAACCATTGACCTTGTGGTTAGCAGCTCAGTGTGTAGCCCACCAATTATTGATTGTACACCTGCTGGGTTCCAAGGCTACAGAGGAGGCTCTGGGTTTACAGCAGGAAATGCGACACACTGAGCCCTGGCTGCACAGGGGTAACTTTCACAAAGCATTTACCCCGGGCTTTCATTGAAAAGTCGGTTTGATTCCAAAGCTCACAGGTTTCTGTGTTAATCAGACACGTGAAGGAAAGTTTAATGTGTGAGACAATTGTAGAGTTGTCTCGTCAGCTGTTTCCGTTATCATCTACCTTCATAAAGTTATCCTCAAATGCCCCTCCCTTTGTCCCCGGTCTCTTGGCCAAAGGTGCATTTTCCTTGCCAAAGATAACCCCATTTCCCTGATTCTTGATCAGCACTAGCTTCTCAGTCTGTTACACCAAATACCATTTCACAACTTACACTCCAAGAGAGAGAGAGAGTTATCATAAAAAGATGCCAGGAGTGAGTGTGTGTGTGTGTGTGTGTGTTGGGGTGGGGGGAAGTTCAACAGTCATTTTCTAGGTTAGAGTCAGTAAAAATCAGACACTTAAAAATAACCCCCAGAAGACAATTATCACGAGCTCTCCCTGCCATTTCCTAGAGTTCCAGAATAAACAGAGAGGAGTTTGGGAGCTGGGCTGGCAGCCAGCCGTGTCGTGTGCGGAGAGGAATGATGGGGGTTCATGCTCTGTACAAGGGAACTGGCTGGGCAAGGCTTCCGCTGCGGGGAAAGTAGCTAAGGATCCTGTGGCTCTGCCCATAGGAGGAGAATCTCAATGCCTGCAGTCAGGAGGGTCCCCAATTTTCAGTTACAGTGCCTGGCACAGGAGTCCACAAACAATCATGGCTGTGTTTGAAACACAAAACAAAACAAACTTTCTTTATGGATACTAACATTTAGCTCTCATGTTTATTCTTTTCCTAACGGCCTGAAATACTGTTCTTCTTTTGATTCTTACCAGTTTGAGAAGTCTTGCATTTAAGTTTCAGTTTTCCACCTTGTAGCCTGGAGACAGTCATTTAACTTTTTGTTGTTGTTGATCTTGTTTGTGAGTTGAGCGCCTCTGTTTTAGACGCTCTGGTGCTTCTGCAGATTCATGTGGAACTGCTCACCACTGGGTCAGATCAGTGGTTCCAACAGACCAGTCTCTTCAAGGGAGAAAGTGGAGTCAG
>NW_022103898.1:33466614-33472986 GCF_000313985.2 Echinops telfairi
CTTGTTTACCTTCAAGCCTTTAAGACCCCAGACGCTATGTCTTTTGATACCCGGGCACCATCAACTTTCTTCACCAGATTTGCTTATGCACCCCGCTTTGTCTTCAGCGATTGATAACATTTTTTGGTTCTTTGATGGAGCTGGCTTGGTTTTAAGGGAGCCCTGGTGGCCCATGGCTAAAATGCTTCACTGCCAATGGAAAATCAGTAGTTGGAATCCACCAGACCGAGAAAGATGTGGCAGCCTGTTCCCACCAAGATTTACAGCCTGCGAAATCCTGTGGGACAGTTCCATTCGGTCCCCCCAGAAAACCAAACTCACAGCCATCCAGTCCATGCTGGCTCCTCGCGACCCCGGAGGATAAGCTAGAACTGCTTCCAAGACTGTAACTCTTTGCTGAAGCAGAAAGCCTTGTCTTTGTCCTGTGAGAGTGGTGGGGGTTTGGAATCGCTGACCTTGTGCTTTGCAGGATGTGAGCCACTCTGCCACCAGGCTCTGTCCGACAGGGTGGTTATGAGTCAGAAATCTGCTTAATGGCAACGGACTTAGTTTTGGTTTAACTCCTTGTTTTTCCATCTGTAAACTGGGAAAATCACTATTGACCCTAGAGTCGCTGCAAGGGTCAAATGGGAGCATGCCTCTTAGCTTCCCGAGGAACACATTAATGAGGCGAGACTTCATCCTCATCATCCTCAGTACAGGGCCAGAATCTCCAGTCTGAATTTCCAAAATTTAAAAAGCTTTGAAAATGGAATGCTTTTCTTCTACGTTTGCAGCCAGTTCATTTTGTGTTGAAACTTGGCCCGAAATGACCCAGGCTCTTCAGAACTTTCCTTTATTTTGTCTGAGTCGGCATTGCCTAGATGGCAAAGAGTTTGAGTTTTGCGTTTGGATTGATTCAACCTTTTCCTGCTAAAACATTAATATGTTTGCCTCTGGGCTACTGTCTCAAAATGTAGACTGAAGTCTACATTTCAGCTGTCTTACCTTTCCAAAATCCAGGATGCTCAGTTTCTATTCATATCTACCTGCAAAATCAAGAGACCTTGATGTGCACACTGTGTGGTAACTACTTCAGTGTTTCAGGGCTTCTTTGCAGGTGGCATTTCCTTTCTGGACCCGCTTTCTCCACCTCTTCTCTTTAGCTTTTCGGCTGTTTTCAATTTTTATCTAAAAGTCACTCCCCCTCCCCCTGTTATCTAAACACTTCGCAGTTCCTCTAATATTTGACCTTTTTTTTTAACAATGCAAGTTTGTTTTTTGCATAATAAAATTGTACTTTTGATCTCTAAGTATACCTCATTTGTCATTTATAAATTACTCTGTTTGGACTTTATAGGAGTGATTTAAGTATTCAAATAGATTGGTAAATATTTGATATACTACTATTAAAATTTTACTCTGATGTTAGCTTTTTTTTTATGGTGTTACCTTTTTAAAAAATAAAATCATGCTGGGTTTTGGGGTTTTTTTGTTGTAGAAAATGTACAGTACATGTTTGTGCTGTTAATGTTTTTACTTTTGTCATGGAAAAATTCAAACAATATAAACATAAAGAGAATGGTACAATGTAACTACACGTACTTATCTTCCAGCTTGAGCAATCATTGGTTCATTGCCACTCTTTCTTTCATCTTTCCCCCATCCCCCAATATTTTTCATATTTTATAACCTGTTCCTTTTAATCAACTGTCTCTACTTTTCCATTTTCTTTCCTGGTAAATTTTCATGTCCTCTGACATCCAGCCAGTCTTCAAATAACCCTTTGCAGGTGGGTTGTCCAAATCAATTCCCAGTCTAGGGCCACATCCTTCGCTGTGTCTCTTATAAATCCCTTTGACTCTATCCTCGCCCTGTTGCAAGTCGAGAAACCAGGCTGGTCCTGCAGGATGCCGCACCTTCTTGATTCGTCTGATGACATCCTCCTGTTGTCAGTTACCTTGCTCTTCTATTCCTGATATTTTCTATAAATTTTTAAAATCATTTTAACTTCCATTGAGAGTACAAAAACATGTTCAAATACAGTTTAAATGAAAGGGACAAAAGTATCGAATAAATATTTGCATATAAATACTTGAGTAAATGGAGGAGCCATGAGAATATTCCTGTACAACACAATTCCAATTAATTTATATAGATATTTTCCCCACCCCCCAAGAAGTTAAGACTTGGAGAAGGGACTGCCCCTAGTGTTCTTTCCAAAGAACAGAGTATGGAAAGGGAAGAAAAAGCCCCATGACACGAGAAACCCAAGCAACACTCCCTCTGTCAGGTGGGTAAGGTTAGCACCCTCAGTAGGAAGTCACGCTGATAGCATGTACCCTTGAGATGATGAACATGAGACTTCACCTGAATGGTCATCCTCCAGAAAATAAAACACAAACAGACAGACAGAAGCTGTAACTCCAAGTCCAGCCCAGAGGAAAACGTGAGACAAACCACAATTGAGGGACATTCTTCAAAACACCCAATACTCCTCAAAATGTTTACATTGATAAAAAACCAGGAAACTGTCAGGGATGAGAGGAGGTTACAGAGACATGACAGCTAAATGTGATGTGACATCCGAGGTGGCACCTTGGGACAGAATAAGGACATGAGAGGAAAAGTAGTGAAATTCAGGTAAAGATTTTACTTGATGTTTCTCACAACTCACTGCCATCCAGTGCCATCCACTCATAGCGGCCCTGTAAGACAGGGTAGAACTGCCCTTGTGAGTTTCCGAGACTGTGACTCTTGATGGTAGTAGAAAGCCCCATCTTTCTCCTGTGGAGTGGCTCATGGTTTCAAACTGCTGGCCTTGTGGTTAGCAGCCAACGTCTAGCCACTATACCACTAGGGCTCTGTGATGTTCAGTTGATAATAATGTATCCTGTTGGTTCCTCTACTCACTGCCTTCCAGTCAATTTAGACTCAAAGTGACCCTACAGGACAGAATAGAACGGCCTCTTAGGGTTCCTTAGACTTTCGATCTTTACCAGAGCAGGCAGCCTCATCTTTTGTCCACAAATCGGCTGGAGGGTTAGCAGCTCAATGGCTTACCCACGTGGCCACCAGGGCTCTTTTCCTTAGTTGTGACACATGTACTTCAGTAATATAATGTAAATTGGTAGCATTAGGAGACGTTAGATGAGGAGACCATAGGAATGCTGAACTAAGTTTTGCAAATTTTAGGTAAATCTAAAGCTATTTCAAAAGAAAACATATATATTTAAATGTTTTAAAAGAGAAAGAAAAATCTGCAGGACTTGAGTACCTGATGATGTAGAGGGCAAGGGAGAAGAACAAGAAGATCATGTGAGCCTTACGTCTGAGTACCTGGAAGGTAGCAGTACCAGAGGAGGGCGCTAAGGAATATAAGGGACAAGACGGCATTGGTAAGAATGGGTGAAGGGAGACATCGGACAGTGCAAGATATGACAAAATAATAGTTTGTAAAGTATCAAGGGTTTAGGAGGGAGGGGGGAAGGGAGGGAGGGGAAAAATAAGCTGATGCCAGGGGCTTAAGTGGAGAGCAAATGTTTTGAGAGTGATGAGGGCAATGAATGTACAAATGTGCTTGACACAATTGATGTATGTATGAATTGTGATAAGAGTAGTATGAGCCCCTAATAAAATGATTTTTAAAAGAGAGAGAGAAAGACGGGATTGGAATAGGAGATAATGAGCTTAAGACACCAGGGAGACACCCATGATTATGACATACCTTTGAATGCGTAAAGGATAAGATACCCAGAGAGGGCTTCCGAGTCTCAGGTACCATATTTAAAATGATGTCAAGCTATACGCTGTTGTACATTTAAATCTTAGTTTAAGAAAGGAAGAACAAAAACATACTTTTTGAAAAATAAAGTTAAATAATAAAATATTTATTTAAATTTGTATAAATGGCTGGACATCTGGTCGTGTGTATGTGTTTCTGTAGGTGTATTTATCCTTACAAAGATAGGATGGAAAGAAAAACACCAAAATGCTGTTTCAGAGACCCTGAAAACTAGCTCTTGAGCATAGAGTAGATAAAGTGAAAGGAAGAAATTATGAAGTAAAAGAGCTGAAGAGGAGATTTCAAAAGGCAGCTCACGAAAACAAAGTCGAGTATTATAGTGAAATGTGCAAAGACCCGAGAGTTAAAAAACCAAAAGGGAAGAGCACTATCAGTATTCTCAAGCTGAAAGGAATGAAGAACAAATTCAAATCCGGAGTTTCAATACTGAAGGATTCTATGGGCAAAATAATGACTGATGCAGGAAGCATCAAAAGAAGATGGAAGGAATACACTGTAGCGAAAAGAACCGGTCAACATTCAGTAATGTCAAGAGACAACACGTGATAAAGAGCCTATGATATCGAAGAGTGTAAGTCCAAGCTGCACTGAAGAGTTTGATGCAAAATAAGGCTCCAGAAATTGCTAGAATACCGACTGAAATGTTTCAACAAAAGCAGTGCTGGAAGTGCTTACTGGCTTGTGGAACACCTGGCCAGACAACTAGAAGGGATCGATATTTGTGCCCATTCCCCAAAAAGGGGGCACCACAGAATATGAAAGTTACTTAATAACATTATTAACATCGCAAGTAAAGAAGATTTATCTTCTTTTGATGGAACATAATTCAAATATGATAATAGTGGTACATCCACAAGGAGCTGCTAGAAATTCAAATCAGATTCAGAAGAGGACTTGGAACAAGGAATACCATTGCTGATGTCAGATGGACCCAGAGCAGAGATACCAGAAAGATGTCTATTGATCCTGTAAAGGCTGTGTGGATCTTAACAATTCTGGAAAACCTTTTGAAGAATGTGAATTCTGGAACACTTAATTATACTTATGCAGAACCTGTGCAATAACCAAAAGGCAGTCCACTTAAAGAGATCCTATGCTGAGCAAATAATCTGAGAAGCTGGCCTGGACGAAGATGCATTAACAACCTGCGATATGCAGATAATACAACCGTGCTTGCTTCCAGCACTTACATGAAAGTCAAAGACTCTAGTGTTTGGCATAGATTATGCCTTAATGTAAAGAAAATGAAAAGTCTCACAACTGGATCAGTAAACAACATCATGATAATTGGAGAAAAGAGTGAAATGATCAGGAATGCAGTTTACTTAGATCCACAGTCGTCAACTGTCATGAAAGCAAAGTCAAGAAATCAAACGACATAAAAATGCAGCAAGAGAGTGTTAAAAAACGAACAAAGATGTCACTGAGGACTAAGGCACATCTGGCCCAAACCAGATTCTTTTCATGTACCTCATATGCATGTGGAGGCTGGATAATGACTAAAGAAGAGCAAAGAGGAATTGATACATTGCAATTATTGTGCAGGGAGAGAATATTGGATATACCATGTATTGCCTGAAGAACAAACCATTCTGTGTTGGAAGAAGTACAGCCTGAGTGCTCCTTAGAAGCAAGGGTGATGAGACTTTGTCGGCATGCTTTGGACATATTATCAAGAGGGACTGGTCACTGCAAAAGGACACCATAAAGTAGAAAGAGAGTGAAAAAGGAGAAGCCCCTCGACAAGGTGATTGACACAGACGCTGAGCCAACGGGCTCAAACATAATGCTAATTCTGCGGCTGGCACAGGACTGGACACTGTTTCATTCTGTCCTACGTGAGGTCCCTATGACTCAAAAATGATTTGGCAACACCTAACAACAACACATGTATCCTGCCTTGCTTGGCGCCTTTAGTCCCTCTAAGCCCTCTTTATTTGCAGAAGGGCTTTGTGTTAGTCTGGGTAGACTAGGGAAACAAATCCACAGAAACTCGTATGTATATAAGAGAGAGTTTTATATAAAGGGTACGTGTATATTCAGAAAGCGTTCCACCCCAGTGCTGTCCAAGCCCATAAGTCCAACATTATTAGCCCATATGTCTGACACTGATCTACAAAGCCCTCCTCAATCTCACAAAACACACTCAATGGCACCGACTGCAGGAGGAAAGCCGAATCAGTGAGCATGTAAGCATCTCAGCACTGGCAGCACTGATAAATGGCCTTTCTGATGCTTGGCATTTCAAATATCAAAGTATATGGCAAACATACATATTAGGAGAAGGTAAGCATATTTCAACATGAATGCATACAGTCCATTCTATATGAAAACTTATGTGTATGTACGTCTCAGCAAGAACGTCCATGAGCATTTTAAATTGTAGACACAGATAAAAATGGTTTTAAAATCAAACCAACCCCCAGAAGAATTTATTTCAGAGGACAGCACCGAAGCTGCAGCTCAGAGAGAGGGACATGTCTGATCAGAGCACACGGGAGCAAATGAAGAGGGAGGAAGAGAGAGTGGAGCACATCCTGGCCCACCAAACCTTAAGGAAAATATCCCTGCTCAGAGCAGTCAATCCA
>NW_022103898.1:33475087-33495641 GCF_000313985.2 Echinops telfairi
TGGAAAGTCTCTAGTGCTGCTTTAACCAAAGGGAAAGGACATACAGGGTTATTGTGCATTAGTTTTATTTTCTGCTAGAGTAGTTACAATTCTCTAGACAGTGCTTAGTAGAAAGCACGCTACTTAAGAATACAGAGTGAACAAATGAGATTTCCTAGGCAACAGATGTGTTTTTTCACTTTGCTTTCATTCATTTATTTTATTTATTTTTTGCTTCTTTCCAGAAAGTAGGATCTCTGGTGGTGTCGTGGATGAGACATTGGGCTGCTAGCCTCAAGGCCGACAGTTCAAACCCACCACAAAAGAAAGATGAGCCTCTCTGCTCATCATGATACCCTTGAAAACACACAGGGGCAGTTCTACTCTGTCCTGTAGGGTCGCTCTGAGTCAAACTTAAATTGACGGCAGTGAGTTTAGTGGGTTGGTTTTTTGTTTGTTTGTTTGTTTAGGTCTCTAAACAGAATGCGTGCTGAGCATAAGTGTTATTTCACATGAACAAGCCAGTTGGACCATGATACTACTCCCAGCTAATGATTTATAGAAATATATGAGAGCCAGTCAAAAAGTATTGCTGCTTGGATTCCGGCTCATGCTTGCACAGGCTTGTTCCAAAGAAGCGCGTGATTAGAACAAGTCTTTGCTGTCCCTGCAGACAAGTTCTCTCAGCCGTGCACGTGAATTCATCCCCTGAGGTGCCTGACCAGAAGAGGTCCAATCAAAATAGCTCACTCTTTGAGCCAGTTAAATTCAAGGTGGAGAGGGCAGATCACAAGGCCACGGCAGCTCTTTTTCAAGATCCAAAGGGATGCTCTTGGTAGGTTTCCTCAAAGGACACAGAACCATCATAGGGGCTTCTTATGAAGAAATTCTGAGAAAATTGAAAGCCGCGTTGGTGAGAAAAAGGCCAGGCAAGCTCTGCGAGGCTTTCTTCCCATCACAACCGAGCAGCTATCATTCCTGCCGGTTAGCCAGGGCTGCCCCACGGGAATTTTGTTAAGAAACCTTGTCCCATCCATCCTGCAGTCTTGATCTTGCCCCATTTTATATTTCTCTTTGTTCCCCAAACTCAAAGAACATTTCAAAGGAACATGATTTGAGTGCCTCAGGGATACGCAAACTGCCATATCAACATTTTATTCATCAAAGAATTCTTTGGGAATGGGTCTCCCCAAAACCCCACTGGCAGCGAGTTAATTCTGGTTCATAGCCATCCTGTATAGGGCAGAACAGAACTGCTTCACACGGGTTCCCATCCTGTGAATGTTTATGGGGCAGCCAGCCTCACCTTTCTCCCTCTGAGTGGCTGGTGGGTTTGTACTGCACACCTCAGAGTGAGGATTCCAAGACATAACCCATCACGCCATTAGGGGGAGGCAGTGTCTAGATGGAGGATGTATCGAGAAATAGGGTCACATTTTGACGTTGGTGTTTCATAGGTACTTCTATGATTTTGTAGCAGGACTGTTTTAAACTTACCCTCATACTTCCAAAGACACTCCAAATCTCTGAATGAGAGACTTCACCTTTGACAAATAAGTGAGGTGATTCGAAATCTGCTTTCTTCTGAGGTCAGTAGAAAAGAGTGTGGCCATGTGGTCCAGATCGGGCAGGGAGGAGGGCTTGAGAAGGACAGTGCCCAGCAGGATCCAGAAGTACTGAAGCTTCCCATGGCCAGAGCCAGCCTGCTGGAGTAACCAGAGAGAAGAGGGGGCAAAGGTTTCTAGGTCACCTGCTCTTTGCCACACCCAGGGCTTGAAGGCATCTTGTATGTTGTCTCATTTAGTAAGCTGCAAGCCTAGAATAACGTTCAGACGGTAATTTGATCTAAATATTTCTGAATCAATCAGTTCTCTTCCTGATACTGCTCTCACCAGCTGCATCTGTGGGCAGCCATTCCCTAGATCTGCCAGTGAAGTATAACGATCCCAGCTTTCCCTCCTCCCACCACAATTCTGTATTCTATTACCCGCTGCTTAAATGGCTCGCCACAGCCAGGGAAGAAGGGCTTGGGATCATTGGAAGAGGTCTGCCTTATGAGCTGTGAGCGGGCTTTCACTTTTCATTGTATTACACGTCTGCCTTTCCCCCAATGCTGGAAAGTACAAAAAGTTTTCAACAACTTTTGTGTGGTGAGGGCTTTATATAAGAGAGAGACTGTAATAACTCCAAACAGAATGGGACATATGTTTAAAAACAAGACAATGCAGGAAAGGGAGCCTAGCTCTATGTGCTGCTTTGGGGCAAAAGGAGTTGGGGGAAGATGATGGCAGTTGTTCAGGGGTGGGAACTCCCTAATGTACTTTAGGGATTAAAATAGGCATGAAGGGCGAACTTTTGGCTTTGTGGTAGATTTGTCTCGGAGTCTTCTCCAGCCCCACTCAGCCTGCTTCCAATATTAGGACAACTTCAAGACAAGTTTCTTTCCAGAACCTCGGATTTACTTAATTCCATGCCCATTATCCTTCCCAGGCTCAGCTAGCTATACCAGCTAATATCCCCGCATCATTTTTCTGTCTCCTTCCAACTTCCTTGTTTCTTCCCTGTATTCTAAGAACTCCCCACTGGCCTCAAGTCACCTGCCCTGCTACCCCTTCCTGTTCATAGAGCCTCAGTGGGTCCATGTACTACCATGTTTCCCTGAAAGTAAGACATCCCCCGAAAATAAGACCTACTTACAGTTTTGCCTCTCGCCAAAATATAAGGCAGCCCCCTGAAAATAAGACCTCCTCGAAAATAAGCCCCACCCCCAAGCTACCATAACTCTGGACTCGGGACTGTAGCAGCCGGGCGCCACCGTGCAGCTCACTGTTGGCCGCAGCGCAGCCAGAGCAGACAGGAAGTGCGAGGTCTCTTTTAATCAGAGAGCCTGTGGCCGCCAGGACAAGCTGCCGCCTGCTGCTCGCTCTGCCCTGATGGAGTCTGGCTGACAGTGAGTCGTGCGGGGCAGGAGTAACAAGAAATTCTTGATACTGTAGGATTCACAGTTTGTCTGGTTATGCAGGTTTGTGATGACATCTACTACTGTACCGTATACAGGTAATAAATTTCCTTTTTGTTGCTCAACGATAAATGTGTACCGTATTCTTCTTCATGGAAAAATAAGACATCCCCTGAAAATAAGACCTAGTGCATCTTTGGGAGCAAAAATTAATATGAGACACTGTCTTGTTTTCAGGAAAACAGGGTATGTCTGCGACTCTGCCCACAATTAGTTCATCTTGCACCCTACCCATTGCTGTCAAGTGAGCCTGTAGGACATAGAAATCCCCCCACAGGCTTTCCTGAACTATCTTCTTGATAAGAGCAGACTGCAGCAACTTTCTTGTGGTAGTTACATAATCTGGTGCCAACTTAAGACTATTAAGAGTGAAGGGGTGGAGTTTAGCCTGTTAATCAGGTTGCTGCTTGATGACCTGATTTGGAGGCGCTATGGAGAAAAATAGCTGGCTGGAGGCAGGACACACACTCTCTGCTTCATCTCCCTGTGAGACATTTCCTGCTGAAAAACACATGGAGCTAGGCTGATGGAGCCAGAGCCTTGGAACTGGCCACGTGGAGACCCACACCAGTGCTGAGATGCTTCCACCGCCACGGGATCCACAAGAGTTTCCACCCACTGGTCTGTGATCTTCCTGTGCTCAGCATCATTGCATGTCTGTGTGAGTCTGAAGAGAAATTTACAGACTGGTATCAGACACATGGGCTAATATCAGACTTATGGATGTGATCTGGACTGGGCTGGGATGTTTGCTTAATATACAATTACTCTCTTATATAAAGCTCTTTCTTATACACATATGAGTGTCTATGAATTTGTTTCACTAGTCAACCCAGACTGACACAATCCTCCTGCCAAGTGGCTGATGACTTCAAACCATGGACTTTTCAGTGAGCAGCCAAGAATTTAGCCACTACGCCATCAAGGCTCCTACTTCACAATCCACCTTTACCCCTGCCTAGCACTTGCTGGCGAGAGTATGGAGACCCGTCATTCTCTGTAGTCTGCCGGCTTCTCTCCTCCTCTGCATTGTCCCCCCCTAACCTGGTAGCACTTCATTTCTAGGTCTGGCCGAGGTCAGACAAGTGTGTTCAGCTTGTGAAAATGCATAGCGCACTCATTTTATATTTTCGCAAATATGTTATGTATCAGGGTTATTTTCCAGTGTTTTAATTAGATTTTTTTTTAAAAAGGACAGAATGTTGATTTCAAGACAGAACCTGCAAGGGACATCATGATTGTCCCAGATTCGCAGTTGAAGATGTAAAGGTGTGCAAAGGCCAAGCGAAAGGCCAAGCAATCTGTCCATAATCACACAACGAGTGCATGGCCTCCCGCCCAGCTAGGACTTGCACCCAAGGGGCTGTGCTTCTGAACATTGCGCTCAGCTTCCTCCCAGGAAGGAGGGCCCAACACAGAAAGATTCTAATTAACTTTTGGCTTCTCTTTGTTACCACTGCCATATCCAAGGCATGACTTTCTGAGACATGTTTATTTGCATTAAAAATATTTTATATGCTATGGTAGATTAAAAAGGAGCTCTGGTGACATAGTAGTTACCAGTTGGGCTGCTAAATTCAGAGTCAGTGATTCAAAAAACATTAGACACCCAAGGGAGAAAGATGGGGTTTTTGACTCCCTTAAAGAATCCCAGTCAAGGTTGGGGGGAGAAAGGGGGAACTGATCACAATGATCTATATATAACCCCCTCCCTGGGGGACGGTTAACAGAAAAGTGGGTGAAGGGAGACATTAGTCAGTGTAGGAAATGAAAAAATAATAATTTATAAATTATCCGGGGTTCATGAGGGAGGGAAAAAATGATAACAAGGGCTCAAGTAGAAAGAAAATATTTTGAAAATGGCAACAAATGTGCTTGACACAATGGGTGTATGTATGGATTGTGATAAGAGCTGTATGAGCCCCAAATAAAATGATTTTTAAAAAAAGAATCCAAGTCTTGGAAACTCATAGGAGCAGTTCTGCCCTGCCGTATAGGGTCACAATGGTAGTGAATTTGGTTCGGGGTTTGGTTTGGTAGATTAAAGATGGACACGCATTTTTCAAGTCCTCCCCAACCCCAGCAATTGAGAACACACTGCCCTCCAGTGATTACCACTCATAGCAGCCCTCCATCGGGTTTCCAAGGCTGTAAATCTTTACTGGAGCAGACAGCCCCATCCCATGGAGCAGCTGGTGGGTTTGAACCACCAACCTTGTGGTTAGCTATCCAATGTTTACCCCCTTTGAGAGGTGGGATCTAATTCCCCCCAACTACCCTCCTTAAAGTTGAGCTGGCCTACGGGATTTGTTTATCTAGTGGAATGCAGTGGAGAGCATATTGCGTGGGTTAGGACTTGAAGTTCCTGTTTGGGCTTCTTTGAATACTCACTATTCGAACCCAGCTTCCATGGTGAGAAGCCCAAGGAAGCTCATGAAGAGGCCCTTGTGAAAAGGAAGTAAGTCCCAGCTGTGTGTCCAGCCTACATCCAGCACCAACTTGCCTCCCTGTGAGCGAGCACCCGTGGCAGGAGATCTGCTTGCCTCCATTGAGTGATCCCGGAGCTGCTAACACACGAAGCCACGATGAACTGGCACTGCCTGCATCGCAGATTTGATGAGCAAAGTAAACGGCATTCGGGTGTGAAGCCACTCAGTCACATATCCAACCGTAGGTAACTGGGCTGCCTGTCACCGTGGCCTAACCAACATGAATTAGAATCAGGGTGTGATGTGGAGGGGTTTCATTTTCTTTAATATATGTACTTTAACAGGAAGTCTCTTCTAGCAAAAACAACACTTAATTGAAACCATCCCTGACAATCATCCCAGAAATTATTGTTGCATAGTTAAGTGTATTTTTCTCTGACTTTATGAAAGCAAATCTATCAAAGACCATTTACATTAGTAGAGATGTACTGCCTAAATTGAAAGCATTTAAGGAAAAAAACACAACACATACATTTGCCTGCAGAATGCCAGCAAAGGGCCATCAGCATAATTGTAGGAACGAAGTTGGTGTCAAACAAGATGCTGATGAATCTGTGAATCACTGGAAATGAGGCAGGGGGGCTACAGTCTAAAGTTAGCTCCCCACATTAGCCTAAAGCACAGAAAGCCTAAACCATATCATCTTTTTGTTTGGGGCTCCCCTTTGCCCAAGACATTTGCTTGGCCGTTATTTTCAGAACTAAACAGCACAATTACATAGGGTGTGTTCTGCCAGACCCAACTAGCTGAGTTGGAGAGAGATTTCCCAGATGATGTATTTACCGCAAAGGGAAATCACAGGATTACCGCTCCCATTTCTCCTGAGCCCTTCTTAATTTGTACTTCCTTGAGGTCGGTAATGCCAGCAAGATGTGGGAGGAGAGAGAGAGAGATGCACTGGAATGCATGGCTGCTGGTGTCATACTGAGGAGAGCTGATAGTGAAACACTTATTAGAACGGTAGAATAGGGTGGGTGGCTGCCTCATCTTCGTGACGTTTATACCATCCCCAATGGTGCCCATCAGACCATTGGGATCCACTGGGTTTTCACTGGCTGATTTTCAAGAGTAGATCTCCTGGCCTTTCTTCTTAGGTTGACTTAGTCTGGAAGCCCCGCTGAAACCTGTTCAGAATGATAGCAATGCATAAGCCGCCAATGAAAGTTCATCAGTGGCTATGCATTTAAGTTTGGTAGTTTCTATGCCTTAGCTGGGAATTGAACCCAGGTCTCTAACATATGAGGCAAGAATTCAATCATCAAACCACCGGTGTAGCTCAGAAAGTTGATAGATTTATTAGAATGTAAGAAGGAAAGTTGCCGATATATATAAAGTGGGGGGGATGGGAGTTCGACAAACAATATTATATGAAGTAATTTGCTTGACATATATGAATGGGTAAGAGTGAGAGAGGTGTTTTATACAAAATCTTTAGAAGTCTATTCTGTTGGACCAAGGGTTGATAAATGCTTTCAGAAAGGTCCAGGCTTTGCAGACCAGATAGTCTCTGTTTGGACTAATCAACTCTCTCCAGGGTGAGAGCAATCGTGGCACAGTACAAACAAATGGCCGAGGTGCTATGCCAGTAACCCGTCATTTATGGACATGGAAAGTTGAATCGCATTTTCATATGTCACAAAGCATGCCTCTCGATTTTTCCCAGTGATCTGAAAATCATTTTTAGCTCCTAGGCTATAGGAAAACAGGCTGCAGGCTGGATTTGGCCCATCATTTTTAGCTCCTAGGCTATAGGAAAACAGGCTGCAGGCTGGATTTGGCCCATCATTTTTAGCTCCTAGGCCATAGTGCGTCAAGTCTCTGTTGCCATATGTTGGAGGAGGACTTAGATGACTTGCCTTCCATGCTCTACAATGTTGGACTTTAGAGCTGCTTGAAGCAAACCTATCTTGCCAGGGGCTCAAGTGGGAAGCAGAAGTTTTGAGAATGATGATGGCAACAAATGTGCAAATGTGTGTGACACAATGGATGGATGGATGGATTGTGATAAGCGTTGTACGAGCCCCCAATAAAATGATTTTAAAAATTCAGTTAAGCTAAAAAAAAACACATATCTTACTCGCATAACTTACAAAGGAACAAATGTCCATGTTGGGGCCGAAGATAAAAGAAAGTCTCTACTCTGTACAAGGGCCATACTAAGTTTCTCTGTCTCCAGTGACTCGGGTTCAAATGATCCATGATCTTATCCATTCAGAGTCATCCATTCGGAATTTGGGTTGAAGGTCCCATTTGCTCTCTCTGCATGGAAGGAGCTTATTTATTACCTTGTGTCGGTAAACAGCTTTAAGACTAATGGTAGTACTCATTACAAATTATTTTCATCTGCATATCCAAGCAGACCCATTAGAATGTCTGCCTGAGATACCAGGAGTCTAGATGAAGAGGCTTGAAACAAATACTGTATTTCTCTTTTGAAACTCTGTTACTCAGACTAACTCACTAATTCAGACTAATCTCTTCACTCGTTCACTCTACAGCTCTTTACTCTTTCGTGCTGTCTATCTTAGGCTAATTTGCAGTATGGTTATGTATGCTCTTCTTTTTGTCCATCTTTCGCTCTGTAAATGCCCTGGCAGCATAGTGCATCAGAGCTTTTATCCATTCACTCAACAAATACTGATTGAGTGCTTCCCGTGAAGCAGGCGTTGCTCTCGCACATGGGGACACTGCAGTAAACAAAGTTCATCTGGTGATCTTGTGGAGCACACATTCATTTGTTGAATCTCATCTAATTGATCTGAATTGATGTCTTCCCTCAAGGATGGCAAATTAGTTCCCCCGTGGTTACACATTGGGCTACTAACCACAAGGTCACCGTTCGAAACCAACTATTCCGAGGGAGAGATGAGGCTTTCTGCTCATGTAAAATGTTCCAGTCTCAGAAACCCACAGGAGCAGCTCTGTCCTGTCCGATAGGGTCAGTTTGAGTCAGACTTGACTTGATGGCAGTGAGTTGGGGTTTTTTGGTTTTGTTTGTTTTAATGCTTATTGAACATGTATTGTGTGCTGCCTTAACCACATTATATGTCTCCTGTGTAATGTCTCATTTAATCCGCTCAATAACTCTATAAGGGTCTGTTTTTAAAATCATTTTGTTGTAGGCTCTTACAGAGATTTTAACAATCCATAAATATAAGATTCTATTATTATTCCTCTCTTACAGATAAGAAAGTAGGCTTAAAGGGATTACAACTCCGTTCAAGGTTGTGCATCTGATAAATTATGGCATAATGTATGAGAAAGTGCCTGGTACTATGCCTGGCATGCAATGGGTGCTGGTTACATGTTCCTCTGCCTCCCCTTACCCCCATCTCTATCCCTTGCTACATAGCTGCAGAGGTTGAGATTGCTAGCTCTTTGTGGGTAGGATATATATGAGCTGGTAGGGAAAGCAATTTACATTTTCCTCATCCATGCCACCTCAAACTATTTCCTTCTTTTCTCAAGCATTTTGCTGCTATATGTTTCCTGTACAATATGATCCAATAGTTTAAATATATTAAAAAGAGATATACAATCATTACCACATCAATTTTGGATCATTTTCTTCATTCTTGTATCCATTGTCATTAGGTCATCATTTCCCAGCAGCCTCCCTATCATAACCTTAAGGATCTATTAATCTAGTTACAGCCTCTATCGATTTAGCTATCCTGAAGTTCATATAAAGAAAATCACACCAAAAGGCAAACAAAAAAGAAACAAACAAAACCCATCAGCAGCAACAAAATAAAAGAAAACAGAAAATATTGAAAGTTGGAGAAAGTAAACAGTGGATCAAAGGAAAAACAAGTGGTAAGATGCTAAATTTTAAGCTAACTCTACCTGCAGTAGTCTATTTTCCAATGTGCTGTGTCTGAGGACAAAACTAGTCACACGTCTGGACAAAGGTCTGAGGGAAATGGAGACTTCATCCACATGGGGGACTCCATAAATGGATTTTGGGCTTCCACTGCCTTCCATGACCTTCCCCAAACCAGGAGCTCAGAACTGAAGCTCTAATACAATTCCATCCTCTGGTCTTGGATTTTATTTCCAATCCTTGAATCACATGGGCTGGTGTGCTTCTACCATGGGGACTTAGCTATTACCTCTTAGATGGCCACTTGTAAGTCAAGTCTTTAAGAACACAGATGCTATTCTTTCTAATGGCTGAGCCCCATCTGCTTTTTTTCACCACACTTTACTATAGCACCCAGATCTTCAATGATCACTTAATGAGGGAAAGTATCAAGCAGGCCCGAATAACTAGAACTAATTGTACTTAAATTAGATTTTATGACTAAGTACAGACTATTTCTGATTGTTATGATACACTTAGTCGAATGCCTTTGCATTGTCAATGTAACACAACTAAATATCTTTACCATATTCTCTGCTTTGAGCCAAGATCCATCTGATATCAGCATTGATATCCCTTGTTCCATGCCCTCTTCTAAATCTGTAGCAGCTCCTTGTCCATGTTCTGCTGCAACTGTTGTTGGATAATCTTCAGCAAAATTTTACTGGCATGTGATATCAATGATATTCCAAAATGTGCGCAATCTATTTTGGCGGGGGGGGGGGGGGGGAATGGGTACAATTATGAATCTTTTCTAGTAAGTTGGCAATGTACTTCCAAGTTTCCTGGCATAGATAAGTGAGTGCTTTGTTTTTGACTAATGCTTTCAGTACAACTTGAACTTTTCCCTTAAGTACCACTGGTTCTTGCATATACAAGGGGTACCAAAATAAAAAAACCTGCATTTTTTCAAAGCTGTATATTTAAATTGTTTTACAAAACAACCTTACACCTTACATTTTCAAAGTACTCTCCAGTACACTGAATATATTTGTCAAATCTGCGATTCCAGTCTTGGATGGCTGATAGCACCTCCCTTGGTTTTTTCCCCCATCTCTTCTACATTGTCAAATCACTGTCCTTTCATGTCCCTCTGCATTTGCAGAAATAAAAAGAAGTCACATGGAGCGAGGTCAGGTGAGTTAGGTGTGGAAGGCATGCTGTTTTTGCCAAAAACTGGTCCACTATGATGGCTGCAAGAGCAGGTGAATTGTCATGGTGGAATTAATTTGCCTCCCACAAATCAGACCTTTATTGTTGCACACTACTATGCATTCTTTTCAGAACCTGTAAATCGAAAGCTTAATTAACAGTCTGACCTGGTGGAATGAACTCCAAATGCACTACAAGTTGACATTTTCATCAATTTGTGAAGTTGACAGACGTCCAGAATGAGGTTTGTCATTAATCGACATTTCACCTTTTATGAAATGAGAAAACCATTTGTACACTTGAGTTTTTCCCATAGCGCTGTCCTTGTAAACTGTGTTCAACATCACAGCAGTTTATGCTTGAGTATTTTTCCTGAGCAGGAAACAAAATTTCACAGCTGCATGCTGTTCTCTTAAATAGACCATCACAAAAATGAGGTTTGAGCAAAACTGGTTTTACAAAAAATTCACTGTGACCAGAGCAAACCTCCCCAGGAGACACCACTAGGTGCACTAACTCAGAGCGAGTTGCTCAACGCTTGCCTAGTGGGAAAAATGCATACTACAAGAGCTCGGCTCCGCCCAGCACAATTCTGGTTTGTTTGTTTGCTTGTTTGTTTGTTTTTTAGTGCCCCACCATATGCTGCCTCTTGAAAGAGTTGAACATCAACAAATTCTTTTTGGCACAATGTGTATTTTTTCCATCTTCTTTTGATGCTTCCTGCATCATTCAATATTTTGTCCATAAAATCTTTCAATATTGCAATTTGAGGCTTGATATATTTATTTATTTATTTATTAGTGCCTTCAGTTTCAGATATGCAGAGTGTTTGGTGTGTTTTTTTAAATCATTTTATTAGGGGCTCATAAGACTCTTATCACAATCCATCCATACATCAATTGTGTAAAGCACATTTGTACATTCATTGCCCTCGTCATTCTCAAAACATTTGCTCTCCACTTAAGGCCCCGGCATCAGGTCCTCATTTTTCCCCTCCCTCCCCACTCCCCCCTCCCTCATGAGCCCTTGATAATTTATAAATTAGTATTTTGTCATATCTTGCCCTGTCCGACGGTACGATGTTTTAATGTCCTCCCAGACCTCCGCTGGTCATCATGTGTGGTATTCAGTGTGTCCAATTTGGTTTTGAGATGGTCTCCAAATTCAGGTGGAAAATACTCAAGTTGGATCTTGGTTCTTGTAGGCTTATTTTCATTTTTCACAAAACTTCAACCTGAACGTACATAAGAGCAGTTGCTGGTATGTTCTTCAGTCAGCCACTGGTCTTGTTTTGGATGGTGCTACTGAGCTTCGCTCTTGTTTCTTCCCACAGATGTAGTCAGTTGTATTCTGGGTATTACATCTGATGAGATCCAGGTACAGTCACCATTTACGTTAGGCATAATTATGCATAAGAGATATTTACAATGAAGGTCTTGAAAAAATTCTCTCATGTGATCTCCAACCTCAATTCTTTTTCCTTTCTTTTCTTTTTTCTAATTTCCTTTCTATCACTAATGGTTTTTAACTACTGGTCCTTCTTCTTTGTTTCGGATTTTCACATTGCAGTCACTGGTGATTATTGATGCATTTTGATCGCATGCTTAAGG
The DNA here is from genome assembly GCF_000313985.2 of Echinops telfairi. Classification (NCBI taxonomy): domain Eukaryota; kingdom Metazoa; phylum Chordata; class Mammalia; order Afrosoricida; family Tenrecidae; genus Echinops; species Echinops telfairi. The sequence continues at coordinate 33,487,199 of NW_022103898.1, forward strand.
TGGCAGAAGTTGGCAGAATTCTTTGAAAAAAGCTAGTGATGAAGGGAATAATGAAAAGGAATTAATTATAACGATGAAGAGAAAACAGAGGTAGAGCAGTACCCCAAGCTTAACAAGAGAGGCTGATACCAGCCCTAGATCTGAAAAGGAAAGAAAGTAGACACAACACCTGGCGATCAGCCAGTGACCCAGTCACTGTGACAGCCGCCCAGCCCACAGTGACTCAGAGGAAATAGACACGGAGGACGATTCCTCCAGCCGTCCTGCCGTCTCCTGCTGGGGCTCCCAACCTGAAGGTTGATCTCGCGGAGCCAGACTTACTGCTACCCTGTCAATACTGAATCAAAGCAGCCCTATAGGTCAGAGAATAACTGTCTCTTTGTGTTTCAGAGGCTGTAAATCTTTACAGGAACAGAGCAGCTACTGGGTTTGAATTGCTGGCCTGTGGTTAGCACTCTAACTTGTAACTCACTCTGCCATCGGGGCTCCTTTCTTGAGGTTACTTAGCACAACTGCACTGGCCCTGCCCCGACTGGGAGGCGGAGAGATGGATCGCAGTTTCATGACTTTTCACACTCCCTGGTATTTGTGCAGAGCCAAACATTCTTGGCTCCAGCTGTTCAGCAGATGCTGGAGACCCCAAGTAGACAGTTATAAATTCCTTTCTCTAAGTGCACACCTGGAGCAGTCTTTGTTCAGTTTCGCTGGAGGACACTGGCTTGGCCGTTGGCAATTCTAGGTTTCATACAGCCTTTGAGACAGATTCATTTTCTCATTAGCAATACCTCTTATAAACCTCAGTTTGTTTATTTATCAAATGAACACAGTGATGCATCCGCGGGCAAATATGTGAAGCTTCAACTAGTTAAAATCTGAATATTTTTGAGACTTCTCAAATTAAAGACACAAGGAAATGACAAGTCGTATTAGGCTAACTTTCATATGTACTTGTGATTAGACATATAATCTTAAATTTTTGACACCAGTACCCTTGACGTTGGATTCTTGGTCCAGTGGCTTATTAATGGGTTATCACATTTTAGGAGTTCATCTTGGAGATAAATAGCTTGACTGGAAAGTGCATAGGAGTTTTTCTCTGACCTTTGCATGTCAGAAGGCTTTCAACATGGTTACCAGATTATTGATTGGGACAGTCTCTTTTGTTATTATTATCTGTGTAGCTGGTGAAACCTAGGATAAAATATTGAAATAAAATTTGAATATTAAAGGCTCTGTTATGTCATAGCACTACTAAGCATCTTTAGACTCAGTCAATGTGTTGGTGATAATAAAGAATAATTAGAATTCTCACATATTACTTGTATGAATGTAAGTTGGTTCAATCAATTTTTAAAAAATGTGTAGTTCCACTAAAGCAAAACATATAGCTACTCAAGTTCCAGTGGTTATACTACTTAGTACATACCCCAGAGAAATGAGGGCGTATGTCCTCCAAAAGATATGCATAAGGGTGTTTATATCTATTTTACATCTACTAGCACCAACTAGAGATAAAGAATACAAATGGGCATCAATTAGGCATGGATAAAAAAATATTTTCTTATACTGAAATGGTTCACAGCAATAAAAGAATGAACTAATGGAGTATATGAAACCATGGGTAAATCTGAGATTAAAAGAAAAGAGGACACCAAAAAAAAAAAAGAAAAGAAAAACACACCTTTGTAAAATGAACCCAAGCTAGAGATTAAAAAAAAAAAAAGCAAAACAAAACTGACTGCCATCAAGTTGATTCCAACTCACAAGGACCCACAGGGTAGAACTGCCCCTCTGGGTTTCTGAGACTAGTTCTTTTGGAGAGTCGAAAACTTCATCTTTCTCCAGAGAAGTAGTTGATGATTTCAAACTGCTGACCTGTGCTTAGCAGCGCACTGGGTAAACACGATGCCACCATAAAACTAATTGTCAGTGATAAGGGAAAAAAAGGTACCAGTGAGGAGGGGACAGGGTATTGATTTGATTTGGATGGGGCATACTAAATGCTTCCAATGGTTAGGAATTTTGTATTTTTAAATGGGTAATGTTGCAAAGATAACCCTACATAAAAATTTAACAGACTGTATCTTTAGAATACTTTGCTTTACACAAATAAATACTTTGTATTTTAATAAAAACATTTTTAAGTTAAAAAGAAGTTTATTGTGTGTTATAGGCAAACTAGAAAATGCTGTAATAACAACGTTTGGAAAACATATTAAAACATTTACCTTGCTACAGAGCATCTAAGTACATAGATAGAACCTTTCCAGAGAGTTTGGCAATTTGTGTGAAAAACCTTATGGATATGAATACCTTTTCACTTAGCAATATCCTTAAAAGATAAATCTTAAGTATAATAGGTATATAGCTATAGAGAGATAGATAGCTATTCCAATACCCTTTGTAATACCAAGCACTTAAAATCACCCAATGTTCAACTTAGAGAATTGGTCGATAAATTCTGGAATAATACATGATTTTCTTAAGGTGGTGGCCTGTGTTTACACTCATATATATGTTTCTAATGAGTAAAAAAGATAAACATAGTGAAGACTTCAAAAAACAATGTCCCTCACTCAAAAAGTAGTTCTGCATATGATTAAGATATTTTAAATATACATAAGGAATGAAATTAATAAATGTGGTGCAATGGTTTGCATAGTCTTTGTAACCTCCACCAGATACCTATGGGGAACCATGAAAATAGAGTATATGTAACTGTGGCCTGTGTCGTAGTCAGTTTGGGCATCCCTTGGGGTTTTAAGTCAGCCACTTCAGAAGCAGAGAAGGAGAGTAATCACTAACATCAAGCTAGAGGAGTCAGGACTGGAGTATACCTGTGGACTCCGAGGTCCCTGTGTGCTGAACCTCCTCAGTCCACAAGCAAATCAGCAGGGAACAGTAGCAGCAGAATCAAGACTTCAAGCACAAGACAGAGCAACAGGCTCCCCAGAACAAGAAAACTTGAGTGTCTTCAGGCAGAAGGCTGGCTTGCAGAATAGCTTGCCTCCAGACACTGATTGGAGGTGCTAGGGTTGCCCACCCTTGGAGCTAGAGCTGAGTGTCACAAGATGGGTGCTTATGGAAGAATGGACATTTTATCATCAATGCTAAAGAAGCTTTGTAACATTGCCTGATCAGGGTAGAGGTCAAGGGACCATGTGGCTGAGATGCCAAGGAACAAAGAGAGGTGGGTGTGATGACAGGCATAGTGAGAAAAGGCACTCCTGATCAGAACTGTACCTTGAGTGGTTCTTATCCTGAAGTGTAACCTGTTCACTCCCAAGTAAACCCATAACTGTGACTATGGTCTGAGAGTTCTGTGTGGTCATTACAACGCATAACAAAGCCCAGAAGAGGAGCATAGAGTGCCTTGGGAGAGATGGCTGTTATAAGATTTACTGAGGAAAGAGGGTGGAGGCATGTCTGACCTCTGCCTCATAGAATTGGCCTTGTAGTCATGTTGAGTTTGATTCCCTTTCCTCCTTGAAAAGCCATTGGAGGTCAGATGCTCTTCCCGTGCTATTCTATCATAAGCAGGAGGCAACTGATATCACATTATTCATATCCCTGGGAGTATTGTAGGTCTCCCATTTGTTCCTTGAAACTTTGGTTTATTCTCATAGTCTTTGGCTTAGCCTTAGATTTGCTTAGGATTTGTACATCCAGATCCAGCAAATGAAATCTTGTTCTGACCCTGAAGCCATTGACTTTTCCCAAAGCCTCCTGTCTTGGTTTGTCAGGTATGGAAAGGAAAGTTTTAGTGACACACCTTCCCCCTCCCTTCCAGGCTACACCAACCTGGAGTTTTAGGAGACTCAAATACAAATAAGATGTTTTTTAAATGAAATTCAATATAACAACATATTTAAACCCTTCCAGTGCTCTCCTTTCAGTTCAAGTGGATTCTTAGGGTGCTCTGCGTCACTTGCCTCATTCATTCGTTCCCCAAGTATGCACTGAGCAACAGTCATGATCTGCGCTCAGAGAGCCGAGTGCTGGCGGCAAATGGGGAGGCTTCAGAGAGGTTGTGGAGACATTCCATTATCTTTAAATTCCATTGTCTGAATTTTTTTAAGCTCCCTCGGATTGGACAGAACAATAGGCTCCTGCCATCTCCTGGATACCCTTTCGGTGTCACGTCCTTTGCCATCCCATTGTTTACCTGACCAGTCCCTTCTCAATCCTTATTCCCCTGTTGCTTATGGGTATTAATCTCAGAGCTGCTGGAAGCCGCTTGCTTCCCTGGGTGTAACTGCTCTCCCATCAATGGGCTTCCCTGTCTCACAAGCAAAGATGACCATGACCTCCTCTGTCTTCTTAATAGCTCAGTGGTTACTTGGCCCACAGGGATCTGGAGCCCTCTCTTCATGAATTCCTCTAAGAATAACTTATTGTTGTATAAAATCTTGGCTGAAAGACTTGAACATTATTCCATAAACAAACACGGGGTTATCTGAAGCCCTGACCACATGCTTCCCCAGCTTGCTTGGTTTTCAAAGACAGAAAGGAAAACTAGAGAACCGTGTCAGCCATTGGTTGGTCTGAACCAGAGATATTGTCGGGGTGGTGGAAGATTCCAGTTTCAAGGCTCTTCCGATTCTGAAAACAGCAAGGATTATACAAAAATAAAAGACAGAAGTAAGCAGTAAAGCTGTGAACAAAACATGAAAACAAAGGAGGGAAATCCTTCTCTGGAAACAAGCTTTCCTCCTGAGAAGGAAAGCAAAAACCTGACAAAAAGTCTGTTGGCCTGGTGTAATAAAGGGAGCCTGGAGTCTGTACAATGGCTCCCTGCTCCACGAGGCTCTGCGAGGTCACTGGTTTGCAATTCATGTCTATCAGCTCAGGCATTGATGTAACCACCACCAGCTCTGTGTGGGAGTGAGGACCCCACAAAGATGAGGATGCCCCCAGAGGGAGGGAAGGAGAGGGCAAGGATGCAGAGAAGAGGGAGGAAGAGCAAACCAGTGCTGTGAAGTTGGACAGGAAGAGAGAAGCAGCTTGGTTTGAGAAGTTGTTCTTTGTGAGTTACTCATTCTTCTAATATTGAGCCCCTGTTCTGTGCCTTACATCATGCTGGGCTTTGGGGGAAGAGGCTAGGTTGGTGTGAGGGGGGCATACGTATATCTGCATATACCTCAGCACTCCTACCATTCACCAGTAGGGGGGTTGCATCAAAATATTCAGCGCCCCTGGCAACTCTCTCATCACTGGGAAGTGGTGAAGCAAACTTCACACTGACATCTGCCACCGCCTCCCTATTGTTTTAGAATTGCTGAGGACAAAACGGGTGCATAAGCAAATGTGGTGAAGAAGGTGGATGGTGCCCGGCTATTAAAAGATAAAGCATCTGGGGTCTTAAAGGTTTGAAGTTACACAAGCCACCATACAGCAGTGAAGCAACAAGCCCACATGGAAGAAGCACACCACTGGTACAATCATGAGGAGTCGTAGGGACCGGGCAATAGTCATCAGCAGACACATAACAAACAAAAACATATTGTTGAGAACGAGGTGGGGCTGGAGCAAAGATCCAAAGCCCATCTGTAGACAATGGAGCAATCTCCCACACACAAGGGCCACAGGGAAGGGATGAGTCACCAGGGTGCAGTAAAATATCAGTGAAACACACTATATTCCTCTGGTTCCGTGAGGCTTCCTCACCCCCACTACCATGACCCGAGTGCTGCTTCTCGTTTCAGACTAGACCGGAACATGTACACGGGTATAGAAAGGGATGGGAGCTCACAACACACAGAATCCAGGAACAGGAGTGGGACTAGTGATACCAGAAGGGTAGGGGGAAGTGGGGGAGAAGAAGGGAGAAAGGGGGAACTAATCGCAATGATCGACACATAACCATACACCCCTCTACAGGGGGAAGAACAACAGGAAACATGGGGGAAGGGAGACAGTGGTCAGTGTGAGAGATGAAAATAATAACAATGTACTATCTATAAGAGGGGTTATGAGGGTGGGGTTAGAGGAGCTGATACCAAGGGCTCAATAGAAAGCAAATGTCTAGAAAAGAATGAAGGCAACATATGTACAAACATTCCTGATTCAATTGATGTATGGATTGTGATAAGAGTTATACAAGCCCCTAATAAAATGATTTTTTTTTAAATTGCTCCCCTTAGCTGCTTCCGTTCTCATTGGTGTCTCGAATCCTGGCTGGCGTCTTTATTCTGTGGTGGAACACCACTTTCCCTTTGCTCCACGGAAGCTGCTTTGGGCCATGGCTGCTCTGATCCAGAGAATCCTGTTGTCAACCAGTATGACTGGTTTCTACCCTTCCTATCTAGCTCCTCTATTGTCCCCAAATCTCTGAAACCTGGGGGCTGTGCTCAAGTGCTGAATGGACCGTTCACGTGCGCTCTGTGAAGGTGAGCTCTCGAGCAAGTCAGGTTATCCTGGCAGGATGGCCCTTCATCACCCTTCATGCCTGGAACTGAACTGGAACAATCCAACACCCCCCCCTCGCCCCCAACCCCATCGTCAGAAAAGTCCTCTGTCCTCAAAGTCTGCTCTTGACTTTGAACTTTGGTGTTCTCCATTTACTCTCCTGTCTTCCCTGCTTCTGGTGTGGTTTCCTCTCGGCCTCCTTTGGTGCCGTGGTTTCAGAGGGGCCACGGGCAGCCGCCTTGTTCCTCGGGCCCAGCGACCTGCTCTGCTCTTCGTGGGGCTGGGCACCTGGCAGTGATGTTCGTTTGCCTGCGTCCCAGCAGATCCTGGCCTCAACGTGACCAACCTCAACAGGGCCCCTAGGAACTCTCTCTATGGGCCATGGACACGTTTAGAAACACGCTCCCAGAAAGAACTAGAAGAGGCTTGGATCTGGCCACAATAACAGAACGCAGACTGTGCCCGGATGCATTACACATTAAGAATGATTTCAATGGGAGGTTTTGGAGAGGAAGGTGGGGATTGTGTGGGATGGGCATAGGGTGGGTAATAATGCAGTGAATTATCTTATCACAAGCTCCTAGGGCAGCGGTTCTCAACCTGTGGGTTGCAACCCCTTTGGGGGTCGAACAACCCTTTCACAGGAGTTACCTGATTCATAACAGGAGCAAAATGACAGTTATGAAGTAGCAACGAAAATAATTTTATGGTTGGGGGGTCACCACAACATGAGGAACTGTAGGAAAGGGTCGCGGCATTAGGAAGGTGGAGAACCACAGCCCTAGAACTTTGTTTTGCCCGGCATGCCCCTGTTGCAGTTATGCACAAAGTGAGCTTAAGAGGAAAGGAGACGAAAACACACCAGCGTTCTCACAGTTGTTGCGTCACGCTGGAACACGAAGGGCCACGTTCCCCTCATTCGTTTCCTCTTGAATTCCATCCAAGGACCTTGCCACCAAATTCGGTTTGAGGATGCTACCACCTCTTGTAATTTGAAAAACTATCCCGCATGCCTTTTAACAGGGTTCACATTGTTTTGGCTGGAATCCACTAAGGAAAAAACACATTAACAGCAGCAATAACCACAAATCATATCCCTGTTGGTGACACTTTCCGGCGTGTTCTTAATGTGTTTTCACAGGCCACCTCGGGTAAAGCCAATGCTTTTCCGTCCTTGACCACTTCTGAGTAAGATACAGCCTGCCACAGGCTGGATTCCTTTTTCTTGGCTACATCCAAACCTCTTCTGATTCTTCCAGGAAATTTCTTCCTAAGAACTTCCAAAGCCAGTATCATAATCACTCACTGCTATCGAGTTGATACCGACTCATAGCGACCCTGGAGGGCAGGGCAGAACTGCCCCTGTGGGTTTCGGAGACTGTAACTCTTTACAGGCGTAGAAAGCCCCATATTTCTCCCTCAGGGAAGCTGGTGATTTCAAACTGCTGACCTTGTGGATCGCAGCCCAACACATTAACCACTATGTCACCAGGGCTCCTATACAGAGCTATTATCTGCCCAGATACAATCAACCCTCCATATCCACCAGTCCCACATCAAGGGATTCAACCAATGGATCAAGCGTTCTGAAGCATGGATTGAACCATGGCTCTAGAGGACTAGCGGCCAGGGAGGGGTGCAATTAGGTGGTGCAAGCAGACTCCCAAAGTCGAGTGAGCATATAGTGCTCTTTACGTAGTCTTTACATGGTGCTGGGTGTCAGCAGTCATCTAGACGTGGTTTCAAGCATCTGGGAGAATGGGGGTAGTTTGTATGTCGGTCCAATGCCATTTTACACTGGGTCTGAAGTCTCAGTGGATGTCGGTGTCCACGGGGCTTCCCGAAGCCAATGCCCACATGCTGAGGGAAGACTGTACGCAGATGTGTAATTCGTAAAAGTGAAAAGGGTTGTTCTTTATATGTATTTGCTAGGTCCTCTGACACCTCACGGGCCGTTCAGGAGAAGTCAACTTACTCCAAATCTTCAGTTTGGTTCTCAAATCTCTTGATATTTATTATGTGTGGGGAGAAAAAA
>NW_022103898.1:33497347-33514599 GCF_000313985.2 Echinops telfairi
GGATTATGGGCCCCCACTGAACTCTAGCCCCAATCCAAGAACAGTTAGTTCTGATAGCATGGCCCTGCTCGATACTCACCTTCATGAAAGGATCACTGAAGATAAGGGTGCTATAGCAAAGTGTGGTACCCAGCTATCAATCATAATAATATCTGGGGTCTTAAAGCCCTTCATTCAAACAAGCAACCAGCTAAGCAAGGAGTCAACTAAGTCCACATGGAAGAAGTACACCAGCTTGTGTGATCCAAAGACGTCAATAACAAAATTCAAATATGACAAAGGGAAAAGTATCAGAGCCTAAATTGCAAACACCCAATTTGTAGAAGGTGATGGGGGACAGTGGGAGTCCAAAACCCATCTGCAGAGTACCCAGCCTGATTAAGCTGCTGACAGATCCCCACAAGATTCTTCTAGGTGCAAGTATTTCATCCTTGTTCCATGACAAAAATGCTTTCCCTGGCCTTTTAAATATTCACGGTCTTCTTTTCTTTCTTACCCACTATTTGTATTTTTAGTTCTGTATTATTATTATTTTATTCTTACCACTTTGGGTTTTTTCCCCCTATTTCTGTTGGGTTTCCCAGATTGTGAAGCACAGAAAGAGTAGAGGCATAGAGATAAGAAATGATGCAAGGGTTTGTAGAGGATGTAGGGGTGGGGAATGGGAGATAGGGAGGGTGAGAGGGTTAGGGGAGCAATGTATGTGGGAAAAGGAAGGGAGCGCTCTCTCTCTAGAACTAATGGTGATTTAAAATTTGAGTGGGGGTAGAGAAAATGTTCTAAAATTGATTGTGGTAATAATTGTACAACTTTTCATGATACAATTGAACTATTGAATTGTGTGATATGTGGATTAAGAGTCAATAAACTGTTAAAAACAAAACAAACAATGTGTGTTTAGATGATGCACACACACATGAGATTTACAGTCTCAAAATGAGTGCTGTTCTATTCTGGCTTCTAGGGTCACTATGATTTGGAATTGACATGGCACGAAATGGCAATGAGTTTGGTTTTGATTTGGTCTTAGAAGGTGAGAGACCTCAGCAGTCTTTAAGTTGAAGCAAAGTCAACTTGTATGTTGCTATTAAGTGGGGTCATTGCCCTTCAAAAGACAGATGGTGGGTAAAAAAGTATTGCTAGTAGAGTTTGAGTTCATACATTAACTGGTTTATTCCAATTAGTATGTTGAAAGGTCTGCAGGCAAGTTTGATCAGCGATGTACTTGTCTCCATCTTGTTAGTGTGGCTTTAAATTTAGTAATTTACAAGGAAACCTACTGGGCCACTTAAATTCAAGGCAGAGAGATCAGCTCAGAAGCTATGCCAACTGGGTTTATTGTTTCCAATGGGGTAATCATGATAGATTTCCTCAAAGGGCGGAGGGAAATCATGACAGCTTCCTATGAAGCAGTTTGAAGATTGAAAACGGCCCTGATGAGAATAAGGCCAGGAAAATTGCACCAAGGAATGTCCCCATCATGTAAGCACACCTATTTATTCTTGACGAGTAGCAAGCCCTATCCTTAGAGAGTTGCCTCGGGAAACTATCCCATCCCCCCTACAGCCCTGATGTTGTCTCTTCGGACTTCTTTTTGTTCCTCAAGCTCAGAAGAGTTGGAAAGGAGCATGAGCAGAGTCCTGTAAGGATGCTGGGGTGTAAATTAAAGAGCACAGCATTTGGGGTTAGAGAGAGAAACACTGCCTTAAGGAGATAGACCCAGCTGGGGGATATGTCAAGAAACAATCGCTTCACATTTTGATTTTTAAAAATAATTTTAAAACAGTTTCATTGGCTCATACTTCACATATGATTTAATCATTCACTCATATTATTTAGCAGTCGTCACCACAAGCCGTTTCAGAATCTTTTCTTTTTGTGCTCATTGTTTTAGCTCCCCATTTGCCCCCAAACCTCTCCTGCCATGCCCTAGGCAATTATCAACCCAGTTACTGTCTCTCTAGATTTATATAGCCTGGATCTCATGTATAGAAAACCATTCAAATCACAAAGACAGGAAACAAGCAAACAAAACTAACAGCACAACGATTAGATAAACCTCAATCAATAAAAAACCTCAATCAAAAAGAATGCAGAAAATATTCACAAGTGAAACTTTAAAATGGGTCAAAAGGAAGATCACATGATAAGGTAGTACATTTTATCCTACTGTATCTGCTGCTGTCGACTTTGCAGTGCACTCCGTCTGGCAGCAGGCTGCTCACACCCCTGGATAGATTCAGAGGGCTTCATTGGAAGCTTAATCCATAGGTTTCATGATCTGGTAGCGATACTTTTTTACTTTCCTCATATGTAAATTTTCTCAGCTTCAGTTTTCTCATCTACAAAAGGAATTAATAAAGGGATGTTTGTATGGAGGTCATTGTGAGGATTTTATTAAACAAGTTGTAGAAAGTGGCTCACATGACCGGTACCATACTAAATGCTCTGTAAGGTGTAAGCTCTTGTTGCTATAACCAAGATAATGCTGTGGCAAGAGGGGGAAGATGTAGTTTCTAATAACTGGGGACAACTTCTTTAAGGAAGGCCAAGACGGGGGGAATTAAGGGCAAGGTGGAAATTATTCCATCCCAAGAGAGCGTAACCTACAAAAACACAGACGTGAAAAGGGAAAGGGGGTGTGGGTGACCCAGAACGGCTGAGGCACCGAGTGGAGGGTGAGGGAGCTGTAAAATGTTGGTCGTTTGTGGAAGGTCTCAAATGGCGATTACCAACAGATTAATTTCTCCTAGTAATTAATACTGTTTAAAATATATATATATATTATATATATATTTATATATATAATATATATATCCTAGTTTTGCTTGTGTAATACTTATAATCCTAGCCATGGCTAATTTAGTGGCAAGAAGAATTCTCTGGCAGCCTTAGGAGGCTGCATGCAAGGCTACAGAAGTCATTGGGCTTAGCTGTTCACCAGCTAAGAGAAAGTTATCAGAGCTCCAGGCTCCTCTCAGCCCCACCCTGGCCATTCCTACGCAGAGCCAGCAGGGCTGAGCAGCCCGGAGATGAGTTCAGATGTTTGTTACTGTCAGAGGAGCCTTGGTGGCGGAATGGATTATGCAGTGAACCCAGAGGGGGAGCTCTGCGCTGTCTCAAAGCGTTGTCTGCGTCGGAATCCACTTGATGGCAGTGGGCTTGGTTTGAGTGGGGTCAGTGGGCAGCCCAGGGTCCAGGCCCTGTGGGGCAGGGAGCAGGAGAACCAACGTGGTTCTGCAGAGATACAAAAGGATGCCCGGACAACTGGTGCCCACAAGATGATTGTAGCTGGTGTCTGCTTGCGTGTGGGATTGTTTCCCACCCACTCAGCGGTTCTAGGAACCCAGCGTGTTACATAAGGGAATTTGATGACTTTGGTCTCTGTAACACTTAATCCACTACCTCCACCCCCATTCGGCATTTTCAGTAGTCATGCTGTGCGTGATAACTCAAGGGCAGGACTTGAATGTTTTCAAATGAAAAGAGAAAGAAAAGCAAAGCCCTCAGAGCGGTTCTCTGTGGTCTGGGCGCCCAGCCCCCTGTCTGCATAAGAAACGGACAGGTGGGGAATGGATGGAAAGTCAGAGTTCCCTGGGATATTGCCCTAGGTGAGTGAGGCCTGAAACTGGACACTTTTTTTTCTTTGGAGTTTATTTATTTATTTTTAATCATTTTATTGGGGGCTCGTACAGCACATAGCCCTACAGGGGACAACACTGGAGACACAGTGTGGGACCTTACCCCACCACCCGAGGCAAAACACAAAGGGCATACAACAGAACTGCAAGGGGAGCAGAGCAAGGAAGTCCGGAGGGAATACCGAAACTGGACACTTTCACGAGGCAGGCTTGCACTTTGGCTGCTCTGGAATGGGACTGGCTATTCTGGTTTTCTTTGGTTTATATGTGCACAGGCCAGAAGCAGCACATGGGGACTTGTGGGATATAAAAAGACTTTCCCCAGCTTTGTCTCCCCCAAAGAGATGCCAAACATTAGAGGCTGTTTGCCAGCACATGATGGGAGGTCAGATGCTTAGAGATATTCTCTGTAGGCATTGAGCCATCCAGATCAATCAGACAGTACTGTTTATCCCACCATAGGTGGGGCTCACTCCCTGCTGTTAAGAGCAGTGGATTCCTTTCCATAGAAAGCTTAGACTAAATCAAGTCTCCAGCTCAAGGGCAATCAAGGTTAGGCCGCCGTCCTGAATCAAGGATCTGCCCATCTTGTCACATGTGTACCTCCAATCCCTCCCCTTCCTATTGTGTATATATCCCTATATACCCCCTCCCATTACTGTAATACCTATAGCACAACCCCTTCCTGTGACATATGTCTTTACCTGTAATAAAGGGGCTTGCACGCCCGCAAAAGATATATAAGCCTTGGTTAGTAATAAATGGCTTTCTCTCTCCCCCAGTCCTCTCTCCCCTGTCCACTCTCCCCCTGCCCTCCTTCCCCACCCTCTCTCACTCCTGCAATTCCCACCTTCCACATCCTCATGTGGACCACCAAACGGGGCTGAAGTGAGCATGGTACCGTGAAATGTGTCTGACTCCTTTATTTCACTTTCTCTTCTCTCTTATTCTCTATGACTTTACTATAATCTTTACATATTATCGCTGTACAGTTGTGCCTGCTGGGCCTGTGATGATCTGTTAGGGGCTGGCTCTCCTGACAGGGACTGAATTGGTGCACTGTCACATCCAGAGCAAACAGAACATACCTCTTGACATGTGCTCACACTCAGAGCAGAGACACAGCTACACGCCTCACCCTCTGGTTCTGCAGGTGAGTCTGCTGAGGCACGTGGCCATGTCTCTGCTCTGAGTGTGAGTATTTGTCAAGGTTTTCACTGGCTGATTTTTGGGAATGAGTTGCCAGGACTTTCTTCCTACTCTATCCTAACCTGGAAGCCCCACTGAAACGATTTAGCACCAAACCTCTACTGGCTGGTGGTGACTGCACATGAGGTACATACGCTGATAGAGAATGGAACCTGTCCCGGATTCACAGTCAGTCTGAGCTTCAACAGCACCTTCCGTCAGAATGAAAAATAAATATGCAGATGTCTCTAAATATATGAATTTGGCAATGTTAGGTAGTCCCTGGGTTTTTGTGTGTGTGGTTTTTGTGTGTATGTGTGTGTGTGTGTGGGGGGGGGTTGCCTTGAATCCATTGGTGAATGTTTACATATAGTCAAACAGGTTGCTTCTAGGCCGTGTATGTTATCGTAGCCACTTTCAATCACAATACTTTCAGTGCTTGCCTTCAATCGCAATAACTACTAGGAGTGCCTTGCATTTCTATAAAGCACCTTTTATTTCTATGTTATTTTATTTTTTGTTGTTGATGTGGAGGATATATAAAGTAGAACAAACACCATTTCAACCATCTGTACACATGCAATTCAGTAACGTTGATGACATACTTTAAGTTCTGCCCACTGTTCTTCCCCTCCTTTTCTGAATCTTTCCTCCTCCAGTGAAACACTCGCTGTCCCCTGTGATTCCCATCTAGTCTTTTGAGTTGTTATCAGGTCGATCCCCTATCGGCCAAAGAGAAGAAGGAGCTAAGGAAATAGAAGTAGGGTCCATCAATGAAATCGTCTGGGGATCCCGTAGTGAGACGATAGTCCCCCGCTTTTCTCACCGCTGCAGTCAGCCGGTGCCGACTCTTCCCAACCCTATCGAGGGTTCCAGAGCTTTGTGAATCTTTTCAGTGGCAGTCAGCTTCCTCATTCTCCCCAAAAGCAGCTGGTGGGTTTGAACCTCCAACGTTGAGGTTAGCAGCCCAACTCTTTCCCAACAGCACCAACCACCAGGGTCCTCTCTCTTCTATGGAGGTCTCCAGCCTCTAGAATGTGGGAAGCAGATTACATGCATAGCCAAGGTTGTTTTTTTAAGCCACACTTATAAGCAAAATCAGATCGTTTTTAACCCGAAGCAGGGAAAACAGATACTGTGCCTACGATGGTGGCTTCTCACATAGACATCCTAACCAAGACTCTGGAAAAGAGTGGGATTTTAGAAGTTCACATTACATCAATTATATGTGGATTTCCCCATTGCTGGAGAGGTCGGCGCCCTAAGTGCCAACTGTCAAGGCTCAACTGTATTTTTCAGTCTCCAAAATAAAAACCCTCCCGGGCGCTTCCCCGCTTTTGACTACAACCCTACCTCCTTGCTGCACCTCCTCCTCGACACAGGCTGCCTTCTTGTCCTCTTGCCCTCGGCTCCCTCTTTCCCACTCCACTGCTGGCTGGCTGGAGGCCAGGTGTCTGTGGGGGTCCCCAGTGGTTACCATGTGAACCACTTCAGTAGAACTCAGATGATTGCTTCTAGCAGGATCGGTGCACAAGGTGGCCTTGCAGAGTTACACTTAACATTTCCGAGGTATTTGTAAAATGAAGGTCCGCCTTTCTCATAGGATTTTCATGCGGTCCAGACAGGATCGCTGGTGGGACGTGTTGAACCGAGTGTCTGCTGCGCTGACAAGCAACTGATAGAAATGTTACCCATTGCTTTTCTCAAGAGGCTCGTCCATTGGCTTTTCTGTGGCAGTGTTTTCTTGTTTCCCTCCCATACTTATCGCCCATTCGATTCCTCTGTGATATCAGAATGTGTTGGAATGTGCTCATTGTGCAAATACTTATCAAGCTCCTATTTCATGTCCAGAAATTGCCTTGACTCTAAAGACAGAGCGGTGAACAAAATTGAGTTGCTGGCTTCATTTGGGGGTGGAAGACTTTTAGAATTATATATTTATATGATATAATAAGCCAATTATTCCACCTTTCATTTACTTATTTAATTGCATCTTCATAGATCAGTGGTTCTCAACCTTCCTAAAGCCGTGACCCTTTAATACAGTTTCTCATGTTGTGGTGACCCCCCCCAACCATACAATTATTTGCATTGCTACTTCGTAACTGTCATTTTGCTCCTGTTATGAATCGGGTGACCCCTGTGAAAGGGTTGTTCGCCCTCAAAGGGGTCACGACCCACCGGTTGAGAACGGCTGTCATAGATAGATGTACTTTACTTTTAGCTGCCATCAGTCCGTTCTGACCCATAGTGACCCATGACCAGCCGAACAAAACACTGCCAAGTCCTGGGCCGTCCTCACTGCCGTTGCTATCTCTGAGCCTGTTGTTCTGTTCCTTTGCTGACTCCCTACTGTACCAAGCACGTCGTCCTTTTCCAGGGGAGCACATAAGTCTGTCTGTCCATACTTGCTTCTAAGGAGTATCTGGCTATCCTTTTTCCAAGACAGATTGTTTGTTCTGTTGGCAGTCCATTGTACCTACAGTATTCTTCGCCAACCCCATAATTCATATACATGAATGCTAACTTCATCCTACCATATGCATTGCCCGGCCCGCACATGCATGGGAGATCATTGAAAACACCTTAGCTAGGACCAGGCACACCTTCGCCTTCAAAGTGGCAGGTTTGCTTTCTTGTGCAGCATATTTGCCCACTGCAATATGTTGTTTGATTTCTTGACTGCTGCTTCCATGAGTGTTGATTGTGGACCCAAGTAAGCCGAAATCCTTAATACCGTTGTTTTCTCTCTCTCATGACGTTGCTAATTGTCCTAGTTGTGAGGATCTTTGTCTTCTTTATGTTGCAATGTAATCTGTATTGAATGCTGTAGCCTTTCATCTTCATTAGTAAGAGATGAAGTGATAGATCACAGAATATAATATATGAGGAACCCTAGTGGCACAACACTTAAGTATCAGCTGCTAACTGAGAGGTCTGTGGTTCAAACCCACTAGCAGCTCCAGAGGACAAAGAGTAACAGCTTTGGAAACCCTCGTAGGCAGTTTTACTCTGGTCTGTAGGGTCACTATGAGTCAGGATCTATTTGTACATCTACATAATATAAATTATTTAAAATTTGCATATTATACATTATGCCCTTGTGGCACTGTCAGATAAGCATTGAACTACTAACTACAAGGATGGTGATTCAAACTCACCCTCCAATCTGTGGGGAAAAGATGAAGCTGTTTGCACCATAAATATTTGCGTCCTTAGTAACTCTAATAGGGCTGTTATGAGTCAGAATCAACTCGATGGCAGTGGGTTTGGTTATATTTTGTATAGTATGATATATTTTATACAAAACAAAATGTATATAACGTGGAAATATATTTCATTTAATGTTTACTGTAGTACTATAATATATATCACAGAATATGTCAGATGGATAGATATCCTATCAGATGTTAATACGTTTTAGAAAGCAGAGAAAAGAGGATGGGTAAGTATTGTTATTTAGAATAAGATGCCCAGAGAAGTCTTTTCTGACTGGTTGATATTTAACTCATGACTTAAAGGAAGTTAGGGAATGGTACATGGCGGGTCTGGAGAGCAGTGATTCTCCACCTTCCTAATGCCGCGACCCTTCCATACAGTTCCTCATGTTGTGGTAATCCCCCCAGGCATAAAATTATTTTCATTGCTACTTCATAACTGTAATTTTGCTACATTTATGAATTGGGCGACCCCTGTGAAAGGGTCATTCGACCCCCAAAGATTGACGACTGCTGCTCTAGAGGAAGGCTGTTCTAGGCAAATGACAGCAACTACCACGGCTTGAGGTGGGGGAGTTCTTGTTTGAGTAAGCCAGAGGAGCCCTGCTGGTGTAGGGGTTACGTGTTGGGGTGCAATCCTTATGGTCAGCAGTTTGAAACCACCAGCAGCTCCATGGGAGCTGGGCTTTCTACTCCCAGAACTAATTAGTCTCGGAAACGCACAGGGGCCACTCTGAGTCAGCAATGACTCAATGGACGGCAGTCATGTGGTTTGAGTTTGACTGGGGAGGGTGGGGAGAGCGGTAGTGGCCGGGACCAGGGGAGGGCCAGGGCAGAGCACGTGACCTTTTGCAGGCAGAGTAAAGACTTGGCTTTATTCTTAGTGGAATTAAAAACCATTGGAGGGTTTAGAGTGGAAGAATGGCATGTATTTTTAAATAATCAACTCTGCCTCTGTGTGGAAAATGAATTATAGGGAGACAAAGATAGAAGCAGGAGGCTGGTTATACAGCTATTGAAATAGTCCAGTTTAAAAAAAATGTATTCCTGACCTCCTCCTTCCCATCCTGCATTCTCTCTCTCTCTCTCTCTCTCTCTCTCTCTCCTGGCTTCAGATAGCATCTATTTGCCTACAGCTCCCAAATGGAGGTCTCCTGCTCTTGTCTCTCTTCTGACTTCCAACCTTACTTATCCATCCACTTGCTTACAGCTACACTCAGTATGTCCCAAAGTACCCATGATCTTCAAAGCCCCTTCCTTGTCCTCCCCAGGCCCCCAGTTCAAGTGTGAAGCTTGGGAGTCTTCCTCACACCCCCCTTCCCTTTGGCACATTGCACCTAGAAAATCACCAAGTCTAAACCTCACAAACCCCTGACATTGGTCCATCCACATCTCCATCACTTCTTCCTCACCCCCAGGCAGCAGCTTGTCCCTGTGTGGTCACGCTGGATCTGTTCTGTCCCCTTCCACGTACTCCTCGGGTGGTAAGTTGATGTTTTTCACCAAAAATGGCAAATTCTCTAGTGAAAAATAAGTTTCCTATAGAGATGTGCCTTTCCCACAGTGGGACAGGTTTTCAAGCTATTAAAAGGAATATAACATTTCATAACATCTAAACTATTTGCTTCTGGATTACATCACTGGACTAGAGAGCTACCCAAGGACTAAAGGTAGCCCCCTAATATTTACATAACCAAACTGCTCCTTCCCAGAACAAAGGATACTTTTGCCCCAGTTAAGAGTTTCAGAATCTTCCCTGAGCCACAGGAAGTCTATTTTGGCTTTTGAATAACACTTATGTATACACATCCTACTACTCCCTAAAGGACTCTACTACATAATAAGATCATTTTTTAATTAGAAAAGGAAAAAGAGAGGCGAATAGGTGAAGGTGCTCAAAAAGCTTATGGAAAAATTCCATGATTTTGTCATTACATTTTTCCATGAACTTTTGGAAGCACCCTCAGATGTGTTCACTTCTTTTATTTAGTTTTACGAGAAATAATTTGACTAAAACAACAGAGTATCACAGTACAATGGCAGCAAGTGTGATCTAAGTCAACAACAACAACAACAACATAGATTTTAAAAAACCAAACTCACTGCCTCGAGTCAATGCTGACTTGTCGTGTCTCCCCCCACCAGGGGTAGGTGGGGCGGGGGGTGGCGGGTTTTGAGCCTGAAACTGTGGATGGGAGTAAAAGGCCCTTTCTTTGTCCCGTAGAACTGCTGGTGGTTTCCAACTGCGACCAGGTGGTTGGCAGCCCGACATGTAACCACTACATCGCCTCGGCTCCCAAATCAACACTGGATCCTATTAACTGTATCATATATATATATGATATATGTATAATAAACTGTATAATAACTATCATATTATTTCTTGCCTTTGAACTGATTGATGTCTTCGGATTTCCCTGAATAAATGTAAGGTTCCCTCATCTGGCCTCCCAGCCCCTTCATGATCTGGCATTTGTCTCCTTCTTAGTCTCATCTCTCAGAACGTGACTTTCCATCAACTCTAGATTTATCTCCACTCTCAAATTTATAGCACTTTCCCCTTCGGTCCTCTTTCTCTACTTTTTGTGTACCCAGCTCAAAAACCTTCTTCTTCAGGCCTCACCAGCAATATCTCCATATCTCTTTATCGGTGACTTCTAGACTGAGTGTCCCTGTCATGTGCTCCTTTCACACCGACAGCTCTTTCTGAGAGCCCCCATGACACCATACCAACTTGTTTAATATCTGCCCTCTCTGATCCGTGTTGTACTCCATTTGGCTAGGTTCTGTTGGTGATCTCAGTTACTGGTAGCTTCTGGAAGTCTGGCCTGAACCTCACACCTAGTAGGAAACTAGTAGGTGGCAGTAATTAGCCAATGTTGTTAGGTGCCATCGAGTCTGCTCTCATCCACAGAGACTCTGTGTACAACAGAACGAAGCACTGCACGGCCCTGGGCATCCTCACATTTCTTCCTATGCTTGAGCCCATTGTTGCAACCCCTGTGTCAGTCCCGCTCATCGCTGGCCTTCCTCTTTCTTGCCACCCTTCCACTTTACCAAACATGATGGCCTTCTCCAGAGACTGGTCTCTCTCTCCTGACAATACGTTCAATCTGTGTAAGATGACGTCTTGCCATTTTTGCCTCTGAGGACCCTCTCTGGCCTACTTCGTCCAATACAAATCGGTTTGCCCTTTCAGCAGCTCCAGTACTTTCAATAGTCTTCTCCAGTGCCACAACTCAAATGCATTGATTCTTCTACAGCCTTCCTTTTTCAGTGATATCTTTAAAGTGCTGAAAGAACAAAACTATCAACCAAGAATATGATACATTGGCAAACACATTTTGGTGCCTCAAATGTTAGACTTGTGTCTGGGTCCATTTGACTTATTGATTCTAAGAATACTATACCAGTGAAATTATCCTTCAAGAATCAGAGTAAATCAAAACATTCTCAGACTATCAGAAGCTGAGAGCACTCATATTTATCAGACTGGACTTTCGAAAAGTACTAAATGGAAGCTTGTAGATGCAAGGAATCAGTCAGAAGAAATTAAGTCAAGCTATATATAAAAAGAAAGATCCTGAGTAAGGAGAACTACCCAGACATGTTTCAGGGCTAGTGATAAGGTATTCAATGTGGGAGCCGATTGTCTTAAGATGTACTCTGAGAAAGGAATATCCAGGCTTATGAGTAACAGGGTGTATTAGTGGAACAGTTTGAACTTCATTTCCTTCTTCTTGTAAGACAGGACCATCCCCATTTTCCACAGTTTGAGCAAGGCCCGTGGGAAAGAGCTAAGAGCTCAGACCATGGAGCTGAGTCACGGAAGGTCTGACCTAAGTAAGATAAGGTAAATACTTTCTCTCCCGCTCCTTGGGAAACAGCTGAGACCCAGCACTCTGCAGGTGCTCGGTTAGACTCCCCTCCAGACCACAGACTAAGCGGCTAATGATATTCTTGCTTCTTTGTTTGCATTCACTTGTAACAAAATCTTTGTGTGAGGACATGTCACAGAATGCAGGATATGTGACAAGACCTATATAGAAACCTTCCTTGAATCAAGTGCTGGACCTTGGAGTACCTGTGCTCTTCCTGCCCCTAGGCCCCAACTGTATCTTCTCTTTTGTCTTATCGCTTATCTATCTTTCTCATTTGAACCCCTCTTGACCCCCTTTTCAATTTGTGAGAGAGCTGGCTCTCACTCACAGTTCAAGTTTGGTAACTCTGTTTTTCCTTCATGTTTTTAATTACAAATATATAAAGGGCAATGATAAAATTATGTTACAAGGCATATGAAAGATGAAGATGTAATTAAAGACAACCACAAATGATTGGGATAGGCAAAGTATAGATAAATAATTTCTTGTGTTACTGAAGTTAAATTGGTACCAACTTACCCAATAATTTTATAAATACAAGCTCTTTAATGTAATATTCATGATCATGACTAAGAAAATATGTTAAAAATATTCACAGTAGGAAACAAGAAGGGAACGAAAAGAGCTCACTACAATAACACACAAAACACAAAAGCAAGCAGGACTAAAAGACAAAGACAATGTAAGACACACAAAATGCAAATAACGAAGTAGAAAGTAAGTCACTTCTTATCAGAAATCACCGTGAGTATAAATGGATTAAATGTTCCAAGTAAGAGGCAGAAGATGGATGTATGAATTTTTTTTAAGAAGCCTAACTAAGCCATTTATGAAAGCTACACCTTAAACTCAGGGGCACAATAGGTTCAAAGTAAAAACATGGGGAGAAAATATATTCTATGTAAATAATAAACAGGAGGACTGGTGAGATGAAATATTTACTTGATATGGCTTTTCTAGTATTGGTATTTATAACTCCTACCAAATAACATTTTCTTTCTCCCCACCTCTCCCCACCAAGGTTGTAAAGTTTTGTTTTCAGTGTTTTTTTCAATCGTTTTACTGGGGGTTCATACAACTGTTATCACATACATACATTGTGTCAAGCACATTTGCACATCTGCCGCCATCATCATTTTCGAAACATTCTCTTTCCACTTGAGCCCCTGAAATCAGCTCATTTTTCCCCTCCCTTCCTCACCCTCCCTCCCTCATGAACCCTTGATAATTTACAAATTATTTTTATTTTTTCATGTCTTACACTGACCGATGTCTCCCTTCGCCCACTTTTCTGCTGTCCTTCCCCCTGGGAGGGGGTTACATGTAAATCATTTTGATTGGTTCCCCCTTTCTACCCCTACATTCCCCTTCCCCTCTGGTATAGCCACTCTCAATATCAGTCCTGAGAGGTTTATCTGTCCTGGATTCCCT
Source organism: Echinops telfairi (assembly GCF_000313985.2). NCBI lineage: Eukaryota > Metazoa > Chordata > Mammalia > Afrosoricida > Tenrecidae > Echinops > Echinops telfairi. The sequence continues at coordinate 33,510,707 of NW_022103898.1, forward strand.
GTGTTTACAGTTCTTATCTGTACCATCTAAGTGCTCTGGTCTAGTGGGATTTGTAGGGTAGAATTGGGGTCATGATAGTGGTGGGGAGGAAGCATTAAAAAACTAGAGGAAAGTTATATGTTTCATTGGTGCTATACTACACCCTGACTGGCTCATCTCTTCCTTGTGACCCTTCTGTAAGGGGATGTCCAATTGTCTACAGATGGGCTTTTGGTCTCCACTCCACACTCCCTCTCATTCACAATGATAAGATTTTATATTCTGGGTCTTTGATGCCTGATACCTAATCCTGACACATCATGATCACACAGGTTTGTGTGTTTCTTCCATGTGGACTTTGTTGCTTCTCAGCTAGATGGCCACTTGCTTATCTTCAAGGCTTTAAGACCCCAGATGCTATATCTTTTGATAGCCAGGCACCATCAGCTTTCTTCACCACATTTGCTTATGCACCCAAATAACTTTTCCTTGATGGGTTTGGGTAAGAAAAGGTAAGGAAGAAAGAGGCTGATAGATTATAAGACTCTATTGTGAGTGGTTGTTAGCAGAGTTAATAGTGATCATAAAAACTAACGTGGAGCTTGGTTAATTTTGCCATCCTGCTTGGCTTATCAGAATTAGGAACAAGGAATCTTTATACCATCAAAGAAAATAAGAGCCAGGATTGGAATGTGTTCTTTGGGCACTGGAATCCCTATGCATTTAACCTCCAGGTTTCCAGTGACAAAAAGGTACCTTGTGATACCAGGGTAGCTGCAGAGAAATGACAGGGGAGCAGCAGCAGCAAAATCCACAGCTAGAGCAGGAGACAGCATAGGGGCTTCCTGGCCACAGAGTGTAAAACTGAATGTCTTTGCAGAGTGGAGTGAGCCCGGGCTCTTCATTTGGGGGAACTATGTTTGCTGACCCCTGAAGTGAGAGTTGGGTACCTTAGGGCTGAGATTTATAGCAGAGTGGCCTACCCTTTGGGAATTTATCAGCCGCCTCAAAAGAGCTTTGTGATATTGGCTGAGCTGGGCAGGGGCCAAGCCACATGGTCAAGGGCCAGAGAAAGGCCTGCTTGCAGGCATGGCAGATAAGAGGCTGTCCTAACCAAAGCACTGTATCCTGAACACTTATGATCCTGTTAACTCCAATAAAGTTCATAATCAGGAATATTATCTGTGAGTTCTGTTTGGGCATTGCAATGAATTATCAAACCTCGCTAAGGAGAGTGCTGGGTGTGGGGGGTGGGGGTAGGGGGAAGGTTTGTTTGTGTCCCTGATGGTAAAAAAGGTTGGAGGGTGGAGGTATTGACCTAAGCTTCGTAGGAATCAGCCCTGGGCTGATTCTCCTTCTGCCTTGTGAAGTCAGAGGCAGTTAGATGTTGTCTCCACAGCAGTTTTTACAATGAGGGTGGCAATTTTAAGATCAGATAAAGTAGACTTTAAGACAAAAATCTATCAGAAGAGTTAATGATGGACATTATACAGTGATAAAAGGGTCAATCAAGAAGGTTTAATGACCACAAGTACGTACACACCCAATATCAGGGCACCAGAATATGAAGGTAAGCTAAAAGGTATACTTACAAAGCCATGGAAACCTGCCTTTGGTGAAAATACCCATATGTGAAGCCCTTGTTAATTGATAAACTTCATCTGAATGTATTCACTTCTGAAGGCAGTGTTTCCATCTCTTACACTTCCCCCAAAGAATTCTAAACTTTTAAATTTTACACCATGAAAAATGGCAGTCTGGGCATCCTGGAGGGAATCAAAGCTTGTTCCTCTGAATTATCATTTGGGATTGGGGGACAAAACAAGTCTGACGGAGCAAGATCGGGACAGTAGAGTGAAAGGGGAAATGTTTCCCCAGGATATCCTCATAGCACAGCCTTTGCTACACTCACAGAATGAACATGCACATTGTTGTCATGGGGGGAAAAAATTCACCAGCACAACTTTCTGGCCTTTTCCTCCTCAATGAAGTTTTCAAATTTTAGAAAATTTAATAAGCACTCATGATTGTCCTGTGTCTTTTAAGAAAATCTATCAAGATTACCCCTTTGGGATCCGAAGGCACATAACCTTATGAGCTGACCTCGCTCCCTTGAATTCAGCTGACCCTTGGAAGCCACTATTTTGAATAGACCTTTCTTGTGAAGGCACCCTAATGAGACTAACATGTGTATTCCTGGGAGAACTTTTCTGTGGCCATCGTTGATTGCAGAGACATATTTAAACATATTTATTGGGTGGGATAAGTCCATGCAGTTCCAAAAACTGGAACCCTAGTAGTAATACTTCTGATTCGCCCTGATAGAATTGAAGGGAGAAATCGATAGTACTGAAATAATTGTTGCAGATTTCAATAAGGACAGAACATCCAGAAAGAAGACCAAAGAAACAGAAGACTTGCACGCCACTATAAACCAACTAGACCGAACAGTCATATGTAACACTCTCCACCCCCAAACAGCAAAATGTACATTTTTCTCTAGTGCACATAGGTCATTCTCCAGGGTAGACCACATTTTGAGAAGTTTTAAAAGATTGAAATTATACAAAGTATTTTCTCTGATTATGAAGGAGTGAAACGACATCAATAACAGAAAAAAAATAATAAAACTTTGAAAATATACAAACATGGAAATCATGCAATACACTATGAATGGATGAAGGGGGGGGAAATTCACACATTTCTTAGAGTTAAATGAGAACGAAACACAACATAGCAAATCTGATTGGATGTGATAAAGACAATTAAAAGAGGGAAACTTTAAACAATAGATGCTGACAATAAAAGATCTCTAATTAACAGCCTACCTCTACAACTAAGTAATTAGAAAGAAGTGCAAACAAAGCGTACACCTAGAAGAAAGGACAATAACAAAGAGAAGAGAAGAAATAAATAAAACTGAAAACAGGAAAACAAAAGAAAGAATCAATAAAACCAGAAGTTGGTTCTTTAAAAAGATCGATAAGATTGACAAACCTTTAGTTAGACTGACAAAGAAGAAAGGTCCAAATAACCAAAATGGGAAAAGGCAGCAGTACAACTGTCTTCAGAGAAATAAAGAGAATTATGAATGAATATTATGAACAGCTGTATGGCAACAAACTAGATAACCTAGAAGTGGGCAGATTTTTAGAAGCACAGAACCTACCCAAATTGATTCCAAGGAAATAATCAAAATAGACCCAGAACCAGTAAAAAGTTAGAATCTGTTTTCAAACCCTCCCTGACCTCCCTGCCAAAAGGAAAATCCTGGACTAGAGATCTTCCCTGGGGAATTCTACCAGACATTAAAAGATTGACACCGATACTGTTTCAACTATTCCAGAAGGTAGAGAGACTAGTATAGGAGATCAAAGGCCTATGATTGGCATGCTGGACCTGATTTGGTTTTCAGCATTTTCTGTACTCTTGGCTTGTTGTGGTTTCTTTTGTTCTGATTTGTTTATATTGGGGTATATCTCAGAGATGTGATGTCATTGGAGGGCACCCGCTTGAACTTGTGTTACATGTGTTTTTCTGCGTTTTGGTATATGAAACCCAGGATTGATGGACCTATGTACTCAATCTATAGATCTCTAAGAGAATAAAATGCCTAAAAATAAATCTAACTAGGGATATGAAGGACTTATATAATGAAAGTATAATACACTGCTGAAAAAGATGAAAGAAGCCTTTAAAAAATTGAAAGCTGTGTCAATTAATATTGTGACAGTGTTGACAAACCCCAAAGAGTACAATTCTGATCAAAATTCTAACAGCCTTATTTACAGAAACACCACATTTGCTTTTGCACTCACTTTGTCTTCAGCGATCGTGTTGGGAAGGTGAGCATCATGGAATGCCAGTTTAGTAGAACAAAGTATTCTTGCATTGAGGGAGTACTTGAGTGGAGG
>NW_022103898.1:33515853-33521783 GCF_000313985.2 Echinops telfairi
GGGGAAAAAAAATTCGAGTCTTGAAAACCTTATGGGGCATTCCTACCCTATGGGGTGACCATGAGTCAGAATCAGTTTGAAAGCAATGGTTTTGGTGTGATCGGTAACTTTATAAAAAGTAACAAACAAACAAAAACTAGCTGCTGAGACTGCTTATATAAAACCAAACTCCTCGTGGGATTTGGCTCTTTTGTCTGAAGGTTTAAGGTCATGGTGTCATGGGACATCTTAATTAATTGGCCTCATAATGTGTTTAGTGCTTCTGTTCTACCTCCTAGTTAGTGCCTGCAGTCTTGAAAACCTGCAAGCAGCTCTCTGAGGTGCAACAATCCGTCTCTAGTCACCTGGAGAAACAGAGAAGAGTCAGGAATGTTGTTGCTGTTCTGAGGGGCCATGAAGTCCGTTCCCACCCCGAGCAACCATGTGCACGACAGAACGAACCATCGCCTGGTCCTGCGCCGTCCTCACAGTTACTCCTGTGCCCGAGCCCCTTGTTTCAACCACTGTAGCAATCCACCTTGTCGAGGGCCTGCATCCTTTTTGCTGCCCCTTCAGAGGACATCAAGCATAATGACCTTCTCCGGGCACTGCTCTCTCCTGACCAATGGAGGTAAGAAGCCTTGCCACCTTTGCCTCTAAGAGGCACTCTGGCCACACTTCTTCCCAGACAGATCATTGTCCTGTTAGAAGTTCATGATATTTTCAGTATTCTCCTCCAACACCACAAGTCAAATGCATGAATTCTTCTTTGGTCTTCCTAACTCAGTGTCCAATTTTCATATGTGTATGAGGCCATGGCTTGGGTCAGGCACACTGTAGTCCTCAAAGTAGCATCCTTGCTTTTCAATTCCTTAAAGAGGTCTTGTGCAGCAGATTTACTTAATGCAATGTCTTTTGATTCTTTGACTGCTGCTTCCATGAACATTGATTGTGGATCCAAGACAGACAAAATCCCTGACAACTTGACCTTTATCCATTTGTCATGATGTTACCAATAGGTCCAGTTGTGATTTTGCCTCTTTACATTGAATCACAATTCATATTGAAGGCTGCAACCTTAATCTTCTAGTCCTCCTCACTTTGAGCAAGTAAGTTTGTGTCACCTGTGTATCACAGTTCCTTAATAAGCCTTCCTCCAATCCTGATGCTAAGCTCCTTGTCTAATCCAGCTTCTCTGATGATTTGCTCAGCACACAGATTGAATAAGCATGGTGAGAGGATACAACTCTGACACACACCTTTCACGATTTTAAACCATGCCGTGTCCCCTTGTTCTGTTCACACAACTGCTTCTTCATTCATGTATAAGTTCCTCGTGAGCACAATGAAGTGTTCTGGGAATCCCATTCTTCTCAAGCTTATCCATAGTTTGTTCTGATCCACAATCAAATGCCTAAGCATAGTCGATGAAACACAAGTAAACACCTTTCTGGTACCCTCTGTTGTGAGCCAAAATCCGGCTGACATCAGCAATGTCAGAATCGGCTTGCTGTCAATCGGGCATCAAGCTGGATTCCATGAAGTATGTGGCATCGGGATTGGAGGTAGTAAATTGAGTTGAACAATCTACGCCAAACCAAACCAAACTCACTGCCATTGTTGATTCTGACTCATAGTGACCCTATAGGACAGAACAGAACAGCCCCTATAGGTTTCAAAGACCAGATCTTTACAGGAGTAGAAAGCCTCATCTCTGTGCTGACCTTGTGGTAAGTAGCCCAACACATAACCTATTTCACTCCCAGAGCTTTTACCAGAGACCTACAACTAACAACACAAACGTATATATGCACTCCAGTGTTTATTGCAGCTTTATTCACGAAAGCAAAAATGTGTGGTCAATTACCTCAATGAACAGCTTTCTCTTTTGCCATGAGATCAGAACTGGATGCATTCACTCCGTAACCATTAAGAGCAACGATGAATCTGTGAAACATATTCTGACATAAATGGACCTGGAAGACGTAACGCTACGTGAAATGAGTCAAGCACACAGAGTCAAATTGTCTGACCTTTCTTTTGTAGGAAGAAACAAAAATAGACATATAGGGAGACAATAAAAATTGTGTAGTTCAGTGATTATTACCCTGGGAAGGAGGGGAAAGGGAGGTCTAAAAGGCCTTTCTGGATAGGAAATACTTGTTATTGGGGTGATGGAAAAGGGGCACCGAATGTGGGTGTACTGAGCACAGCATGACCTAAGTAGGTGATACTGCTGAGAAGTACCCTTGAGGAAAGGATGCCTGTACAAAGGAGGTTGACATACAGTAGAGGGTAGCCAGTCAAATACCATGGGGCTACAAAAATATACTGTGGAAAATTTTCATTATCAAGTCCATTAGCCACGAACTTTCTGAAGCCCCCTCCTAAAGAACAACAACAACAACAAACCACATCTAAGGTCCCATCAGGTGTTGTTGCTGTGGTACTGACAGGTTCTATAATCTGTTTAGTTATGCCCATGAAATAAAAGCTGCTGCTCCAAGTTCCCCTGGCATAGGATGCCCTCAATTCCTGCCAAAGGGTTTTGGTTTGTTTCCCACCCCCTGTGGAAAAAAACTTATCTCAAGCTTAAAGACATTAACTTCCTTTTTAAAGACATGGTTCCTTTTCTTTAGGAAGTGTGTGCTTCTACCTAGAGACAAAGAGGGCTGAAAAGGAAGTAGATTTGATTTGCTCCTGGCAACTGAGAGAAAGCAATCAGGTATTAAAAGACACTCAGGGTGAGGCTGGCCAGTCTACCTCCTTGAAGTGCAGAATTGCAGCAAGATTATTAGGCCTGAAACTTTTTTGTTGTTTTTCCCTTTAACATGCTGCCTAATTTTGGACATGATGACATGAAATCAAAAGGCGCTCCTTTCCTTCCTGGCTCCCAGTTTCTGCAGGATGGTCCCAAGAGAGACTTTGATTTTTCTCAGGGATCCGAAAGAAAATGGAGGATTATCAAAGAAAAACAGTTTTCACCTTAGACTCTAAAACTGTGCATTAATTTAAGTGGCACGACAGAAAAGTCTGCCGATGGGTGTTGCCTGCTGGCTGTTGAAAACGAGCACTGTGCCACTAGGCTCCTGTGAATAGTAACTGCCCTTGCCTTTTGAGCTATTTTTATGGACGGGATCGTAGCCACACCCTTGTGTTTGTTCTTAAATTTTTATTGTGAATTCGGTGAAGGTTTACTGAGCAGATCACAGCATTCAACAATTCATACACATTCTGATTCATCTCATCTATTGCATGCCTTCAATGTCTCATCTCCTCGCGTTTCCTATTTCGATTCCTCCTCCTTTGCTAACCCTCTGAACTTTGTTAAGTGCTACAACTACCCTTTTAATCTTACCTGGTTGAGTAGTCTAATACAGAGGTGAGCTCAGTTCCCCATCTTAAGGATAAAGGCCAAACTCTTGGGGTCCCACCGGTCCCTATCCAAGCAGTAAGTCCACTCTCTTTTATGATTTTGAGTTCTCCTCCACATTTTCCCCTAACTCTATCCAGGCCCTTCGAATCGAATATAACCCTTTTCAGAGCAGTTGGTAGTGGTAACAGGGTACCCCCAGTTCTTCTGGTCTCCAGGCTGTGGAGACTGGTGTTTATGTGGTCACTTAGTCCTCCGGACTAAATGTTTCCATGTGTCCTCTGATTTTCATCCTTCTTCTTTCCCCTGAACTAGGAGAGACCCATAGTTGCACCTTCAGTGGCTCATCTCTAGCTCTTACGACCAGTGGCCACTCACCAAATTAGAACATAGAACATCCCCCCAGGACAGACTCAAGCTCTGACGTAATCCCTCACGGAGTCCTGATGTTCCGTCTCAATGTCTCAGGATGACTCTGTAACCACAGGAATGCTGGTGGCACAGAAGGCTGCGTGATGGGCAGCTAATTAAAAGGTTGGTTGACTGTTCTAACGCAATAGTGATTCTGTGGGCAAAGATGTGGCTGTCTGTTTTTGTAAAGATGGGTAGCCTCAGAAACCCTGGGGGGCAGGTCTCCTCTGCCCTGGCTATGAGTTGAATTCGACTCAGTGGCAGTCGATTTTGTTATGTTTTGGTGTTTCCAGCACTCTGGGTCAATACTTGTGAAGCATTAGCTCTTGCTAGTTCTGTGGTCCAACTGAGCAAGTTTAGTTGTGGTTGAGTAGTTACCAGACTATATCAAGTAAATCTCAATGAGCTAGTCCCTCTGCCAAATGAAAATATTTCTAATTTACAGCGGCCCAGACCTTGAGCACAAAAGCTCCACTTGATGAAATATGTTCCAACTGGACTGTAAGTTTTGTGAAACAACCGTAAAGGCCTCAGAACCCTAAATATGCTCGGGATCTTTTAAGCATGGATCCTGAACTGTCTTAGGTGTATTTCACTTCTACCGGGGAAATGTTGTGTAATACAAAGGGTTAGCATCTTGTGTCAGGTAGTCTCGAGCTTGAATCAGTTACTAGCTGCCTTTTGTATCTTTTCTGATTCTCACCATGAACGTTAGGTGTTGGGCCTACAACACACACTCCATAACTACCTGTCTGAATTATATTACTAAATTCCCTTTCTTCTCAACTCCCTGCCATCGAGTCAGTTCTGACTCATCGTGACCTAGAGGCCAGAGCAGACCTGCTCCTGGGGGGTTCCGAGACTGTCACTCTTTACGGGAGTAGAAAGCCTCCTCTTTCCACCATGGAGGGCCTGGTGGTTTACCCTGCTGGCTTTGCGGTTAGCAGCCCAACCTGTAACCACTACACCACCAGGGCTCCTCCAAACTCCTTTCCTGCTCAGTTAAAAACCTCAAAACCAAATTTACTGCCATCAAATGGATTCCCACTCATAGCGACCCTATAGGACAGAGTAGAACTATTTCTTTGGGTTTCTAAGACTTTAAAACTTTACAGAAGTAGAAAACCTCATCTTTCTTCCACAGTTAAGACTTGCTAAATAGATTTGATAGCTTCCCTCTCTCCGTTAAAACATGCTAAATAGTATTGGATTGTGTTTTTAAGGTAATTTGTTATTTATATTCAAAATAGAAAGGCTCCACAGATTATGGGATTTTTCATTACTTATTAATTAAGGCCAAATAGCCTGAATTTCACTTGACTTGCCTATCCATATGTATTACTTCATATTTTTTAAAGTAAATGTCAGCTATGCTGCCAAAATAGAAACTAATACCAATCCAGGAATTGAATGCTAAGGGATAAACCCAAGGTTTTGAAAAGCTATCAAATCTAATTTTTCATAATGCCATTATAAATATCACTTTTGAACTTAAGAATGGAACTTGGTTCTGTTTGTTTTCTTAGAACAGGGCAATGGAAAAGTGTTGGTCTCTGGTCTCAGGCAGATGGGTTGCAATCAACTCTGAGTGACGTGGAGAAAATTCCTGACCTCTCTTGGGCTCAGCCCTTTGATCCTTGGACTATCCAAGGAAGCGGTGGGGAATGTGTGTGAAAGTGCACCCAGCAGGTGCCCACAAGCACTGCCAAGTCTCTGCACACTCTCTCCTGTCCCCTTCTCCAGCCTCTTCCCCAGGAGCTCTGGCTCTTGATTAGCAATTCATTTCACAAACCTTTACCTCAGAGTCTCGGAGAAAAAAGGAAGGCTGGACCATCCACAATATATTTTTTAATGGTTTCTACTTGGAAGAAAAAAAACAAAGAGATGGTACCACACAAGGAGATGCCAGTCCAAAAGTGTGTGGGAAAATGGAATGAAAGGATAATGGAATTAATACAGGCACCACATTGGTGGCTGATGACCAGAAAGATGGATTCTATACCCTGTTCCTCACACCCTCCAGGTGACCAGAGAGTGATCAACCCCAACATCACTCATCCAGAGGCCAGTGACCGCCTACCCTACCCCACCAGCTCCTGCTCTGCTGTGGTCAGAGCCTTGCCGTTGTGAATCAGGTACTGGCTCTACTACCACCACCACCACCACC
>NW_022103898.1:33524223-33525507 GCF_000313985.2 Echinops telfairi
TCACCACCACCTCCTCCACTACCACCACCATCACCACCACTATCACCACCACCACCTCCACCTCCACCACCACCACTACCACCACCACCACCACCTCCACCATCACCACCACCACCATCACCCCATCACCACCACCACCACCCCATCACCATCATCCTATTGTGTGCAGACCAGCAGAACGTGCAGATCTATCCTAAGCATGCATGGGAGGACAGGGACTCTTTCCATACCCAGCCATCCTACCCAAGCTGCCCTCTGGGCCCTAAAGAGTTCTTTCTGAAAATAAGAACCCTGACCTCAGCCACCCTCTGGGCCTGCAGGAATGACTTCCTAATTAGGTGCCCTGACACCAGACACCATTCAGGCTGGCAAGGACTCTGTCTAGGACAAGAGGTCCCCTCCTCACCCCTCGTCACCCCTATCCCATGAGCTCCCTGACTGGCAGAGGGCACCGACCCACCCTGAGTGTCCTGCCTCCACAGTTTTCTCATCTCTAGGTTCTTCCCCCACAACCTCAGTTTTCTCTTTCCTTTCCTTTTTTTTTCAATCCATCCTTTCTCTCCTTTTTTCTTTCCTTTTATTTGTAATCTCTCGGGATTTTTATGAATATATTCTTTCTCTTTAACTTTCCTTTCCTTTATTCCTTTCTCTTTAGCTATGAAGTTCTGTTTCTTGCTGTTATTTGCCTGTTCTCCCCCGCTTTACTTATTAATTTATCTCTTTCTGTTGTCTCTTTCCCCCCTTGTTTCTTTTCTGTTTGCTTCTGTTTATTCTTGCCACAGTCAATTGCATATAACTGTACCAATGGAAACTAATGTGCCCCGACACACCCATACCTCCTGCAGCCCCATCAACTAGGTGAGCACCACTACCTGCTCCTATACCACCTGACCAATAATAGACAGCGGCCAACACCAGCCAAACCTGCCCTCAACTGTGCTACACAAACAGAACAGTGCCCATGCTCACCTGCTCTATCACACCCACCAGGAGACAGGTGGGAAGTGCCTAATGCCAGCACACAACTGTCAACTAAATATAAATACAACACCACATGATTTCCCAAATAATAGACACGTTCCATTCTCTTGAAGAAACAAGACAGCGTGACTCAAAAAAGTCCAAATTACAGAGTTGGAAACTCTTTGTGAGGAGGAAATGGTATTGGAGCTACCCATAAGACATTCCCAAGACAGACAACCGAAAAGTGGATGAAGGGAGACGTCGGACAGGGCAAGATATGACAAAATACCCATTTATAAACTATCAAGGGCTCATGCGGGA
>NW_022103898.1:33526755-33529110 GCF_000313985.2 Echinops telfairi
TAAGCCATCAAAATAAAAAGAAAATCATAAAAATTTAGTAAACATTAGCAGCAGTAATGAAGATAATGAAAAGAAAGCAAGCAAAATGAACTCAGCTCAGAAAATTATGTGGAACAAAGAAATCAACCAGCATTATAGGAAAAAAAAAATACAGCAAAATGACAGCAATAAATCATACCTACTGATAATTAGAGTGAATATAAATGGATTACATGTGCCAGTCAAGAGACAAGAGAGTAGCAGAATGCATAAGAAAACAGGACCCATCAAGATCTGTCTACAAGAGACAGATCTTAGACACAAAGACAAAATTAGAGTAAAAATCAAAGGATGGTAAAATGTTATCAAGCTGACATTCAGAAAAGAGCAGGAGTGTCAATATTAATTTCAGATAAAAATAGACTTTAAGGCTAAAGATAAGATAGACTAAAAAAAACGAAAACCAGCATAGCACAAAGATAATGTTCCCACTCTACTTCGGTGTCGTCTTAAAAAAGCGCATGAGCAGCTGTCTCACATGCATCTATTGGTCTCTCACTGTCCTGAGGAAAGAAGAGTGATCAAAATGGAAAGATACATGAAAGCAATTAGTCCTCACGAAGATCAGTCTCCACAAACCTGAGACGAGATGAGCAAGATGGTGCCCGGCTACCACTGCCAGCTGCTCTGAAAGGGATCCCCGGGCAGAGTCAGAGAGAAGTGTGGCAGAAAACTCAAACTCACAGAAGGGATCGGGCTTGCTGGTCAGATGGAGATTAGTAGGACCCCTCAGCATTACGGCCCGTAGTCACCCTTTGGATCTGGAAATGATCTCATCCCTGTAGTTCAAGTTTCAGTCAAATAATAGGTCTGGTCTATAAAGGGAGCAGTAACATTAGTGAGCTATGCATGCCTTAGGATAATCAGCCATTTCAGATCAATAGAGTAGCATTTACCAAAGGACAAAGTTTTGAAAATTTCGGAGATAAAGAGGAGCTGAAATTGGTAACAGAGAGAGAGGGCAGTGGAATGAATGATTCTTTGTTGAAGGAATTGCAATGAAGGAGATGAAGCAAAGAGTCTGGAGAAGGACAGGACATCACGGTTGGACACCAAGTAGAGGGGCGTGGCTGAAAGAGGGAGCATGGGAAGGACTGTGAGGGCGGCGCGGGACCAGGCGCTGTTTCACTCTGCGGTGCATAAGCTCACGGTGGGTGGGAACCGACTCCCTGGCAAGTAACATCAGCAGCCTTCAGGGGATTGCAAGGAATGAGATGAAACAATATCTATATATTGTTCTATGGAAAACCCATCTCCCCTGTTAACCCTCACTCAATTCACAATAAACAGTAAACAGATAATGGAATTTTCTCATGAACTTCTTGAACTCCTCTTGTATTTGGAAGGATGCTTGATATGTAAATGAGACTTCCTTCTGAAGGCCAGGGACTGTATCTCTGTCTCCCTTTCTGCTGTTGTAAATTTTGAGAGCAAGGCAATTGCAAAAAATCAAGAAGGCACCAACCATTTCTTGCCTTCACCTTAAAAGAGCAGTGAAATCCCATCCCCTGGAGTCTTGAGATGAATTACTGGGGGGGTGTAAATATTTGTTGGAATGAGAATGGAGCTGGAAGAAGCTCTGCTTTGTCTCCTGGTGGGTGGTAACAAGTCTATGGATCATTGTTTGCACTAAGTATTTAATGATCCCATCTGTTGAAAATGCATATTTGGAGGCACTCTGCGATTGCTATAAGTTACCTAGAAATTGGCTGGGAAGTAATCCTGGAGAGCTTCCAACCTGCAACAGACCAAGAAATCAAATATAAATCAATACATAATTACAAAATCCCATTTTTCGCCACAGTTGTGTAAGTGCATTGATCTAGACCTGTGTGGATTTCTGACACCAGAATCTGGAGCTACGGCGTTCTCTGCTAGCCTCAGGTCCAAACTCTGGGACTGCTGTTTATCGGACCCAGGCTCACAGTCATCGGCAGGACATCCTGCATCTTTCCCCACTTCTGTGCCGTTGTTGCCAATGATCCCATGGCATGCTTGTCCCGGTCTCAACAGTGTTTAAACACATCTAATTGCCAAAATGAATCAGTGAGCTTAAAAAGCAAACAAACTAGGAGCCTGGCTGACATAGTAGGTTATGTGTTGTGTTGATAACTGCATGGTTAGCAGTTCTGAACCACCAACTGCTCTTCAGGAGAAAAATGAGGCTTTCAGCTTCCATAAAGATTTACAGCCAGTCAGGGTGCAGTGCAGCACTGATGAAACATACAACTTTCCTCTACTTCTTTAATGCTGCCCCCCCACCCCTCGCCACTATCATGACCCCAATTCTACCTTACAAATCTGGCTAGACCAGAG
>NW_022103898.1:33529773-33531311 GCF_000313985.2 Echinops telfairi
CATGAGAAAAATCACTGTGGTGTAATGGGTTACATGTTATACTGCTAAATGCAAGGGAGCCACTCCCACTGGAGAACGATGAGGTTGTCTACTCCCATTAAAAAGCCCACAGCAGGTAGTTCTACCGTGCCTTACAGGATCACTGAGTCAGAAGCAACTGTGAGTTTTCTTTCAGTTTTATAAGCAGCAGCATTTAAAGAGGTTTCAGGAAGTTCAGGGAAGGAAAGGCATTATCTTCTCCTGTTTTCTACCAACTTTGTAAAACACCTTCATATTTTTTTCCTTCTGATTTACGTAACTGTTTTCCCCACTAGAACTTCTCTTCCCTCGGCCAGCCCTATGGTGTGTGCTTAGCATTCTGGAGGATGTTTATAATTTTATAAAGGATAAGACTCCACTGTCATTTAATTTTCCATAAAGAACATCTCTCTTCGGAACCTCAACGCACTGTTTCCCCTGCTCGAGAGCCAGTGGATCTGCTAGGTTTCTCCGGTGGAAATACCTCGGTCCTTGGTTTCGCATGAGCAAGAATTCACTCCGAAGCCTGGTTTGTGATCCAAGGGAGTTTTATAAAGGATAGAAGAAACTTCAAGGCGCTTCACACCCACACATGGAAAACTGAGGACGGAGAAAAACCATAGCCCAGCTGAGGAGCAGCTGAAAAGGCGGGTGGTGGGCTTTTCCTGGCTCTTCAGGGCCCCCTGTTGGGAGGCGTGGTGGACGTACTGGTTGACCCCATTGACTGATTAAGCTCACCTGGCCCAGGTTGCGGCCCACCCAGGTGTACGGCCCACCTAGGGGTACCACCCCTACCTGGCTCAGGGCCTGATTTTGGAGCATGCTCAGTAGACAATCTGGTCCCTATTCTGGCTACCTACCAGATCCTGTACCCTGAACTCTGACTGTCTATCCAGGTATCCCCAGCCCCCACCTTTGTGATGTACACCAAAGGCTGGCACACTGGGAACTGTCGCTGGTCTCAGAAGGAGAAGAGACTGGGTGTTTCAGAGGAACTATTAAAGACATTTAAAGGATCATTACCTCTCGAGTTATCTCTCTTGGTGAGATTCTTTACGTAACTCCATCTCTATGTGAAATTAAAGTAGGAGTTTAAGAGAATACCTAATCAAAATGAGCAGTCTTCAACATAAGAACTCAGGATTTTTATTTTCCCAGGTGCTTGGAGAGTCTGTAGTTATTTATTTTTTTAAATCATTTTATTGGGGGCTCATACAACTAATCACAATCCATACATCCTTCCATTGTATCAAGCCCATTTGTACATATGTTGCCATCATCATTCTCAAAACATTTTCTTTCTACTTGAGCCCTTGGTTTCAGCTCCTCACTTTTCTCCTCCATCCTCACCCTCCCTCCCTCATGAACCCTTGATAATTAAAAAATTTTTTTTCATGTTTTACACTGTCCAGTATCCCATCTGTAGGCAACTGGAATCACCTTACAGAAGGGTCGCAGGGAGGAGACGAGCAAGTCAGGATGCAGTATAACACTGATGAAACATACAACTTTCTTCTAGT
>NW_022103898.1:33531411-33532675 GCF_000313985.2 Echinops telfairi
ATCCGGCTAGACCGGAGGATGTGCACTGGTACAGATAGGAACTGGAAACACAGGGAATCCAGGACAGATGATCCCTTCAGGACCAATATTGAGAGTAGCAATAGCAGGAGGGAAAGGGGAAGGTGGGGGAGAAAGAGGGAACTGATCACAATAATCTACATATAGCCCCCTCCTTGGGGGACGGACAACAGAAAAATGGGTGAAGGGAGTCTCTGTAGTTATAAGAGCACCTTCCTCCTTCTTTTTCCAGCAGCACTTCTACTGGCCTCAGAGCGCAAGCTTTTAGCCTGTTTGTCAAATTAATCATTACATCCACAGTCACAGCAACACCCCTTCTGTGGTAACAGAGGATCTAGCTGAAGAGTCCAAGAGCGTATTCAATGTTTTGATGGCATGAGAGATAAGAAGTTTAGAAAACTCGGGAAAAGCAACTCTTCAGCAGGCTGTAAACTCACTTGAGAGATGATCTGGAATATATTTGGTTTGTAAGATGTTTGAAAGCATCCTTTTTGTATCTATCTATCCCATCCTACTTTGGGGGTTTTGGTCTTCCTTGAAGTCAGGGAAGAAACTTCAGTGCAGGCTCAGGCAAACAGATGAGAAACAGACCAAGCAACATCCAGAGAGAGAACTCCCCAACCAGACTCACTGAAATGACTGATGCCTGAGGTTCCTGGGTTCTGCTGAGAGGAGCAGGCTCTGATCAAGGCCAGTGAGCCCATGAACGTGTACCACTGAGCTCTGGGCTCAGTTAACAAAACCCACGGGGAGGTGAGTCAGAGGTGCTGTTTCATAGCAGTGCAGCTGTGTTTGGGGTTTTGGCTTTATGGAGTTAGCTTCAAAGAAGTCTTTAGAAGGGTTTGGCTCACTAACTGAGTCCCTCCATACATTTGATGGCCTCCACCTCACTTCTAAAGGTTCGACCTTTTTAAAGCCACAGTGACTTCTAGCTTGATTCAATACCTTAAAGAAGAAAATGAATGTGTTTTCAAAGTACCCTGCCGTGTAGGCATCTTCAAGATAAATCCTTAGAAAGCACCGGGTCTGTTCCTCTCTGTTTCTGTTGGTTATGCTCATGGGGTAGGAACAATATATAGCAATGCATATGCACTGCATAGCACATTCAGAATTTTCTGTGAGTTATCAATAATAGAAAAATTGACATGATTTAAAGAGAGGAAACAAATATACCTAAGTGTGTGTGAGAGAGAGTGAAGGGGAGAGGGAGAGATGTACTACCATTTTGTTTTGTCCATGTAAACAA
>NW_022103898.1:33534573-33536102 GCF_000313985.2 Echinops telfairi
GCTCCAATGCATGATGACTTAACATGTAATGAAATGAAGCACACACACCATTGATTTAACACATTACACTGTCAGATAAATACTGTGCTCAAGTTACCTATTCAGAGCATGCTACCAGGAAAGGAAGATTAATTTTGACCCAAATAATAACTTGGAAAATGTCTTAACAAGTATCATTATGTTTATATAGTATTTTTCTTGTATTCTATATAGCAAAGTGGAGAGATTATTTGTAAACCCCTGTGTTAGCATATTTTGACAACTAAGTAAAAGTGGTTTGGTGATTGTTAGAATCGTTGGGTTTGTCTATAGGGTTTCCCTTGCATCCAGAGCAAAGTTTAAATCAGCGCCTTCAAATAGAAATAGGAGGTCAGCCACATAGATCATTTAAAATATGTCTGTTTATATATGTATATATGTGCAAATTCAACAAGGAAGCCGATGGACTTTGGGCCTGTACTTAAATCTTACCTCAGTACAAGAATGGTTTGTTATAATAATGTGACATTGTCTGATACTCACCTTCCTGACACTATTGCTGATGACAAAATGGTGCTTAAGCAAATACAGTGAAGAAAGTTGGTAGTGACTGGCTATTAAAAGATAAAGCATCTGGGGCCTTAAAGGCTTGTAGCTAAGCAAGCAGCCATCTAGCTCAGAAGCAACAAAGCCCACATGAAAAAGCACACCATCGTTTGTGATCATAAGGTGTTGATGGGAAAAGGTATCAGAAGTTCAAAAACAAGCAACCAAATCGGTATGAGGGGGCATGGATGTAGTGGAGACCCAAAACACACCTGTAAGGTAATTGGACAACCTCTCAGAAGGGATGATAAATCCACAGTGTGATATAGCACTGATGAACCATGTAACTATCCTCTAATTCTTTAATATTTCCTCCCAGTTTTTATTTGTTTTGTCTCATTAATCATGTCAAATTTGCATAGGCTCATTTGTATATTTAAGATCATTCAATTCATGAAGCCAAGATAGATTACCCTCAGAAACAGTAACAGGAGTAATGGTTCCCTGAGGGTACGGGAAGAGAGGGATAGGGGAAGGGGGCAGTAGGGAGCTGATAGCATTGATGACTGTATAACCCACTGGATGGGATCGAACAGCAGAATTGTATGTGAATGGACATATTGGATGTGTAAGATACAGCATGCAGAAAAGAAGAACAAGAAAGAAAGAAAGGCCCCCCTCAGAAGCATGCACTTCAGAGGACAGCACTGGGGCTACAGCTTGGGGAGAGGGGCGCGTCTGGTTAGAGCACAGGGGAGAAATGAAAACGGATGGAGAGGGAGGGGAGGACATCCTGGCCCACCAAACTCCAAGGACGATATTCCTGCTCAGAGCAGACAACACACAGAGAGAACCATAAGGCTGGCCCCACCACGAGACACAACGTCCTCACTAAACAATAGCACTGCAGGGGACAACACTGGAGACACAGTGCGGGAATAGTGCACAATCTGACCCCTTCACACGAGGGCGAAACTCTAAGGGCATGCACCAGAGCAGCAAGG
>NW_022103898.1:33539783-33541103 GCF_000313985.2 Echinops telfairi
ACCAGTGGTAAGAATGGCAATACCGGGAGGGTGGAAGGAGGGTGGGGTAGAGAGGGGGAACCAATTACAAGGATCTACATATAACCTCCTCCCTAGGGGACGGACAACAGAAAAGTGGGTGAAGGGAGACGTAGGACAGTGTAAGATATGACTAAATAATAATTTATAAATTATTATAAATTATTAAGGGTTCATGAGGGAGGTGGGAGCAGGGAGGGAGGGGGAAAAATGATGATGCCAGGGCCTTATGTGGAGAGCAAATGTTTTGAGAATGATGAAGGTAATGAATGTACAAATGTGCTTTATAAAATTGATGTATGTATGGAGTGTGATAAGAGTTGTATGAGCCCTCGATAAAATGATTTTCTTTAAAAATCACCATAAAAAAATACCAGATGTAATAAAATGATTTTTTAAAAAAGAATGTTATAAGATTTGGAAGAGTCCCCCAATAAAATTATTAATAAAAATTAAAAAAAAAACATGATGAACCTCTACGAACGATCTGATAAATGTACCCATTGTATTTTTTTATAACTCTTTGTCATCTCTCTCTCTCTGTAGCTGTGCTTGCCTGTGGGGCATCCTGTATATACCACTGTATTATATCAACTACTGTAAACTTTGTACATGATATATAGCATATTTTCTCTTCTAGTGAAAGACAGTCTTTCTAAGTTAGGAAGGAAAATCAATGGGATGTCAGAGACATTAACCGGGAGTGCATCAGCGACAGCTGATCTGGGAAGGAGCGATGAGAAATAATAGAACTATAGAATACCTTTCAAAACTGTCAACTAGGACATGGAGTACTTATAAATACTTGTAGGAAATTTAATCTTCACTTCCAACGTGCTGTGAGAGTTGATTTCTCATGTTGCGAAACTTAAAGCACACAAGTGATTGTCCGGAAATGCTTGGAGGTGACAGAAAAGAGACTCAAAGATCCTTCAGATGAAGGAGGAAAATTGTAAGGATGTCATTTTCCATCTTAGAAATCTCTTAATGTCCAACTCTGCTGGAGTCTGGAAGAGCCTTTGTGCCTTGGCAGTGAGTTGAGTGGAGGACAGTGGGTCACAGTCGGGATGCCCTGATGGGGGCTATGACCACTTGGAGCACCGTTGTGCTGAGGCAAATAGTGGCTGGCCAAAGGGTTCGCTTACTAGTACAGTGTTTCCCCCCCGAAAGTAAGACATCCCCCGAAAATAAGACCTACTTACAGTTTTGCCTCTCGCTGAAACATAAGGCACCCCTCGAAAGTAAGACCTCCCCGAAAAGAAGGCCCCCAAAGCTACCATAACTCTGGACTCTGGACCGTAG
>NW_022103898.1:33542111-33556363 GCF_000313985.2 Echinops telfairi
AAAACAAGAGACCCGAGAACTAGAAAGGTGAGGCTCACCACCCATTTATCCCTCCACCTTTCAATTAGCCCCACATGTGATTATTGGCCAGGCTGGCACAATTAACTAACTCAGTTTCTTAAGCCATCATGTGGATTGTTTCAAATTCTTCAGAGCTATAAACCATGAAGATGGACAATCTCTGTGGGCCCAACTTTCCTAGTATGATCTTGTTTCTTTAGGATAGATTCCTAGAGGCTGAATCATTGGATCACGTGTACAAGGAAAAAGCAACTTTGTATTATGTATGGGAGTGGGTGCCTTGGGGACTAAAGGAATTGAAGATTCCTGTAAAGGGAGGAAGCCCGCCCTTCTGGGTTCTGCTGGTCTACAGATTCCACAGCCCAGGGGACTGGGAGGGAGGGGCAAGCTGGAGCCAGAGCCCAAACAGAGGCTCCTTCCTACTTTCTCTGGAATTCTGTTAGCACCATTTGTGCCAATGAAACATGTCATTGGAATCCATTCTCTTCCTCCGTGTAACACTTTTCAGGATAACACAGCTGAAATCCTTGAAATCTTACCAGGAAGAAAAAAAGTTGTCCCAGGCATATAAAATTTTACATTTTGATTCTGCTGTTTTTTTGTTTCTAAACTCTGATTTTGTGTAAGGCACTGTGCTAAATACTTTACATACCTTTTCTCATTTAATCCTCAACAACAGAATGAGGTGGATACGATTCTCCTCGACTAACTAAATGGGAGAGCCAAGAAGGCTTTATAGCTAGTAAGTCATGGTGCCAAGTCTGGTGGCCTGCAATAGTGTAGGATCACGTGTAATTACCATGTGAGTGATAGAAGCAACAGATACCGTGTGGATGGCAGAGAGGAACGGGGCTGAAGAGAAGGAAGCCTTTAAAGAGAAGGAAGGCTTCAGCCAGCAGCCCCACCTCCACCCATCTTTTTTCATAGGACTGGAACTTGGGCCGTTTTCTGACATCCGATCAGATTTCTTTGGCACTTTCATCTCCCC
This sequence comes from Echinops telfairi, assembly GCF_000313985.2. Taxonomy (NCBI): domain Eukaryota; kingdom Metazoa; phylum Chordata; class Mammalia; order Afrosoricida; family Tenrecidae; genus Echinops; species Echinops telfairi. Next base: position 33,543,121 of record NW_022103898.1, read on the forward strand.
CCATCCTTATCCCCAAAGAATGCAAAGTGAGTCTGAGCACATGGCGCCCCTGGAGTTTCGCTAGCTCATCCTTCAGATTCTGAAAGTGCTTACTGAAAAATAATTTTCCAGAATCAACCATGCAGAGAAGGAAGCCAGCCAGCCAGCCATTCCAGAAAACTGCTTTCTCAGTAGGTGCTGTCGGAGCCCACAGCGCCACTACTGAATGGAACGGGAGGGAACAGAACCCTGCGTCTCACGCCACGTGAGGCATGCTTACTTCTGCTTGTGAACTTTTGGGACACTGCCTTCACGGCCAGCCAGGAGGCATGCGCAGTAACTGCAGTGAAACGGTTACCTAGCCTTTGGGAGGAAGGTCAAGAGGATAGAAATAATAACAATGTATTTATGTTTGAGTCGGTGGGCATATGACATAAAGCACCGACTCGGGTCAGCCTGGGTACCCCAGAGCAGAATAAAGTGCACTCGTTTGAGGAGTTGTCTGTCCAACCTTACAGTGCACATGTAGTCCACACCTACTGAGTCACGTCCAACCCCAACCAAATCTGTGAATTCTAGTGCCTTTTCCCCAGCAAATCAGAACTTTAAGTACCAGTCACCCATTTACGCAACACAATCTTACAGAATCCCTGCTTTGTGCCAGATGCGATGCTCAGGGTTAATGGTCCAAGGATGAAAGGAACCTGCCTTTGACCCTCAAGCTGTTCACCGTTGACAAGCTCCAGAGACAGTTCGTTGCAGCCTAGCAGTGACGTTTGTGGTCACATTCATGGGAAAGACCCACAGCCCCTGCCTTGGTTTCTAATTTCCAGAGGGACTCTCTCATCTGGACACCTTCTCTCCGGTACCATGTGCTCACACTCATTTTTTTCCCCGTGAAAATGACCACAACCGTGTCTACATTTAAAATAAGTTTGTGTTATGTATGTTTGTAATGAAAACGTCTGAAGTCACTGTGGATACACATGCAGTTGTAAAGAATAAGACAAAGAAATCCCACATAGCCTTGACCTTGTTACTCCCGATGGTAACATCTTGCCAAATAATATTACAGTATCATAGTAACACTGATACAATTCACCAATCTTACTTAACATTGCCCGGTTCTGATCGTTGTGGAACTGGCAACAACCATCAAATGGATTCTGACTCAGGTTGACCCTTGTTTGCGTGTGTTTGGTGTATGTTTTTAGTTCTGTGTGGTTTTATCACACCACCACAGTCAAGATCCAGAACAGCTCCATTACAAGCAGGATCCCTGGTGTTGCCGTTGTATAACCATACTCGTTGCCCTCCTGCAAACTCCTTGCTCCCTCCTCCCCTGTTCCTAACCCATGGCAACCAGTCATCTCTTCTCTATTTCTAGCATTTTCTCATTTCATTAATGCTGTATAAATATAGAATCCTACAGTAAGTAACTTTTTGCAGTTGGGTTCTTTGTTTATATCACCTCCAGCATGAATCTCTGCAGATCCATTCAAGTAGATTCATCTCAGTGAGGTCGCTGCTTTTTCTGATCCCTCTTCAGACACGTTATCCAATGAGTGACTGGCTAGATCATTGCCCTTTATTACTGAGAAGTATTCCACGGTATGGATGTTCGGCTTAGTCATTCACTTGTTGAAGGACATCGGGCTATTTCCGGCTTTTGTCTATTGTGAACAAAGCTACTGTGACCACTCATGTACAGCTTTTTGTGTGACGGTATGTCTCTCTCCCACCCCCCACCCCCAGCCTCCTCCGCGCTTTCTAGGTAAATTCCAGTTCTCTTGCTGGGTTTCATGACATTTGCCCGTTTGGTTTTATAAGAAACTGCCAAACTTTCCCAGCATGGCTGTGCCATTTTTACATACCCACCAGAAATGTATGGATGATCTGGGTTTTTTTCTCTCACACCTTCACCAGTATTTATTGTTAGCACTAATTGTTGCCTTTGCCATTCTCTTCAGAGAGCAGTGATAACTCGTGGTGGCTTCAGCTTGCATTTCCCAGTGAGAAAGAGCTACAGTCTCAGAACCCGGAGGCAGTTCTCCCTGCCCTCCAGGCTCACTGAGCAGAATTGACTCACTCCGTGGCAGTGAGTCTGAGGTTTTTAGAATGATGTGGAACCTCAGTTCATGCATTTATTTGCTGTCCATATATCCTCTTGGATGAAATGTCTGGTTTTTGTTTTGTTTTTTACTGTTTTCTTTAATTGGATTTTTTTCTTTCATTCTTTTATTGTTGAGTTTTGAGAGCTCTGTATGTCTTCTAGATACTAGTCCTTTGTTGGACATTTGGTTTGCAACCATTCTCTCCCAATCTGTAACTCTTCATCTTCTTAACAGGGTCTGTTGCAGAACAAGTGGTTCATCTTCTTTGTCTATGAGATAAAGTGGATGTTTGTATTTTTCTAAATGTGGCCTCCAGTCACCAGGGGAGACAAATGTTAGAGACCAGTTCCCAGAACACCTGAAAGCCGCCTGTAGAATAGAATCCCCTTTAGGAATAATTGCTCATGAAATCAACAGCATGGAATCCTGGCATTTGCTAAAGAAAGGAGTCACAGGAGGCAAGTTCACTAACCTGTCCGTGTGAGTTGAGTTTTCTTTCCCATTTGTGATCAAAAGCTTACCAGGTTAATGTTGGACCGCTGTACCAGATAATTGCTTGGGCTAAGTGGATGTTTCCTTACAGCCACATTGAACGTGCTATGTTAGAAATAAAATGGAAATGCTGCATGCTCATTTCCAGTTGGTTGTAAAGCAGGTGGTTAAAATTAGAGACATCTGTTTGCATCAGTCGAGGCAGCTTCTAGCATAGTTGTTACCTGTGGGGCTGCTGACTGCAAGGCCACAGTTTGAAGCCACCAGCCGCCCGGGCCATGCTGCCGGAGGAAGAGAGGGCCTTCTGCTGCCATAAAGAGTGACAGGCTTGGCAACTCACAGAGGCAGTTCTGTTCCGCCTTGTAGGGTCTCCGTGAGTCAGCATTGGCTCGCTGGCAATGAGTTTGGGAATTAGGGCCCTGGTGGTGCAGTAGTAAAGCACTTGATTGATAACCGAACACCCCCCCACCCAGCTGCTCCACAGGAGGAGAATGTGGCCAACACCATCACAGTCTGGGGCACCTTGGGGGCAGGTCTATGAGCCATGGATTTATTCTTGATTTGGATTCGAACAGCTTCTAATCTCCAGTGTCAACATTTCAAATATCTGATCAGCCTGCATTCGCCTTAAGCTAGTTGAATACATTTTTAAAATATGATTTGTTCTCCCTTTCCCTCTCTCTGTTCTTAAATTCTGAGTGGGGAGGGTGGGATAAAAAGGCTTCCTGTATTTTTTATCTTATAAATCTTTCCCTCAGAGGGAACACTTTCCTGTACAATTACATCAAGATGGAATATGAAAAGAAATACATTTCCCTTTACTTTCCTGTAGAAGAGGCTTGCATTTCATCTTTAGAGCCCGGCTTTCCTTTGTCGGTTTCCTCTCCTGGCTGTAATGCAATGGGGAGGCTGGAACACCGGAGGAGAAGCGATTAGGGTCATGAGAAGGTCAGGCTCTTGGTCCTTCCACAGTGCCAAGGGCACAACTGCCTTTGCATCCCTAGCAACTGTGCACGTCTGTCTGTCTGTCTCCCTGTGTGAATGGGGTGTCCCTTTAGGATTAGATTGTATTTTATTCATTTTTATAGTCCCAGCACCGAGAACAGAGCCCTTCACTGAAGGTGATCAATTAAAAAAAATTTTTTAATGAGCGAACTCACATACTTCAATAAGTATTCCATATCTGAAAACTGGAAGCCTTCATTATTGAACATGTTGTCATGCTTATTCACTTGTATTATTAATTCCAACCCCTTGAGGGCAACAACTATCTATGCCTTACTCATTTTTTTCATCTCCAGCACCTAGAAAATAAGACAGTTTATCAGTGTTTATCCATTTATGTATGCATTTATTCAGGAAGTGTGTTATCTAGGAACTACATGTGTGTACATCAGGAACTACATGATGCTGTGTTACCTAGAAGGCATAGGCCTTTCCCTCAGGAAACCTCCAGTCTAGTTGGGACTGGGATGGGGCATAGAAATGATCACGAGACATTTATGAGATATTGAAACTTTCCATTGTGTTAAAGTGATAGAGTACAGACTATAATTTGTGAAAGCTCATAGAAGGTCCCCTGGCATGAACTGACTAAGGCAGGGTGGCTAGCCAGTGTCCTGAGGAAACACTGTGAGCCCACGAGAGTTCTCTGCTCAGTCCCGACCTGCTCCCCACCATGCATGTTGTCCATACTTCTTGCCTTCTCTTGAAATGAATGCTGCCCTTCTTTGCCCATACCTGGTGTTGACTTTATAATAGGTACGATGCCTGAGTCTGAAACCCATCTCTGACTTAAGCAAAAAGACTGCCTTGGCTCATGTAACTGAAAGGGAGTCTAGGCATGGCTGTGTGGCCAGCAGAGCAACCCTGTGGCTGCCAGTGTGCACATCACTCCTGTCGTGAAGACGTGCACACAGTTTAGTCTCCTTTCGAATGTGGCCCTTCTTTGGATCATTTTAACCAATAGTTTGTGAATGAAGTGGTTGCCGTTCAGGAAGACCCCACGACTGCTCTCAGGTTCAAGGATTCGCTAGAAGGACTCACAGGATTTAGCAAAGCCATTAGACTCACTCAAAACTCAACTCACTGTCACCGAGCTGATGTGGATTCATAGAGAACCCCTGCAGGTTTCCAAGACTGTAACTACTTACTGGAGTAAAAGCCCCATTTTTCTCCCCTGGAGCAATTGGTGGTTTCTAACTGCTGACCAAGTGGATTGCAGCCAAACAAGATAACCACCATGCCACCAGGCTCCTTAATATACTCACAATGGTGATTTAGCACAGCAAGAGGATGCAAATTAAAATCAGCAAACAAGAAAACATCTTGAAGGAGCTCGGCATGAATTTCCTGTTGTCCTCTCCCAGAGGATTGTGGGGAGCAGCACTTGCTCACTTCTCCCCACAGTGATGTGTGGAAATGGGCCTGGCATACTGCCAAGCAGTGTCCAGAGTTTGAATCAGAGGCTGGTCGTACACACATGGCTGACTACCTCGTGACTGACCTGAGTCTCCAGCTCCTCCTGAGGTCAAGCTGATACCATCTGGCCCAAAGCTACCACCATAAACTACAGTAGTAGCAAAGACTACCCGGCAGCCAGCGCCCAGTCCCCCAGGCAAACAAAGACACTCTTATCAGGCTTCACATTCCAAAGCCTTACCACGCAGGAACTGGCCAAGGAGCAGGCCTCTCTTGGGGCCAGGTGAGTCCTTTACCAAACAGACACACTCTGTCAATTCCAGATCTGGAACTGAAAAGGCCTGGCAGCTCTCCTTTGGGATCTCTTAGGAGCCACCTGGTTTTGCCCTCTTAAAAGCCAACTGCCAGGTAGAGACGCACATCTGCCCTGATGGAGAAACGCGAGGATGAAACACTGAGAATAGAGAGGCCTGGCTGCTTCCAGTCATTCCAGCTTCAGGCCTCAGTGTGAGATGGCCCTCGTGGATCCTCCATCCCCAGCCAGTGTCATCCCGAGCGAAGACAAACCACCCCGTCCAGGGCCCCCCCCACCCCAATTTCAAACTCATGAGCAAATGAGTGGTAGCGACTGCTGTAAGCCAGTATGTTTCAGGGTAGTGCACCACACAGAAGGCAAGACAGTGGAAAATAACAATAATAAAGGATAGTGAAAGCTGCTCTAACAATCAGGAGACAAGTCTTTCTCCACCTCCTGCTCTGCGTGCCTCAGAGAGGCGCTCTCTGTGTGGTGACGAGGCCTGCCATCCCAGCAGCAGGTTTACATGACACTAGCCTAGCAAAGCCACTGAACGGCACCGCTCTTTCCAGCGGAAGCCCAGAGTGACTCTTGATGGCGCTGACTGGGCAGAGAGTTTACCTCTGCACAAGTCACAGTGACTCTGAATGGGCAAGGCTTTATCTCAAGCCTCTCATGGGGCCTAGGGTAGGAGTCCTGAGCCTCACCTACACCACCTGGGTCAAGAGTGGGTGGGCTGGGATCGAGGCCAACAAAACACAACAGACATACCCTACAAAAGTCCAGTGTAGCCCCCCCTGCAAGCCTTCTCAGCATTCCTAACCGCCAGCGATGACAGCTCAAGCGACCTGTCCCGCTCTCGGAAGCTGACTCGGCTTGTGCTCCCAGGCTGCGCTCCTTACCCTTGGGAAGCACGTCTTTCTTTCACACAGAGGCTGTGCCTGGGTTCTCTATTGCTCCAGTGGCATTTCCTCCCCTTGTTGATGGGAGGGGCATTTGAGGTGTCATCAGAGGCAGTAACAATTCTTAACTAGGCCGAAGAAGTTTACTCTCTTGCTTGGATCAAAACAAACACCCCCCCACCCCACCCCCACTGCCGAGGACTTGATTCCAACTTACAGGACTTTCTAGGCAGAGAAGAATTGCCCTGTGGGTTTCTGAGACTGTAAGTCTTTACAGGAGTAGAAAGCCTAAAGCCTCATCTTTCGTGGTTTCAAACTGCTGACGTGATGATTGGCAGGCCACTACACCCACCAGGGCTTGTCTCTCCCTCTCAAGGACAGACAAAGTCCCAGGCGTTTTTGCCTGGAGGCTCCTTCCCGAAAGGAGAGCCCCGTGGCAGTGAACATTACTTACTTGCTCTCTTTCCTGGGGCGCTGGCTCTTGCCCTTGTACGGTTTAATTTTGTGTACTTGAATACGTGTGTGAGATACACATTGTATGAGTGCCCTGCAAAGCAGTTTTTGGGCAAGTAGCTGACAAAATACATCTAAGTGATCAGAATGAGAACATCTTCAATGAGTTGAAATTTGAAGCAAGCCTAATGAGTCACTTGATGGCAGTGAGAGATGTCTTCCCTTATCTTTCTTGTGGACCAGCATTTTTCTGACAGAGTTCTAAGGAACGCCAAGTCCGGAATAAGAGTGCAAAGTCGCTGCTGGCTGGCACACGGGAACTGGTTTATTAGGCATCTCACTTGGGTGTGGTGGCAAATCCGGCCTGCCTAGAGTTACCCACACCTGAGCCGTGTACAGTGACACCTCGGTTGCCAAACTCCATGTGTTGCAAATTTGTGTTTCAACAATGAAAAGTTCGAGAACTGACCACATTTTTCCCATAAGAAATAATAGAAACCAAATAATTGGTTCTGAGGCCTCAGAATTATATACATTTTCCCAGGACTTTAAATCACTATGGAGGCTTTTCGTCTTCTCGAATACCATTGTCTTGGATGTACTATCACCATCTAGATGTTTCTGATTTATCCAAATTAACAGTAACTTTTCAACCTCTTTGATGGTTTGGGTTCCTTGTGTCTTGGTTAATGATTTCACATTTTTTTCACTACATTATCTGTTTAATTGAATCACATTAAAAATGTTCATAATATCGATTTAGCTATGTTGTATTCAAGTGGCTAATGATTTCTTTCTTTAACTCTGTTGTGGTTCTTAGTATTTGATAATGCTTCAAAGTTATGCATAAGGTTTTCAGCGACTTCTTCCAAAGTGGGTGCCAAATTCTATAGGCAAAATGTTTGATGATGCAGGAAGCATCAAGAGAAGAAGAAAAGAATACACAGAGTCACTGTACCAAAAAGAACAAGTCGACAGCCCACCATTTCTGGAGGTAACATATGATGGAGAAGTAATGGTGCTGAAGGAAGAAATTCAAACTGCACTGAATGCATCAGCTAAAAAGAAGGCTCCAGGAATTGACAGAATACCCATTGAAATGTTTCAGCAAGCTAGAAGCACTGGAAGCACTCACTCAACTATACTAGGAAATTCAAAGACAGCTACCTAGCCAACTGACTGGAAGAGGTCCATATCTGTGCCCATTCCAAAGAAAGGTGACCCAACAGAATGCTCAAACTACAGAATATCATTGATATTGCACAAAATTAAAATTTTGCTGACGATCACCCACCAGCAGTTGCAACAGTACACCGGCAGAAGTTCAGGCTGGATTCAGAAGAGGATGTGGAACAAGGGATATCATTGCTGATGTCAGATGATCTTGGTTCAAAGCAGAGAGTACTAGAAAGAAGTTTACTTATGTTTCATTGACTATGCCAAGTCATTTGACCAGATGGACTATAATAAACTGTGGATAACTTTGAGAATAATGGGAATTTCAGAACACTTCATTGTGCTTATGCAGAAGTTGTACATGGATCAAGAGGCATCTGTGCAAACAGAACAAGTCATGGTTTAAAATCATCAAAGGTGTGCCTCAGGTTGTATCCTCTCACCGCACTTGTACAACCTGTATGCTGAGAAAATTATCAGAGAAGCTGAATTATATGAAGAAGAGTGTGGCATCGGGGTTGAAGGAAGGCTTATGAACAACCTGCAATGTGCAGATGACACAATCTTGCTTGCTGAAAGTGAGGAGAAATTGAAGCACTTGCTAATGAAGAACAAGGATTATAGCCTTCAGTATGGATTACAACTTAATGTAAAGAAGACCCAAATCCACACAACTGGACCTATAGGTCACATCATGATCAGTGGAGCAAAAGTTGAACTTGTCAAGGATTTTATATTACTGGGATCCATCATCAATGCTCATATAAGCAGCAGTCAAGAGAGCGAAAGACGTAACATTCTGCATTAGGTAAATCTTCTGCTTAAGACCTCTTTAGAGTATCAAAGAGCAAGGAAGTTATTTTGAGGACTGAGGTGTACCTGACCCTCACCATGATATTCTCCATTGCATTATATGCATGTGAACGTTGGACATTGAATAAGGAAGGCTATGGAACAATCGATGCTTTTGAACGGTGGTGCTGGAGAAGACTATTGAAAGTACCATGGACTCAAAGGACAAACCAATCTATACTGGAAGAAGCAAGGCCAGAGTGCTCCTTAGAGACGAGGAGGGCAAGACTGTCTTACATGCTCTGGGCATGTTGGCATACAGAAGGGCATGTCCTGTAGGTAAAGTGGAGGGGCAGTGAAAACAAGGAAGGCCCTCAACGAGATGGACGGACACAGTGGCTGCATCCATGGGCTCAGGCACAGGGACGATTGTGAGGCCGGCCCAGGGCGGGCAGTGTTTACTGTTGTCGTGCAGTGGCTCAATGTGTGGGACCGGACTCAGGGGCACCCAACCACAGCATCGCGGTTCTCACAGTTTTCCTTAGCTTTCCGGCCGGATCACTAACTTTTTCTGGAGCCAGGGTGATGATACTGTACTCAAATAAGGCGCCACAAAAGGCACAATAAGGCATGTTTTAATGTACTAACATGTGTACGCGCTGTATGTTGTCCGAGCCAGAGTGGGCCTTAGAGGGAAGCGTCACCCCTTTGTGTCCGAGTCGAGACGAGATGCCTGACTCCCTCGGCCCTTACAGGGCTTTTTCATGTCAGATTTTCGGTTCCACTATCAAGCATAGTGACAAACACTGAGCAAGTGTTGTTTGTTTGTTTTTTAACTTTGCTCTTTGAGTATTGGAAAATTCAAGTTTCAAGCCATTTGACGAAGCTATCGCTGCATTTTCTAGACCCCTAAGCACCTCATTAAAAAAAAAAAAAAAAAAAGCGAGTATCAGGCCGTCTTGAGGGGAAAACCAAGTGGAAGATCGCAGAGATTTTCAGAATTGTTGTTTGAAAGGTTCAGTTGACATGTTGTAAATTAATTAGGGCTATCTTGCTTGGTATCGAGGTATACTTTTTGAAGTGTCATGAAACAAAACCCCTCCAAACGCAGTGCCATTGGGTCCTGTCTGACCTACAGCAACCCTGTAGGATCAGCTGGAACTGCCCCCCGGGGTTTCAGAGACTGGAACACTCTCCCAGGAGTAACATGCGTGGCTTTCTCCTGAGGAGCAGCTGGTGGTTTCAAACTGCTGACCGTGAAGTTAACGGTCCAATGCACAACCCATTATGTCGCCAGGGCTCCTTAGAAGGCACTTCTACTGGTGACGTCAATTCCAGCATCAAGGACACCACCATCACATCTATCCCTTGAGTCTTTGTTGCCTTTAAACTTTTAAATTACTGTGAAATCGTGTATGAAGAAATACCTCTCCAGTCTACCAAGAGTTAACATTCTTAAACATAGCAGTATTTATAATAATGAAGCTCTCTTACACCTTTCTCCTGTTGAAGTCTTCTTTCCCCCCAGAAGAGCTAAACCGTCCCGAATGTTATCGTGTTTCTTAATAGTTTTCACATCTATCCTTGTTTTTGTTTTTTTAGGGTTGATTGTTTTTGCCTTTTGTTGACTTTACATCTGTGGACTTGTGCTGCATGTTGCTTTCTGTGACTTGCTCTTTTGTTTGTTTCTCAGTGTTGTTTCTCAACTTCTTCCATATTGATTTTTTTTCTTTTTAAACTCAAGTTCATCCTGTGGCTTATATTTTCACTTTATTATTTTCTTCCATAAATGCAAGTTTTAAACTTTTAATGTTACCAAACGTTCATGGCTTATGTTTTTTTGGGCACTGCTTAAAAAAATTTTTTTTTTAATTTAGGGTTTTTTTTCGGAGTTGGGGGGGAAATGTACTTTTTATGACTTTAAGTCAAAATATTATTTTCCCATTTTTCTTCTGACATTTAAAGTTGTAGTTCTTCTTTAGATTTTTAATTTACCTAGTATTGGTCTTTACATATCCCTTGAGATGATGATCCAATTTTTGGTTCATATGTGAAAAAAATATCATCTCACATCTTAGCTTCAAAATGTCCAAGTCTTTCCATCCTCCTCAGAGCCAAAGTCAAAGTTCTTAAAATGGCCCACAGCCTGTATGTAATCTACTCCTGGAAACTTATCTGACCTCATCTTATACTGGTCTTCCAGCACACTGACCACCTGGCTTTTCCTTGGCCACTCCCAGAGTCCCCTGGTCAGGGCCCTTGTGTTTTTGCCATTCCCTCTGTCTGAAATGTTCGGATGCCTCCATAGTTAGCTCCCTCACTCCTCAGGTCTCTGATCAATGATCACCTTATAGGAGAGGCCTTCCTTGGTCATCCTCTCCAAAATCTTACACACACACACACACACACATTTGTCGTTGCTCTTCTTTGCTTTGGAAAATCTTACTGAAAAACCCTTTGGGCCTATTGGTAGTGGGTGGTGGTGGTGGTGGTGGTATGTGTTTCAAATGGTTCCTTCAATTTCCTGAGTGCATTTAGGACTATACAGAGTTCCTTTTTTTCCTTTTAAGTTTAGCCTCTTTATTTTAAAGGATTTCTGGATCATTTTCCCTGTTGAATACTTAATATAGGTTCACAATAGAAACATCAAAGTTGAGAAGGCTCCCAAACTCACTGCCATCACATCGCTTTTGATTCATAGCAACCCCGTGGGACAGGGTAGAATTACCCCTGCGGGTTTCTAAGACTATAACTCTTTATGAGAGTAGAAAGTTTCATCTTTCTCCCTTGGAGCAGCTGGTGGTTTTGAACTGCTGACCCTGCAATTAGCAGCCTAACTCATAACCACTACATTGCCAGGGCTCCATTTAAGACTTGCAGAATAAAAAATAAATCTGCCTTCATCCCTACCTTTTGGCTACTTGGTCCCCCTCATCTGGCACCAGTCTCTTATCTGGTTTTCTTTTTTATCACCCAGAAATATGCATCTATATAAGCATGTATTTTTATTCCATTTTACATAAATAGTGAAATTCTATATATATATTATTCTGCATGTTTCTTTTTTCATTTAACTGTGCAGTGGAGTCATTTCCATAGCCACACAGAGAACTTCCTCAGTCCAATGACCAGTTGCCAACAAGTCAAATCCAACTCATGTAGAGTCCATGTGTGCCTGGGTGAAACGATGCACACTAAGATTTTTCAATGATTCATTTGCTTCTGGATGGACTCAAACCTCCAGCCTTTTGGTTAGCAGCCATATGTGTTGACCATGTGTACCACCCATGGGGCCCCCTTCTGGTAACATTTGGTAATATTCCCCTGGTGGATACATCGTACAGTCTCCTAATGAAACGCATTTTCAATTGCTCCTGATTTTTGTCTTGCTCATCTAACCACTGCCCCTCAACTCATCTTTAGTCAATGCTTTACACTACGTCAGAAGTCCTGGTAGTTAACTCATGGGGCTGCTAACTGCAAGGTCATCAGTTCAAAACCACCAGCTGCTCTGCAGGAGAAAGATGAGGCTTTCTACTCCAGTAAAAAGTGAGTCTCTGAAACCCACAGGGGCAGTTGGACTCTGTCCTATGGGGTCAGGAGAAGTCGGAATGGATTGAATGGCAGTGAGTCACACAGCTATCAGAAGATAGACCTTCTTCCTCCGTTTCTCTCCTGATGTTGTCAGTTCCCTCTTTAGAAACGTCTTCTGCTGCCCAATACCTAAAGCCCTGAGGGGAGAGCCCTACACCCCCTGTTCTTTGCCCACTTTTGCCATGCCCTTCTGTTCCATATTGTCTTTTTGTTCCCAAGGACACTCCCTAAACTGATGACCTGGGATTTTCCTAAAGTGTGTCTGTTTTTATGCTCAATATTTCCTTCCGCCCGCTCTCCCTTCCTCCAACCCTGTGCGGAGTGGGGGTGGGGTGGGTTGGGGGGAAGCAAAGCCCAACCCCACCCCCTTTAGGTTTGTGAAAGAGCACTCTAGTTACTCTCCTCAACAGCTGCTCTTGAAACATCTCAGCTCCATCACCTGAGGGTCCACCCACATAAGGAGACTAGGTGTTCTGAGGGTGGTCTAAGTGTATAGCTCACCAGTCATCCTTTCTCGTGTTGACTCCAAATGAACAGATATGATTGTCACTCTCAAGTAGTTTACAGTAAAACTGGAACTATATGTTACTGTAAGCAACTTGATAGGAACCACTGTGCCTTTTACATATCTCCAATTTTTCTGTAAATTATTTGATAGTAACCATCATATCTCTTAATCTCGAGTCTACAAGAGAAAGGACCAGTTGGCGGCGGGGGGTGTGGGGTGGGTGGTGGTGGTGTGGGTGTGGGTGGGTTTGTGTGTAAACTCATCTCTGGACCCTCTCCCAGGGTACACGCTCATCAAGTGCGTTTTGAAATTGAAAATAACACACAAGGAGGCACTTAAGGCAAGCCTCAACATCTTGCCGTAAAAGCCAGTTCCTATAAACACAGGAATAAGTCAACATACACTGTAGGTATCCCTCCTCTTTTGAAATCCGGAGCCCAGTGCAGGAGGGAGGGGAATCAAGTTTCGCTGCAGCGGGAGGCCGGGAGTTGCACCTGGAGCCCGATCCCGGCTAGGG
>NW_022103898.1:33557225-33569983 GCF_000313985.2 Echinops telfairi
TCTCCGCGCGGCCCCTCCGGAGCGCCGAGCCGAGCGGAGCGGGCGCCCTCTCCGTCGTTTGCAGCGTAATTTGCTGTTGCTGATTTTGGCTGTGGGCGAAAATAGCTCTTGTGAGCCTGCTGCGGAGTCGGGCGAGCCCCGGAGCGCTTCCTACGAACGACGGAGGCCGCGAGCTGCGCGCGCGCTCCTCTCCCCGGAGAGGACGCCTCGGCCCCCCGGGAGGACTCGGCCCCGGCCGGTGGTTCAATTGGCGCGCTCGGACGGGAGACGGGACGCTCCGCCCTCCCCGCGGCTGGTGGCCGTGCGGTTTAAAGCAGCACTTCCTCCATCACGCTGGCATCTCTCCTGGCCGGAGAGTCCCCGGGTTCTTTGCCGGCACGCTTGACCGAGATCTCGGGGTTTGTGTGTCCGCCTCCTTGGGTAAAGCCCCCTGGGGAGGCGCGGTGCCCGGCTTCTGGGAGCCTCTCCAGGCTCGGCCCCCGATGGGAAGAGCCTCGGTAACGGGTAAAGGCAGCCGGGCGCGCGGGGTGCAGCACCTGTGTGGTCAGTCGTGATTTGAAGAAGCGATGGGTGGCCGCAGAGTTGCAGACCATTCCGTTATATCTTTTGCACCGTTTTCTTCTTAGCACCAGATAGTTTGATACAATAAAATTGTGTAGATTGTTTATACTTGGTTGAATAAGTCTTGCACCCCACTCTTCCTCCCTACCCTCCAAGAAAAAAAAAGAGTCAACTGGGAGGTTCTTAGCACTTTTGCCGTAAATAAAACATCAGTAAAAGGTCTAAGGTTACCCGCACTTAGAAATTTCTAGATGGGTGACTAGTAGTGAACACAGAGTTGGCGGTGAATAAAAGGTGAAGGTCTCTTGCTAATGCATCACTAATTGGGGAGGGGTGTGATATTGAAGTTGACAGAACTTTTCGGACTTGAAAGAGTGTGGCAGCTTAGGGTCTCTGGTGTACGTTCGGTAATGAGCAGGATTAGAAGCCGTGGTGGCGCATTCAGAGCTGCTCGGTGTGATCTGCAGAGCTCATGGAACTTTCCAAAACTCACTCCTCATAACCCGTGAAAGGCGGTGATAACGTTTGTGCCTGGACTACTTGGATGGAAAATGACAAAGCAAACACAACCACAACTTAACTGCCGATTTAGATTGTCTCTGCCTTTGCATTGACCCATTTCCACATTTCTTGTTAAGGTACCACACTATGTGAGATGGGTTGCCGGCTTTTCTTTTTTCAAAACAAAATTTTCCAACAGTTTAATTGTCATATAAGAAGCCCTGGTTGCACAGTGAGTACTCATTGGGCTGCTAATGGAAAAGTCAGCAGTTTGAAACCACTAGGCACTCAGCAGGCGAAAGATGAGGCTTTCTACTCCTGTGAAGAGTTAGTCAAGAGGAAAGCCACAGGGGCAGTTCTGCCCTGCCATGTAGGGTTACCATGAATCAGAATTAACTCAATGGCAGTAAGTTTGGTGTTGTGTGTGTTTGTGTGTTTTACTGATATATAATTCACATATGCAATTCAGTGGTTAAGTCATATTAAAACAGTTGAGCAATCATCTCTACAATTTAATCTTAGGACTTTCTCTCCTTTCTTTTACTCTATTGTTAGCTCCCCATTTTGCCCCAACCACCCTTGCTATAACCCTAAGAAACTGTTAATCCAGTTTCTGTCTATGGGTGTACCTATCCTGGATTTCATATACAGAATAACATACGAAAACATATACAGAGAACAAAAACAGACCCAACAACACAACAAAACAGCAAAACCTCGATTGAAAAGGAAGCAGGAAATATTGGAAACTATCAGAAATCCTGACGGATGTTTGGACCACATTGCTTATGAGCATGGGGAGACTGCAGTTTTACATAGCCTGTGTATCAAAACTGAGCTAGGTATTGTGTGTACTGATTATTCTTGACTGCCTTATTGGCCAGATACAATCTCAAGTGGGCCGAAAGAAATGGAGGAAAGTTAGCATTTTCGTAGACCATGGCTATAAGTTCTACTGCAGGGTTGTTGGACTTCCTGAGATCCCTATTTAGACTTCTTTAAAACAAAACAGAAACTCAAAACTCACTGCCATCTAGTCATTTCTGACTCATGGTGACCCCGAAGGACAGGGAAGAACTGCCCCTGTAACTCTTTGCAAGATTTTGTAACGTTATGGGACCGCCCCTGTTTCCAAAGTCAAGGCAGGGGGTCTTTCTGCCTCAGAGCGGCTGACCTCTCAATTAACAGCTCAACTCCTAACCTCTAGGCCACCAGGTCAACTTTAGACTTCTTAGCTGCCTGTTTTTAGGACCCTTTTTGTTTGTTTGAATTTTATCATTGAACCACTGAGGAATAAAGAGAACAAGGAAAATGCTGTAAACGCCTGTGTACTTTTCTTATGTAAACCCACAAGCACTTAAACGAGGTCATAGTCATCCAGCCATCCTGGGATTTGGGATTTGGAGCTGCAGTAAGCATACTTTGTGAAAGGAAAGCAACAACAATGGTTTCCCTGTGCAGGGAAATCATCCCCAGGGTTGATTCTCAGCCGGTTCAGTGGGACTCCTTGAGTTGAGTTCGACTGACCGCACTGGAAATAAATACACTGAGCTGTATTAGGACTGAGTTCCTTGTCACTTTCTGTTGGGGAATAAACCATCACTACAAGCATTTCTTTGTGGGACCGTTTGGTAAAGTAGCAACCACAACAGAAAAACAAACCAAGAGGAACAAAAAGCCACAGAGCCAATTCCTACTCCCCGGAAAATGTTGGCCAGGGTTGGAGGTGCCAAGGAAGAAGCGTGGGTTGGCTTTTCAGGGATATGCCGGAAGGCGCTTCGACCCTGTGATTGCGTTCTTGCTTACAGACTGGTCATTTTTCTGAGTTGAAAATTGCTGGGCTTGTTGAAGTCTTTGAGACTGGAATAATAACGAGGCACCGTATTATAACATCTGCAGCCAGGTGGACTAACCTAGATTCTTCCACCCCCACCCCCTCCTGACACTGAAATGTAACTAATGCCTTCCAGCACTGTCACTGAGCTGGCAAGGCAGGATCATTCACCGTTTTAAACGTAAATCTTGTAAAACTCAAATTGTGTGTGTTAACTCAATGCTCATAATATCCCTGTACTTTAAAAGAATGAGAGTACATCATTAGAAGCCTACTTTTTACCCGGCTCCCTTGTCCTAGATAGTTAAAACTACCGTATATACTTGAGTATAAGCCAACCTGAATATGAACCAGCGCACCTAATTTTACCACAAAAACTGCATTAAAAATGTGCTGAAAAACTTGGTTTATACACAAGTATATACGGAACCCTTGTTTAAAGAATGCAGGCGATCTGCTCTCTCTACTGTAACTAGTTCTTATATCAATCAGCGTTGTGTGGATCAGGATTGATTCAGTTGGCTGGGATTTTAAATGCCAACCCGAGCCCCTTAGTGTGGAGGTGAATAGCTGGGGCTGGAGTCAGGCAGACGTGGACCAGGTCAAGACTCACCCTTCCCAACTAACTGGCGACTGGGACAAGGTCCTGGCTTGTTAAAGCCTCAGCTTCCCATCTGTAGAAGAGAATATAACAGTTCAGTCGTCCAGTACTTATGGGAGTGATTGTGAGTCTTAAATAAGAGGACATTTGTTTAAAAGGAGAAATAAAATGATAGTGTACTTGCACATAAGGTTGACTGTGTGTCTGTGTGTGTGTGTCTGTGTGTGTGTGTGTGTTTTCCGTTGGTAGTTTATGGAGGCCTGCTGGCCTAGTGGTTAAGGTCTCCATGTTAATCGAAAGATGGGTGGTTTGAACCCACCAGCCACTTTCTGGGAGGAAGCGTGCAGTCTGCTGCTGCCTAGATTACGACCCTGGGCACATAGGAGGCACTTCTGTTCTCTCTCATAGGGTGGATGGTAATGGGTTGGGTTGGTGACTTGCATCTTGAATGCTTGCCCTTCTTCCATCTGCCCATTTGAGTAGCATTTCCATTTGGGGGTCCGTCTTTGATTTTTCTCTGGAACTGGTTCCTGGGTGATTGCCTCACTCATCTCCCTCCTTAAGTCAGCCACTTACATGACCTCACAGGGTGATGGCTGCACCGGCTTCCTCGTTGCGCCAGATTTCACCAACTTCCATTCTAGTCTGCCTCCAAGGGCCAGGGGATTCTGCCTCCAGGACCACTCTCATTAGACTCTCCCCTAGAAAACGAGATATTTCCAAGAGGCCTGCTTATTAGCAGTGGGACTGTGGACCCCGTGACCATGCTGAGCCTCCACTTCCTCTTCTCCATCACAGGGGTATTGTTAGGAGTCAATAAAGTAGTGTCTCTTAAATGATTCAGCCTGCCTGTAGTAAGAACTCAAAAGATGGTGTTAGTTTTGTTGGCTACCATCGGTCCACCTCCCAGGGTGAGTGGAAACGGACTTCCACAGTGACAGACGCTGGCCCGTGTGAAGCAGCCAGCTGAGCGGCGTGTGAGTACACGTTGAGTCTGTGACTGTTGTTGTTCTGCGGAGGCATTAAAGGGCCGGGGCATAACGGTGAGTGTGTCTCGTGCCAGATTTCCCTTCACGTTGGGATTTGTGGATGGAAGCGCTCTGTGTTTTCGAGCTGTGCTTTGCTCCGGAATCACCGGCTCTCTTTTCAGAGGAGAACAAATTGCCAGCCACCACCAGCCCATCTGCTTGTCACATCCTCGGGCTGCCACCAAGTTGGATTGTAGGATGTGTTCTGCTTCAGACTCACTGCCCGGATGCTCTCAGTCTGCCCCTGAGGGCAGAAGCCAGCCTGCTCCGTAGCAGGGCAGCAAGAAACCCACCAGTCTGGCTAGATGGGAATTGCCAACATCTTGCCTTTGGGGAGGCTGCAGCTTTCGGCCTGCTGTTTCCTAATTGTGTTTTCATGTTTTGAGTGGAGGAGGGTTGGTGAGAAGAGAAGGAAGAGGCCATGAATCACTCTGTACCGTGAATCAGAGTGAGGACTTCTCATTCCCTCGCAGGGGAACATCAGGCCTTAGGATCTGTGCATCAGCCAGGGGCCTTGCTGCTGGAAGGCAAACATGCTGTATTTGTTTCCTGTTCCCCTGGAAGGAGGTAAGACGAAGAGCGCAATGATCAGATGACAGCCAGCGTGCATCAGTATTCCGTACTATGCACAAGTCACAGTATCACGCACTTCAAGTGCGCTCTCTTTCTGAATCCTCCCAGTACGCTTTGTTCCATTGGCAGGCTCAAGCATGTGTGTCTCATCAGGAGAGGTAGAGTAGGATTTGAACCCAGACCTGTCCATTCCCAGAGCTTGCCTTCTTAATCATCTCCCTGGCTAGTCTCCACAGTGACGACCGGAGAACAGCGGTGGAATGTCTGGAGATGGTGGTATACGGCTTCCTCGAGGTTCCAGAATGACACCATGCTCTGGTGCCCCTGCACTTGGCCGAGCCTTTGCACACTGCAGTAGGCACTCAGGAATCAGATAACAAATGAGCAACACCGAGTGACAGTTGATAAACTTCTTGTAATGCTTGGGACAGGAGACACGACCCAGTAGTTTGGGAACATCGTAAAGGCTTGTGATCTAAGTCTGTCACTTTAAGAACAGATCTTCCACCATGGTGTTTCAGTGCCAGGAGGGTGAGCATGCCAAGGGTGGTGGTTCTTGGTGTGCCCACAGACACGTTTCCCCCTGGTGGACCTCCACGGCTGGCCTGTCTGTCCACACATTCTGTTCTCTCAGGCCACATGATCAGTCAGTCACCGAGCGCTCTTTCTGTGAAGGTCCTCAGGGTAGAAAGCCGCTCCTTTTGTGTCTTCCCCGCCCAGCTCAGCACATCATACTATGAGGGGGTGAGCGTGCCAGTTCTGGAGTCTCCTGTACTGTACTCGTGGGCAGGTTCCCAGCGAGGAAATGGGCGTTGTAATACTACTTCCCTGAGAGGACTGTGCTGAGCATGAACTGACAAAGCACAAAGAAAACACGCGCTAAGTGCTCGACCAATGTGAACCCGTGGCCATCGAGTCAATTCCTACTCATGGGGACCCTCTAGGACAGGGGTCCTCAAACTTTTTAAACAGGGGGCCAGTTCACTATCCCGCAGACCGTTGGAGGGCAGGACTATAGTTTTAAAAAATACTATGAACAAATTCTTACGCACACTGCACATATCTTATTTTGAAGTAAAAAACAAACGGGGCAAAAATACCTGGCGGGCTGGATAAATGTCCTCAGCGGGCCACAGTTTGAGGACCCCTGCCTAGGACGAGGGTAGAACTGCCCTGGCCCCTTGGGGTTTCCGAGACTTTAAAACGTTAGAGGAACAGCCTGGTTCTTCTGCCTCAGAGGGGCTAGTGGGCTTGAACCACTGGCCTTTCAGCCATCAGCTCCATGTGGGTCGCCCACTATGCCACCAGGGTTCCTGCAGTTAAGATGGGGGCGGGGAGAGCAGTAAAAGCATGTAACAGGCGGCCTGGCTGCTCTGGCCCTGAAGGGACTGGCCGAGAGGAGACTGCAGGTGTCCTTCCCGGCAGCAGCAGCGCTGTGCCTTTTCCCCAGAGACCACCTCTTTTCAAGGGTCACTTCCCGAAGTCCATCCCAGCCGGTACAGGGCTCCTCAGGAAGCTGCATGCGAAATTGCTGGTTGTAAACTTGTATCAGCCTCAGGTCCAAGGCCTTGCCAGGAGCCTGTGCCCACTACAAACATTCTAAAGGATATTTTGAAGCAACTAAGAACACAGTAGCCTGATGACCACAGCAGAACTCCCTGGGGGACTACAGTTTGACTGGGCAGGAGGCACATGTTTCTCACCATGTGTATTGGAAAGCTAGACTGGGGATTTACCATGTTAGAACTGGAAAAGGGGTTTAGACATCATTTGAGACCATTCATCTTTCAGAAGTTAAAAAAAAAAGTGATGTCTAGCAAGATTGTCAAACAGTAAAAGGATGTAGCTAATACAGACTGGTTGGAACTGACCATTCCAACTTATTTTTATGTCTTAAAATGTATTCATTTATTGCTGCAAATATTTTAACCCCTAGGTTAATCACTCAGTGTATGGAATGACAATGCTGATAGGGTATAGGGTATATATCTCTACATTTAACTAGGCAGCATGAGAGTTTAAAACGATTTTCAGTAGAAATTGTGATTGATGAGCAGATTTTAAAGTGTGTGGATTTTCTAGGTGGAGAAATGTGACTCGGGATGGTTTATTACTTGACTTCTCCTTCTGAACTGATTTCCATGTTTTCTTAGGGGATGGAGAGGAGTGCTCCACCAGTTACTTAGCTGCACTGGATTTATTGTCATTTTTAAATAACCTTTCTAAGGTCCCTCCTTTCAAAATCACATTTGGTGAAGTGAAGAATTCATCCTTGTCTTGACCTTCCACTTTCTGCTAAAAGTTGTTGAAGGGGGAATTACTTGCATACGTGTGTGTGTGTGTGTGTGTGTGTGTGTGTGTATACACTTGATTCAGAGCCATGGAATGAACTGTGTTGCCTCTGAGGCTCTTGGTGCCTGTGACTCTCACTGAGGGCATCTTCCAGTCCCAAGTGTTTCTGACTTGTGTACTTTTCAAAAGCACAGTCCCTAAACCCAAGAAAAAACTTCTGATTGTGACTACAGGAAACAAAAAAACAACACAATCACGTGCTCCACTACTGGGGGAAAGTGGTCTATTGAGAGAAGAATGCCAGCTCCTTAAAAGTGCCTCCCTGACTCCTGCCACATACGGACTTAATGAACCCAGCCCTGTGTGACTTTACTGCATAGTGAGATATTTTCACAAGCTCCTCACAGTTGACAAGCCAAAGACTTAATCCATCCTCCCAGTCTCCCCACCGATACCCCCCCTCGCCCCACCCCATTCCTGGTTACTACTCTCCTCACATACCCCATCCTCTGATCCAGATCCCTGGGATGCCCCATCATCACCAAGCATGCACCCCGCCTCCGTGGATTACAGCATCTTCTGGAGTTACTCTCCTGCCCTGGGCCGGCGGCCCCAGGACCTCTGTTTTAGCTCATCTCTGGCTTTTGAGGAATAGTGGAGTGCTTGGGGATATGAGTCAAGTCAAATTGGAGTGTCAACTACTCCACTTCCGGCTGTGGGAGCAACCGTGAGAAGTGGGGTTAGGAAACCCATGTATTACAGCATTTGTTGTTCTGATGTTGACTCATTCAGTGTCTGCCACAGTTTCCCCAACTTCAGTCATTCCCACTCCTCCTACACCCAGTGTCACACCACCTGCACTGCTGTTTATTTAATATTTCTATCTACATTAAGTCACTTGTATAAGGTGCACATTTATTTTTTAAAGTGCCAATGCTCCTGTTCTGGCTAGGTCCTGCTTGAGCCTGAGGTCTGCAGTGCTCAATCAAAGAGGAGAGTGGCCAATGTTGGAGAGAGTAGAGATCTCCTAGCAGTAAATGGATCCTTCTGGCCTGGATCCAACTGGATTGGGCTGAGGATTGAAAAAGTGCTCACAGACTCTGCATGGTTTCATGCCTTGAGATCTTGTTTTAGTATATTATTTCTCCTCTGTCCTTCATGAAATACTTCTTATAAACCCACTCCCTAGAAGATGCTTAGGAACATTTTCCCCCTAGATAATGGGGTTTGGGCCGGTAGGAAAGGTCCAAGTCTGGCCGAGCCCAACAAGGTATTTGCTTATCTTTCTGTCTTCTCATCTCTTCACTTTGGTTCCCTTTCCTAATTTGTGTTCCCCGGCCCCATTTTAAAAAGGAGCCCAAATGGTGCTGTGGCTTAGACATTGGGCTGTTAGCCAACCATGAGGTTGGGAGTTCAAGTCTCCCAGCCGCTCCTCAGGAGAAAGATGGGGCTGTCTGCACCCGGAAGGAGTTACAGTCTTTGAATGCCTGTGTTGGCCGTGCTTCTCAAAGGACCCAATGGCAGTTGGTTTGGTTGGGGAGGAGTGAGGAGGGGTGGGTTTGGTCTCACTTGAGACTAAATATATGTACAAGGACCCAATGGCAGTTGGTTTGGGTGGGGAGGGGTGAGGAGGGGTGGGTTTGGTCTCACTTGAGACTAAATGTATGTACATAACATATTCATGCATGTCCTGCATGCTACCTTTAAATCCTTCATGTACCAAATGGAGTGTAGCTCAATGTCTTTAACTTAATCTAGATAAATGGCATCTGATATTGGGAACAGACGAAGCCCACTCTGGTGAGGTGAGCTGAAGGCCGGCTCGTCTGGGTAGCCATAGTTGGAAGAGTCTGGGAAATCGAGGGATGTGCTGGCTGCCTTTCGCTGCATGTCATCTCTAGTTTCCTGGTGACCTGAGAGAAACTGAGGCTGAAGAGTGGAACATATCCCGCAAGATGTGGATTCTTGGAGGCTGTCAGGCAAGAGCAGATCGTGGGTGGGGAAGAAATGTAAGCTCTGTTTTTCTGAAACAAGGTTGAACCTCATTAAGACGTGTTGTGTGGGCTTGTGACACCCAAAAGAGGCTGCAGCCACACACCGACATTCAGATGGAAGGACTTATTCAAAAATGCAGCACACCCTGCCTGAAAACTGGTCTCTGCATAAACAGACTAGTTTTTACTCCAGCTTGTGCAACTGCGCTGGGGCCGAAGTCCCCTCTCTGTGTCATTGTAAAGATGGTGTCAGCATCCGGAAGGCCTGGGACTTGATTCGGAATAGTCAGTGGTGTACTATTTTAATCTCACTAATTGGAACAGGTGGCCTCTATTTGGGACTGAGTCACTAGTTGGCATAAATTTCAGTTTATCTGACAATATGAAATCCATTCAGAAAGAGCTGCTCGGGCTGTGTGCTAGCTTCAGGCAAAGGGCTAGAAAGCCTCCGTCGAAAATCCCAGAAGATGGCAGAGAACAGTCAAATAACCATGACCAGTCCCGCCCCGCGGCCGCACAGTGATCTTCTCTAGGGCGTCCGAGGCTGGGAGTCCTGACGGGAGAGCCTCATCTTTCTCCCCCCGAGCAACTGGTGGTTTCTTGAGCCACCAGCCTTGCTATTAGCAGCCCAAAGCTTACCTTCCAGCGCCACAAGGGCTCCCCAGAGAAACCTCCCTCTCTCTCTACCACCGAGGCCACTCTGACAGGGTAGAACTGCCCGGGTGGCGGGCGGTGGGGGAGAGGGGATTGAGACTAACTCTTTACAGGAATAGAAGCCTCTTCTTGCTCCTGCAGAGTGGCTGGTGGCTTCAAACTGCTAACCTCAAAGTTAGCAGCCCAGCATACCTCCAGAGGCTCCCCTTAAAGAGACAGAGGAGTTTAGTCGCGATTTGCTCCCTATATTTGAGGCCTGTATGCCACGTGTGGCGCCAGTGAAAGACCCTGGTTGAGTGCCGCAGGTCTAGATGCTTGAGGAGAGGACTTGTAAATCTTCCATCAGATGACAACGGCACTTAAGTAGGTCCTTTTCACCTGTCCTCCCAGGCACCTTCATTTAGGAGTACATCACGTGTCCTCATGCTTTTTGTTTTGTTTCATAAGTAGTAGCACACCCTCAGGCATGGGGGGAGAGTGTGTGTCCCTAAGTCCACACTACCTTAAGATACCTCTAATGGCCTCCAAGGTGATCCCCAGACAGTGGGCTTCTCTAACTGGTACATTCCTTAATATTAAATGTATGCCCTGAATACTGCCTTGTTTTAAATCATACAAGACGACAGACTTCCAAGGAGCTGATACCAAGGGCTCACGTAGAAAGAAAATGCTTTGAAAATGGTGATGGCAACATATGCACAAATGTGCTTGACACAATAGATGGATGGATGGATTGTGATAAGAGCTGTAAGAGCCCCCAATAAAATGATGTTTGTTTGTTTGTTTGTTTGTTTTAAAGGACAGAATCCCCGCTCCTTAGTGTGGCACCCAGAGCCTCTTCTCTGGCCCTCTTCAATCACCCATCCTCAGCCCTGCTGTCCTTCCCCTGTGGGCCTCCCTGGCTCTCCTCCAAGTCTCGGATGCCTGCCATGTTCTTTCTCACAGAGCCTGGGCCGTAGCCGGCGCTCTGTGGATGCCAGCTACATGCGTGCGTATGGGATGCTGTGAGATCTCTCTGTGGTACTCGAGAACCAGGAAAACATAGGCTGTGCTCCATCCATTTCAGAAGCACTGGTGGTGGTTCAGTGGTGAAATTCTCACCTTCGTGAGGAGACCCGGGTTTGAATCCCAGCCAGGGAGCCTTGTGTGCAGCCACCACCCATCTATCCGTGGAGGCTTGTGTGTGGTTGCTATGATACTGAACACATTTCAGCAGAATGCCCAGATTTAAGACTGAATAAGAAGAAAGACTTGGTGATCCACTTCCAAAAATCAGCCATTGAAAACCCAGTGGCTCCAGTGGCCTGCTCCTCAGCTGGCCACGAGCACGGTGTAGGCCCAGCCGGCCCCTTGTTCCTTTGTGCCCGGTGTCACCAGGGGTCAGGGGCCAGCTTCAAGGCAGCTACGAACAATTTTGTTTTGAAAACAAACTGTCCATCTCAATGAAAGAAAATTCATTCGCTTTAAGTTTGGTGCCCACAAGCCCCACAGCCTCAACAAATACCTTTCCCTGCAGGACTCAGCACTACAGCCCCTCGAGTTCTGAGTAGTCGTTTGGAAACCCTCTTGCCAATAGAGCATTATAAATGGCCAGAGTGTGCGTCAGAATCTTCAACAGTGAAGTTCAATATGCTCCACTCACTCAAACATAGGAGAGCCATTCAGGATGCTGGAAACAGATGATAGATCATTCAGTGTAAATAAGAGAACTCAGTACTCGCTGGGTAGTTTACGGGACACGAGTGAGCCCCTGAATGGGAGAGAGGGCTCAGACTTTAATTGAGCGGTCTGCAGTCTAACAGTCTTGGCAGATGCCACTCAGTGAGCACCTTTAAATTGGCTGGCCCATGAGGTAAACTTTGGTTTGCTTTATACAGCGGATACTGCTCGATAATTTGCCTATGTCAAGAGGCTTTACAAGCATGGTACCTTTTCCAAACAAAAACACATACGGTAAGAGCCTGTTAATTTCCTCCTGCATGTGCTCTTGGGTCAGGTTAGGAAACGGTGTTTGTTTGTTTCCAGGCACACACAGCAGTTTTACCCTCCCTCAGTGTCAGACACAGGGGCTACCAAGCAGATGGACCTCTTTCAATGATTCACACAGGTACACATGACAGCCAAGAAATACCGAGCAATATTTAGTAGGGCACAGGAGTAACAGAAATAAGGATACTTAAGCCCCTAAAAGAAATGGCTTATTACCTACAAATCTGAAATTCTTCATTTCCCTGTTTAGGGACTTGGAAACAGGATGTTAAATATGTTTACTAAGTGAGAGGGATCTATTGTGGGCAGCCAATTTAATTGTAAGATTAGAGTGGAGCAAAACCGCTTAGGTCATATCCCTGAAGCAATGGAAAGAAAGCTTCCTCAGAAGTGGGCCCTACTTCCTATATAAGTAGATATTATGGAAAGGATTGCTTGCTTTTTGCTGGGTGTGGATCCTCCACCCAGCTCATCAACCTCCAGTTCTTTGGACTTGGGCCCACAACCTGTCCTGTTGCCTGCTGACCCTGAGAGCCATCAGCACCCTGCTAACCTTGGATTCAGTTGCCTGCAGCTTAAGATCAGCTTGTAGTTTTCCTACTGGTCATCAGCTTCCAAAGCTACTAGGGTCAGGAGACGCCTCCAGCTTAACATCTGACCCACAAAACCTGGGCTGGACATGCCCACTTTCACAACTTGTGTGAGCCATTTTCTTGATACAAATTTCTCTC
>NW_022103898.1:33570606-33572976 GCF_000313985.2 Echinops telfairi
TCTCCGTGTGTGTGTGTGTGTGTGTGTGTGTGTGTTGCAGTGTGGTGATAGTTCGGTGTTATGGCCCACATTTAGAAGGAGTGTTAGTAGACCTGAATTTGTTGGTATGTCAAGAGGTCATGGTTTTATGTTGAATGAGAGCATCTACAAAATGTTATATACAGCAGACACCTTTTTTGTTTGAAAGTGGTGAATAGATTTCTTGTTTTAATAATGCTAACGTAACTGATTGGTGTTGTGTCTGATAAGGACTTTCTGCAACCATTATAGATTCAAACAGTTAATTCTCAAAACAGCGGGGGATCGCAGCCAGTGTCACAGTAACCGTTTGTTTGTGTGTGAATTATTTATTGGGAAACTCGTTTGCTATGTAAAGTTTCATCGAAAGCACAATATAATGTGATTTTTTTAAAAAGAAACACAATGTGAATGAACAATTATTTTATGTTTCCTGATACTGCAAACATTTTAGAAATTCCAGTTAGTACTTGTTAGTAGATGATTCTTTAAAATAAGCAAGCCTTAGTTTATTTACACAATAGCCTCAAATGAGCCTGCATGTTTTTCTAGGGCAGCTAGCTTATTAAAATTACAGCAGGTTTTAATTTTGTTATGTTCCCCTTGCTTACTTTAGTTATTGCATTTAGTGTAAGGTTGAAGCGAATGTCCTGTATAAATGCAGTGACATCAGATTCCAAAATTATGAGGGAATGAAATATCCCGTCGGAAGCATCAAGGTAGACAATATTTACAAAAGTAAGCTGCAGATTAAAAGAAGAGAGAATTTTCTAAGCATGAGGAAAGCCCATATCCAATCCGTAACCAAATAGTTCTGGTTAAGTAGTAAGTCGGCAAATTGATTTTTTTTAAATTACTAAATACTTCAAATGTAGAAAAGCATTTTTAAAAAAAAAAGTATGACTCCTGCACCATCTCCTAGATTTAACAGATGTTAAGATCTTGTTCTGGGAGCTTTGGTGGCTCAATGGTTAAGTTCTTAGCTGCCAACCAGAAAGGTGGTGGTTCAAACCCACCCATCAGCTTTTTGAGAGAAAACCCGGGCAAATTATACCCAGCAACATCTCACTGTGTTTGCATCGCACCTGTCACGTCTTTATAAAAAATAAATGGCTCCAACTAACTGGATGCTTATTTCCTCAGAAGCCATGTTCTCGTGAATCACTCCTTCCCATGTTTCCACACACTGGGCGTATCCAGAGATGACCACTCAGCATTGTCACAGAATGATAGCTCTTCAGTCTCACCTGCGGCACTGTTTCTTCAGCCTGGGCTGGTAGACGCCCCATGTGTCAGCGCTGGTCACTCCAGGTCCCCTCCATCACTCAGTGTGTGACTTGGCCAGAGTGCTTCCCGTCTTTCTCCTAAGGGTGGACAGGTGGGGTGATTCCCCCAAGGGCTCAGTACTCGGGGCGTTTCTCTAGGGCAAAGCTCCTTCAAGCGTGAGCCCCCCCATAACTGAATGTGGGGTGGTGGGAAATTTGGCAACAGTAGAAGGTTCCTGAACGTGCAACAACCAAAACGCGACTCGAAATCAAAACGCAGAATGATTCTGAGGTGTTTCTGGCGGTGTTTCCCCGTGTTGCACGTTTCCTGGGTGACAAGGGTCTCACGTGGAACAAGTTTCTGAAGCCCTGCTGGCAGCTGCCGAGATGGGAAGTCGCTGGGGCACAGAAAAAGTATGTCATATTTTCAACTGTGTGATCCCTTCCCAAGTAGCACTCAGGTAGTTGTGCTTACGATATTGATTTTGTAAAAGCTGCGATCAGAAAGTCGCTCTGGATTCGTCGTTGTAGTGAGGTGCCATGGGGTCGGCGCTGACCCATAGTGACCCTGTGCGCACAGAAGGTAACGCCGCCCCGTGCGGTGCCATCCTCACAACTGTTCCTGTGCCCGAGCCCATCGGTGCGGCCGTGCGGCAGGGCATCTTGTTGTGGCCTTCCCGGTCTTCGCTGCCCCTCCACTTTATC
Source organism: Echinops telfairi (assembly GCF_000313985.2). NCBI lineage: Eukaryota > Metazoa > Chordata > Mammalia > Afrosoricida > Tenrecidae > Echinops > Echinops telfairi. The sequence continues at coordinate 33,572,595 of NW_022103898.1, forward strand.
GAGCACGATGTCCTTCTCCAGGGACCGGCCTCTCCTGCCCTGGGTTTGTTCGCAGGCAGTCACTGGACCTGGACAAGAATTTAGCAGGTCCGCACTGGGCTCTGTTGTGCGTAAGGAACCCCCTCGGCAGCCCCGAACAGCAGCAGCAACACTGTTGGTGTCCACGAAAGATGACATGTTTATTTTTCAGTTAATGGTGGTGTAATTTAAACCGTAGAATTTCCCTCCTTAAGTGTGAATTTTAGCACAAAAGAGCAGGTAGTTGTGGACACGCCTCCAGGAGCCCCGGCTGGAGAGAACCGGCCCAGAGGCCATCTTGAGAAGCTCTGGACTGGAAGGAACCAGTGTGGGCTGGCACACCAGCCCGCTCTCCCACCCTTCC
>NW_022103898.1:33573558-33575519 GCF_000313985.2 Echinops telfairi
ATAATGCTAACGTAACTGATTGGTGTTGTGTCTGATAAGGACTTTCTGCAACCATTATAGATTCAAACAGTTAATTCTCAAAACAGCGTCACGGAGTAGGTACCGTTACCTTCACTTTATGGATGAAGAATGGAGGCTTACACAGGGCTAAATGACCTGCCCCAGCGCATGTGTCCAAGAAGTGAAAAATCTAGATTTTGAAACCAGGATAGTGTGATTTCAGGGCCTTTGCGCCTCATCACCAGCCTGAAAGGATGGAAACCCACCTGAAAGGATGGAAACCCAGGTGTAGGCCCTGGGGGACCGAATGCTAGATGCTCTACTTTCTTCTGTCTTTATTCCCATAGCTTTTCCAAAAGAGCATATTTTGCAATGAAATGTAGTTAAATGGGCACATGGAACGTCTCAAAGAGCTTTTTACAGAAGAAATGATAGCATTATGATTATGAAAAAAATATCAGACTCACTTCCATAAAGTTGATACCGACTCAGAGACCCTACAGGACAGGGTAGAACTGCCCTTTTGAGTTTCCGCAAGACTAATTCTTTACAGGAGTAGAAATCCTTGTCTTTCTCCTAAACACATAATACTGTACCTTTCTGATTTACCAGGGAAGGGTTCTGGGTCCAGACTAGCAAGAGTGCCAAGTTGGAGATTTCCCAGGTTGCACACCTTCCAATGTGGATCTAGAGTTCAGTCCTGGCTTTCTTCTCAGTCAGGGCCAATTTGCAGCCAGCTAGACCCCAACATGAACCTCAGCAGGGAATGCAGAACTTACCTTAGCCAAGCGCTCCATTCACTGTCTCAGGTGTGACCCCCGTGCTGGGCTGGACTCTGAGCACAGAGAGCAGCAGTCACTTGTGGGCACTGCCCTCAGGAAGTCTAGCCTGGGAGGACCCTCTGAAAGGCGCCATCCCAGAGAACACCTTGAGAAGCTCTAGACTGGCAGGGGTCAGTGTTGGCTTCCTCTCCCATTCTCCCTTTGCCCTGGCTGCCCTCTTACAGGATGTCTTTGTAAGTTGGGAGCTAACACAGATAGTAACACTTTTAGGTTTGGGCTCACTCCTGATTACCCCTTTGATAAGTATATCGGGGAGAGAGAGAGAGACCCAACCAAGAGAGACCGTGTCTTCATGCCAGGGCAAGCACTAAATCATGGGCGTTGCGTACAGATTCTTTGATTTGACTCAGAAGAAAGATGCTGTAGAAAAGGAGGAACAAGGACCTTCATTGTCATGGCAACCCGCAGGGTTTTTTTTTGTAGTGGAACCCTCCATTTGTAACCCAAAAAGTCACCTTTTTGCTAGCTACCAAGACCAGACTGACACAAGCTAAGGAAATTATAGCACCCTCTCTCCGTGGGGTTTATTTGCTTTCTTGGAAATGGTCTTACGGTGATTTTAATTCCATCATAGAATTGCAGAACTGAAAGGCACTCTTTAAAGGCCCTACAATTTTACCCCAAATCAGGTGCTCAGTGGCTTTTTCATGGGCCATACCACCACCATTCCAGATCCACATGGTCAAGATTTTCACAAAGGACATAGAATGACCAAAAGCTTGGAGTTTGGTTGACATTACACATTTCTCCTCCCTGGGGACAAGCATTCTCCCTCCCATATTTTCAGAGCAAATCATTTTTGCTACTTGACCTTGTGTGAACTCAGCACTCAACACTCTTTAGCAGATGCTGAGATGCTTAGAAGACCTCTTACCTGCCAGTTGCTAGGAAGGCAAGTTCCGAACCACTCTGCTGTCTGAAGGAGCGCTGGTGGCACAGTGGTTGCACATCGAGTTACTAACCGCAAAGTTGAAACCACCACCCGCCCCGCAGGAGAGACGGGGCTTTCTATTTCTGTGAAGGGTCACGGATTCGGAAACCCACGTGGCAGACGACCCTGTCTGTAGGGTTGCTGCAAGTCAGCATCGGGCCTTGGCAGTGAATTCTGTCTTCCAGCTC
>NW_022103898.1:33576539-33578307 GCF_000313985.2 Echinops telfairi
CAGGAGAAGAAGTAGAAAACAGAGACTGTGCCAAGGAGGCAAGTGGAAGTAGTGGAGGAGAAGCCAGAGAGTAGGTGAGTAGTAGGTCAGTCCCTGCCCAATCCATGTTTAGCTGCTGGGTTGAAAATAGGATGTAGGTGGGCGCAGGCTCTTGCTGTGAGCAGTCTGGTGATTCTATGGTATTTCTGCAGGTGAGCAGTGATAGCAACTTGGACTAGGGTAATAGCAGTGGAGTTGATGTGAGATGGTGAGATCAGATCTTTTAAATGCAGGCCATTTTAAAACCCACCTTTGTACTGAGTAGGAGCCCTGGTAGTATGGCATGGTTATGCATTGGGCTGCTAACTGCAAGGTTAGTGGTTTGAAAACACCTGTTGATCCAAGGGAGAAAGACAAGGCTTTCTATTCCCATACAGAGTTGCCATATCAGAAACCCACAGGGAAGTTCTACCCTGTCCCGTAGAGATGGAATCAACTCAGTGGTAATGCGTTTTGTACTGGGTGCCTTGCCCAATGAAGTCCAAAGGGAACATGGTACTAGGGCTCTGGGTGATGGTTATTACACCTGGCTCTGCCCCTTAGAAGCTGTGTAATGTCATTTTAGGTAAATTTCTCAACCCATGTGAACCTCAGTGTCCTCAGATTAAAAAATTAAAAGGAACCTAATTCTTCCCTTTTAAAGTGCGCTCTGACAGCGTAGTGGGTTATGAGTTGGAGGCTAACCACAAGTTACAAGTTCGCAGCTTGAAACCTGCTGCTCCGCGGGAGAAAGATGACGCTGTCTGTTCCCATAAAGCCTTACAATCTCGGAAACCTGTAGAGGCAGTTCTACCCTGCTCGCTATGAGTCGGACTTGATGGCCGTGAGTTTGGTTTGGATTTCCTTATAAAAATGTTAGAGGCTTGTGTAAGATAATGTACAGAAAGTATCTTTCCTGGCTCCCTGGCTCTCCTCCCTGTTAGCCTCAGTACTCTCCCTCGCCCCAATTTGAGGCCTAGTGTCTTTGTAATGTATGGTCCATTTTTCTCTCCTCCCATGGGGATGTGGGCAGAGATTGTGTCTCCAGTGGTAGGCATACAAAAGGGTATCTCCCCACTCCCCGCCCCCAAAATATGGGAAAAAGCTCCGCTGGACAGAGCTTTCGTGATACGTATTTTTCCTGCTAGGCGAGCATCAAGTAACTCACTCTGAGTTAGTGCACCCAGTGGTGTCGCCTGGGAAGGTTCTCTCTGGTCACAGTGAATTTTTTCATAAAAGCAGTTTCACTGGAACCTCGTTTTTTTGTGATGGCTGATTTAAGAGAACATTGTGCGGCTATGAAATTTTATTTCCTGCTGAGGAAAAATGCTGGAGAAACTGTTGTGATATTGAACACAGCTTACAAGGATAGCACTATCGGGAAAACTCAAGTGTACAAGTGGTTTTCTCATTTCAGAAAAGGTGAAATGCCGATTGATGACAAACCTTGTTCTGGACTTCTGTCATCTTCCCGAACAGGTGAAAATGTCAACAAAATATGTGCACTTGTGCTCAGAGACTGACAGTGGACCACTGAAGGGCTGGGGAAGTGATCTGGACTATTTTGGAGCTCCGTTCAGTGAATTTTAGTGGAACAGTTGGGAATGAGAAGAATTGCTGTGGAATTTTTACCTGGGTTATACAAAGTCGGTTTGTACCTGACTGATGAGCAGGGATAAGAACATCTACTGGAAACATGCAGTACTTTGAAAGAACAGCTCCACGGTGTCCCAGACTTTTTTCCAAGGTC
>NW_022103898.1:33579045-33580279 GCF_000313985.2 Echinops telfairi
ACATCCTGGCCCACCAAGCCTTGAGGATTGAGGTAGTTTATTGTGTCAACCTGGCCGATAAACACATGTGGGGTTAATCGAAGGGCTGGGAGATAAATGACTCATGAGCTTCGCCTTTCTAGTTCTCCTGTCTCTGGCTTTGTGATGGTTGGACCAGGGTGCAGCTGCCTTAGTTCCCAGCTTCAGCTGGCAAGGCTCACTTCCTGCAAGACATCCCAAGGAGAAGTCACATGGACCTACCCTAATGCAGCCCTGGGTGCTAGAGCAGCCGTGTGGAGACTCCTGCCAGCACTGAGATGCTTACACTGATTTCGCTTTCCTCATGCAGTGGGCATCTTTGCGTCTGTTTTGTGAGATGGAGGAGGACTTTGTAGATTGGTGTTGGACATACGGGCTAATGTTGGACTTGTGGGCTTGGGCAGCACTGGGTTGGGATGTTTTCTTGATGTGCAATTACCCTTTATATAAAACTCTCTCTTATACATATGAGTTTCTGTGGATTTGTTTCTGTAATGCACCAAGACTAACACAAGGATGATATCCCTGCTCAGAGCAGCCAATGCACGGAGAGGACCATATGGCCAGCCCCCTGCGAAACACGACATCCCTCACTGACCCATAGCCCTACAAGGGACAACAGTGGATCTGACCCCACCACACTGAGGCGCAACAGAACAGCAAGGGGAGCAGAACAAGGAAGTCCCGAGGAAGTACCAAAAATAGACTTTGGGGCCAGGGCGTGACACTCCATCAGACTCCACAAGAAAACATTCCTAAGGGTCAACAAACAGACCTTGAACTATTTACAGGATTTTCTTTTTTTTGTCATTGATTTTTTTGTTGTTGTTACTTTGTTTTGTTCTGTCTTGTGTTTGTGCATATTATTATTTCTGCAGGTCTATATAGATAAGATAGGCTGGATAAACAATCTGGAGGAGAAGACAATGGGACCGACGGTTCTGGGGGGACATGGATGGGGGGGCTAGGTGGGAGAAAGGAAATAGTGTTAACAAACCCAGGGACAAAGGAACAACAAGTGATCTGAAATCAGTGGTGAGGAGGGTATAACAGGCTTGCTAGGACTTGATCAAGGACAATGTAACCGAGAGGAATTACTGAAACCCAAATGAAGGTTGAACATGATAGTGGGACAAGAGGAAAGTAAAAGGAAATAGAGGAAAGTGCTAGGAGGCAAAGGGCATTTATAGAGGTCTAAATACAGGCATGTACATAT
>NW_022103898.1:33581176-33618060 GCF_000313985.2 Echinops telfairi
ATGTATGGATTGTGATAAAAGTTGTATGAGCCCCCAATAAAATGATTTTTTTTAAAAAGGCTTGATTTGTGGCAGATGGGGCACTGGTTTTGCCACCATGACAATGCACCTGCTCATGCAGCCACCTCAGTATGCCACTTTTGGGCACAACACAGCATGTCTCTCTTGCCCCATGCACCTGACTTCCCTCTGTGCAACTTCTTTTTGTTTCTGAGAATGAAGAGGGACATGAAAGGACAGCAATTTGATGACTTGGAAGAGGTGAACAAAAAAATGAGGGAGGTGCTGTCAGCCATCCAAACAAATGAGTTTGAAAAAATGTTTCCAAGACTGGAATCACAGATTTGATAGATCAATAAAGTGTAATGGAGAGTACTTTGAAAGTGAAAAAGTTTTGTAAAAAAAAATTTGAATACATGGGTTTTTAAAAAAAATTCCATTGGGGTAGTACCCCCTCATATAATATAAAATACATGTTTGAGTGGCTAGACAAATGGGAGGTAACACAGAAGAAAAGAAGGAATGAGTTAAGTTTTCGTGTGTGTTTGAATGCAACGCTTGCATTCACACCTCCCAGCAGACAGCAGGACTTTCTCCTTGCCGCAGCGATCAGTGTTCGAGTACATCAGAGGACTTAGTTAGGGTCTTGGCTTCACGTTTTATTTAAATAAGTCTCATTAGGGAAGACATGTACTTTATTTCCATATTTTAAAATGTATCTTCTCCCTGTGTCTGCCTTGTAGAAGAATGCTTGTCCAAAAATGCTAATTAGTGTCTTTTACGTAGGTATTCTTTCAGAATAAGGGTTTTTGTTAACAAGTTTCATTAGCAATCTTCTGGAAGTCGTCCCCACCCCACCCCCACCCCCAGATACATGGCAAAATACACAAGTCTGACAACTTAATGTGTGGATAACCTAACCCACCTCTCACAATGTCGGTACAATAGTCATTTTAGGGCATTTCTTGTGGATGCGGTCTGCTTCTGTAACCGCTGTATCATATGGGAAGGCTTAAGGTAGCATCTCTAGATACTGTTGTTCATCATGGGGCTGGTCGGCCAGTGGGGATGGGGGTGATAACTCTCTTTTTAACCTTTTGAGGGGGTTCCATTTCTCCTCATCCTAACTTTTACTTATTATCTCATTTTTTTCTTGTGGTCACACGATTGAATGTAATTAGCATCTCATTGTAGTATTGGGTTAGATTTTGGAATTTCTTTTCATGAAATATGTTGTGTTCATGAGGTGAGGAAACATCTCAAATATCCTTCGCTGAGAGATTGGAATGATTAAAAATGTCCCTACAAAATGAACTCCCACACTCTTGCCAATCTTACTAGTCATTTCTTGAAGCAGCTGTCAGAACCCCAGGTTGGCTTAATGGTTGTGGTGGCGTAGCTCTTACATTGTTTTTTAATACACAAGAACAGCCAGGTGACCCATGATCTTGCTCCCATGAGTCTAGAGTTAGAAGACCCTGAACTCTGGCTCTGTTCTTGAGGGTGCCTGGGTTTATTTATGTCACCCTAGGCAAATGGCCACGAGGCAGCCGCTGTTGTGCAAATGCAGTAGTCGTTGTCAGTGGTTGCAGGGGAACTAGCCCCTTGTGCCACTAACATTAGGATCCCATGCCGTCTCTTGTTGACGAGCTTGCCATGCCATTGGTTGCCATCACAGTGCCTGTGAGCCCAGAAACAAACAGTATTTGGATGAACGAATCCCTCTGGCATTGAAAGTCAGACCATTCTAACCTGAACAGGTTACTTAAGCTCTCTGAGCCCAGGCCCCTGATCTGCACAACAGATGGAAATGTCTCCATGGCAGGGCTCTCCCGATGCTGTAAAAGTGCCTAGTTCGTGGTAGGCAGGTGCGCCACTAATGTTCTAATTCTCTGTAAGTCGCTCTGCCATCAGTCTAAGATACTTTTTCTCTACGGGTGTAGTCCAGTACCAAATATGACAGAATACAAGGCCAATAGTAGTATTTAGAGTATCTTTTCTTTACTGAGAAATGAGCTTTTGATTTTAAAAAAAATCAAGTATTGGTGGAAATGAATATTGCAATTTGGTAGCTGCTGACTGACACATGTTTGCAAAACAGCGACTCATATTTCAGGAAGCTTTCTGTAGAGGGAAAAAAAAAACTAAAAGAAATCAACATATTTTTACCCTCTTTGTCAGGCATTTAGACCTAAAGTCATTATCTTGGGAAAGTCCCAACTGAGGGACCTTCAGAAAGCACGGGAAACCTTTGGCTCAAGACTTCTAGTTAGCCTGCACAAAAGCTGGTACTTCAGTGGGTGTTTGAAGGGTTGGGCCATTTCTGGAGCCTCTTGGCCTGGGGAATTAGTGATTTTTAAAGAGAGAGCTGGTCTTTGGGTCACTAGATTGCTCTCTCTCTCTCTCTCTCTCTCTCTCTCTCTTTAACTTTTAAACTCCCGGGAAGTCATAGTAACAGGCGCGGTGTCTGACTGGGCTCCCTGGCAACGAAGGGTTGTGACATTCTTAGAAGAACCAGCACTGAACACGGCAAGAAGGATGGAAATCAGAGTCTGGAAAGTGCCCGACCAGACGAGCGTGTTTTGTGGCCATACCTGGAACGGGAACGTTTCCCAAGCCAGCATCAGTCTCCCGGACAAATGAGAACCCCTGGGGCTTATCATTAGGGATCAGTGCTCATTTCCAAAATCAGCATCTCTGCTTTTATTCATTCACACATCCTTCCCCTTTCCCACGCCCCATATATCTCAGAATATTAAAAAACAAAAAAAATCTCCCCTCCCCCACCAAGAGAGTCATGAGGAAGGCCTACCCAGAGGGGATCCTGAGCTCAAAGGTAACTCAAAGAATTGTAGCATGGGGTGTGTGGTGTGTGTGTGGTGTGTGTGTGTGTGTGTGTGTGTGTGTGTGTGTGTGTGTGTGTGTGTGTGTGAGTGATTACAGCTGTAAACTGAGAGACTGCGTGGGAGGGCCAATTAGAGGCAATTATAACTCGATTGAACTCTCCCTGAATTAAAGCTTGCTGTGTGCTTACCAAGACCGAGTGTTTTGTTTCCCGCCGATGTTTCTCACTGGTGGCTCAGAGGGCTCCTGTTCCAGGCGGAAGCCGGGTCTCCATCAGAGCCTTGCTCATGTGATACGTTGTCCCTGAAGTGCCTGTGACGATCAGCATTCCCATAATCCCGAAGGTTCCAACACTTGACTGAGAAAGGGTGAGATCTGCAGAGCCCAACCCTGCTACTGTTTGCCCCCGCTGCCGTCACGCGGAGCTGCGTGTGTGTGTGTGTTCGGCGGTGCCACTGTCGGTTTCTGCTCCTACTGGGAGGCGATGGCGATTATGCCTCTGCACCGCCGCAGGTGTGCACATGCCCGCTGGTTCCCACTTCATGAGTCACTTAGCTCTGGCCAACTCCCAGAGACCGCTGCCATCGTGATTAAACATAATCACCACAAACAGCCCTGGCAGGCCAGGAAAGTGACCACTCATCCCTGTTGGGTCTCCCAGCGGTCACTTTCTCAGGTGGAAGCCCTTGGCTTCCTTTTCATAACATGGGGAGTTTGACCTGCATGTCTGTGTCCCACTTTCCTATTTGGGTAATAACCTGGGGCCCTTGTTTCTCTGCTTTGAGCAGTAAGTAGGCCTGGGTGGGGTAAGGATGGCAGGGGCGGGGCTGCAGGTGATCTGACAATCTGATGTCAGAGCCATCAAACTTTATTGGGCCATATAAACGGGTGGGAATTAAAGTGAAACCAATGTGTCAAACTCAGATACCCCAAAGATCCCCTTTGGGCAGGGGATGGCAGCCTGGCCTTGGGAAGCACTGTTTTTTAAGACCTCAGCTCCTTTCCAGACCCCCCAGGTGGCTCACCCTCATCCTGCCTCCCGCTGCCTCAGGTGGGCCAGGAGAGCTGCATGGTGGGAAGACCAGACGGCTTCCCATGACTACATGTCCACTGGATAAGACAGTGTTAGCTAAAGCACAGTTACTCCTTGTGTTCATGAGGTAGTACTGACAATGTAGGAATTTACCTGGGGAGTGTGTTAAAACATAGAAAGATTTTATAAGTTGCTTCCAGAGATTCAGAACCAAAGGTGCAGTAAGACCTACATAGGGCCCGAGTGAGCATCTGTCTATGATGTGGCCTGAAGGGTTCTTTAGGGTCTTCTCTTTGATGTGGTGAAAAGCATATGAAACTGTTCGTTACCTATTAGTAAATAAACAAGCCCATGCTTGCCTTGCTTATTGGGTAACCCTATGCACAACAGAACAAAGCCCCGCCCAGTTCTGGGCCATGCTCACATTTGTGGTTATGTTTGACCTCGTTATTGCAGCCACCATGTCAGTTCAAGGCTCTTAGGGCCTTCCTCTTTTTCACTGACCTGCTGTACCAAGCATGAGGTCCTTCTCCAGCGACTGGTCCTTCCTCCTAGCCCATCCAGCGTGCATGAGGTGAAGTCTCACCATCCTCACGCCTGAGGACTTTCAAGACAGGTGTGTGTATTCTTCTCGCATACAGTCGCATTCTTCATCAGCACCACAGTGCAAAGGCATCCAACCTTCTTCTTCCTTCCTTAGTCCTTGTCCAGTTTCCACATGCATCCGTGAAATCATGGACGGGTCATGGCTCGTGTCAGGTGGTTTCAAACTTCAAATGGTTTCTTTGCTTTTTAACACTTTTAAGAGGTTTGTTTGTTTGTAGCAGATTCAACCAATGCAATACATTGGAAGGTTTATAAGTTTGGTATTACCGGCTTAAAAGTTCGGTATTACCGGTATATACCTTGGTGATCAGGGAGGTGCCCTCGTGGTGCAGTAGTTAACTCAGGTCGACCATTTGAACCCACCAGCAGAAACCTATGGCAGCTTGCTCTGTAAAGATGTATCCAAACTCACAGCCATCAAGTCAATTCTGACTCATAGTCACGGTAGGGGTAGTGGAGTAGAACTCTCTTGGCTTTCCAAAGCTCTAAATGCTTACAAGAACAGAAAGCCTCATCTTTCTCCCACAGAGCTTCTGGTGGTTTCAAACGGCTCACCTTGAGATTAGCAGCCCAGATGTATGACCCACTACACCACCAGAGCCCCTAAGCTGTAAAGCTACCCAGCCTTGGAAGCCCACGGGGGAAGTTCTACACTGTTCAGACAGGGAGGGTCCCTAGGAGTCAACTGACTCCTTGTCACTGGGGTCCATGCGGTGTGGTGTGGTGTGGTGTGGTGTAGTGCGGTGCGGTGTGGTGTGGTGTGGTGTGGTGCAGTGTGGTGTGGTGCGGTGCGGTGCAGTGTGGTGTGGTGTGGCAGTCTCAGTCACGACCATGGAGTTGATTCTGACTCAGAGAGACCCCCAGGACAGGCGAGAACTGCCCCTGTGAGTTTCTGAGGTGGGAGCTCTTTGCGGGAGTAGAAAGCCCCATCTCTCTCCTGTGGAGCAGCTGGTGGTTTCACACCACTGGCTTGCAGTTAGCAGCCCAAGGTGGACAGCGCACAAATAGTCCATCTGATTTAAAATCGTATTGTAATTGTAAAATGATTGTGGTAAAAGTTAATAAACAGAGGAAGCAAAATGAGCCTGGCAAAGGAAGTGTGTATTTTTTATATACAAAGTGTACTGTTGACTTAACATTTGGTCTAGGGCAAGATCCATTTGCTAGAATTTATTATTTAACATTTATTTAAGACCGTTACTTGTTCTGTGCCAGGGGAGGGAGGCTATGCAATATTAACTTCAGGAGACACACTTCCTCTTCAATATTGCAGTGTATTTTTACACTGATTAGAGAGTTCTTTACTTTGCCTGGCCTCTGTCAGAGTGACAAAGCCCCATGTCCCCAAACCCACTGCCTTTCTTTCTCCTCACCCCACCCTCAGCAGAGTCAAATCAGTTCTCCTGAAAGCACGAGCACTTTAGAGCTCTTTGCACTAGTTGTTGAAAAGCAGAAAACCCTGGGTCCCCTGGCCCTTTCTGGCCTGAGATTTTCATATGACTTGTGGCAATTCAAATATTTGAGAAACTGTGTATACAAGGGAGGTGAAAGGGGTTTGTTTAAAGACGAGTGACTGACAGCAAGCAAGGTTGTAGTCTATTGGAGAAGCTAATACTCAAGTTATTATAGTACGATTAAGAAAGGGCAAGAGAAAAGTAGTAAATAAATCTCTCTGTGTCAGACATGACACTGGATTCTTTTCTGGTCTTAGTAAACCCCAGGGGGAATTCCCTCAGAAGAAAGCGTCGTTTTCTTGCCCAAGGTCGTGCAGCTACCAAGCGCAGAGCTGGGGTTTGTTGGGTTAGAACTGATGGATCTAAGAGTGCCGGGTGGCTCAGACAGTGAAGCACTCAATCACTAACTGAAAGGTTTTGTGGTCCAAACCCACCAGCGCAAAACACCAAACTCACTGCCGAGTTGGTTCTGACTCATAGTGACTAGAACAGAGTCGACTAGCCCCATGGGTTTCTAAGACTATAAATCTTTACGGGACTAGAAAGTCTCCTCTTACTCCAGCTGAGCGGCTGGTGGATTCCCACTGCTGACCTTGAAGTTATCAGCCCAAGGTGTAACCACCAGTCCACCTAGGGCTACTGCAAACCCAACCAGACACCTCAAAAGAACATGCCGTGCTCTGTTCTCAGACACCCTTAAAAACTGTGGAGAGCCATTCTGCTGGTACGCATGAGGTCACCACAAGTTTGAATCGGCTCCACAGCAACTGGTTTGGTCCACGAAATGGAACCCTGGTGGCACCGTCAGAGAACCAGCGGACCGCTAACTGGAAGTTCAGCTATTCAAACTCACCAGGCGATCCATGGAAGAAAAATGAGTCTGTCTGTTCCCATAAAGATGCCCAGCCTCACAACCCCACGTAAGAGTCATTAGAGTCAAATAGACCTGATGGGAATGGTGAGAAAGTCCATGTATGTCTTCTCCGTGAGGTATGTCTGCCCCGTGAGGTCTGTCTGCCCCGTGAGGTATGTCTGCCCCGTGAGGTATGTCTTCTCCATGAGGTATGTCTGCCCCGTGAGGTATGTCTGCTCCGTGAGGTATGTCTGCCCCGTGAGGTATGTCTTCTCCGTGAGGTATGTCTGTCTGCCCACTGAGGTACTCAGGAGACCCGCTCACCGATTGGGCCCTGGTTTGGTTTCTTCAGCTCCTTCCTCTCAGAGCGTTGACCTGCATTGTCAATGGGTGTACAGACATCTGTGCTGAAATGCCCCCCAGGAAGTTCAGAGCCGCCCTGTCTAAAGCCATCCTCTCCTCCACCTCTCCACCGGCTTCTTAGCTGCAGGCTCTGGGCAGCCACCAGCAGGAATGGAACAAAGCAGGAGTTTTCTGTGATCCTTCCTCTCCCTTCACCCCCACAGCTGCTTGATGCAGAGTACTTGGGCTTCTGCCTCCTGCATCTACTTCCAACCCGGTCCCCCCTTCCTTCTACCGTAGCCCGACCTCCATGCTCACCAGCGCTTGCCTTAGACTAGACGGCACGCTGCCATCTGCTCAGCCAAAATGCATTCTCCCTCCTGCCCTCTCCAAGGGCAGGCTTGACCGGCATGTGGTCTCAGTGCCAGCCCCTCAGACCTTTGGAAGAGATGCGATGTACCAGGGACCCTCAAGCTGCGATCCCTGCCTGCAGCCCCGTTCTCCTTCCTGCTGCAGTGTAGCCACCCTTTGCAAACCCTGCCCTGCTGCTGACTACCTCCTTTCACCTGACAAACCACTTTCTGCCCTCTGCCAACTTGGTCCCCTCCCCCTCAGCTGCCCTACCAGCATACTCCCTCCGTGCCACCATGCACTGGCACTCCTGACATGTATCAGTGGCTCTCATTGTTCCTCCTCCCCTCGCTGTCAGGCTGGGAGGGGCCTGGCAAAGGCCTTGCCCGCGCCTGACACCCAAAGGCCCAGAGCTCCTGTGACTCTGTGGGAGAAGGAGGTCTCCTGACTCCGCTGACTCGCCTTTCTGGCCACTGTCTCCAGTCTCGTTTGTATTTCCCAGAGCTTGGGGAGTTGATGGATGCCTCGTCAGGAAGCGGGGAAGGCCTGACTTCACGTCCTCGGGTAGTGTGTGTACTTCTGACGTGCGGGACTGTTAACTGCAAGTTCCGCCGTTCGAAACCACCAGCCACTCTGAGAGAGACGAGGCTTTCTACTCCCGTAAAGAATTATCATCTTAGAGACTCTGGAGAGCATTAGACTCTGCTCTGTGGGGTCTCTGTTAGTCTCAGAAACCCACAGAGGCAGTTCGACCTTGTCCTATAGGGTCGCTGTGAGTCAGAATCAATTCAATGGCAGTGCGTTTGGTTTGGGTTTTAGAAGGTTCTCTTGCCCCTTCCCCCCACCCCACCCCACCCCCCAAGATATAGAAAGTGCATCTTTTCAGCCTGCAGCACTAAGGGGCTGTTTGTTCAGCAGTGGCGTTGAATGCAGGGCAGCATTGCTGGCCGTTGGACGAGTGACAGTGCAGGACGTGGGGCTTCTCAGACAAACACAGGAGAACCTGAGATAATGCGACAAGCTGTCTCTCCAAAGTCCAGGCCAAGTCAGTCATCCCTTAGGGAACCCTCCCATGCCTCTCGGGCAGGAAGGCGCGCTGGCTGCACGTCCTGGCTGTGGTGTGGCCTGTGAGCCAGTTTTCTGCGAGCTCCCATAGCCCACAGGTGAGTTGGTCTCTGCATATTTAACTGTCTTCATGGCCAAGCACTTGCTAGGTGTTTACACTGGCTGAACTCCGAGTGAATCGCCAAATTCCGGATTGCTCGGTCCGTTGAGAGCGTCTGCGGCCTGGGCTGAAAGAGCTGGATAGATATCTGAGTTTGAGCAAACTGGCTTCTGCTTGGAAAAGAGCCAGCTCTCCCCAGGCCCACTTCCCTGTGACTCTGGAAGACCTCCGGGCCGAGCAGACTAGCTTGGAACGGGACTTAATACTTAACGTTCCATCTTTTCACCCTTGGACAGGTCCGAGCCCCCCATTTCCCGCCATTGGTTTTGTGTGTGGGCACCACACAGTCAGGCTCAGCCTACCTAGAGGAAGACCGGTGTGGGGCCTGACCCCCAGGGCAGCAGAGGAAGCTGCAGTGGGCAGCTGGGGAGCAGCTGGGCACCAGGCAGTGCCGCCTGGGCAAGGACACAGGCCTCCCTGCAGGGATGGAGAAGAATCGTTTCCCACAGCCTCCGCTTCTGGACTGCACAGTCTCATGGAAACGCGCAGTCCTCCTGTGCCGCCGGGAGCCAGTGTCATGAAAGGTTTCTGTCTTGTACTTTAGAATAAATGTCACCTTCCTTGCATTTCCCGGACACTTGGGGTTCTGGTGGTGGTGGTGGTTTTGTTTTTTGCTTTTGTCTGTTTTCGTTTTTTGAAATGGTTCTGCGTCAAAAGCTCGTGTGGCACGTCACAGAGGAGAGTGCGTTGTTGATCGTGCCCCCAGGCTTCGCAAACGAAAGTAGAAGTGCGAATGGCGGAGTCTGGTGCCGATGGTTCGGTCCTGTGCATCGTGAAAGTTACGTTTCAGTCATTTTTAAAAAGGGGGCCGCTGCGGGTGAGAAGTGTGTGTGTGTGAGAGAGAGAGAGAGAGAGAGAGCATTTCCAACAGTGCGGACCACCGTGAAAACCTGGGAGCGCTGTGCGGGCAAGGGTGGTTGGTGGCAGGAGTGGAAGGTTGGGAGGCGGCGGTTGGAGTGGAAGGAAGATGCTGCTAGAACTCTGCTCGGAGTAGAACTGCAGCTGCCCTCTGTGTAAGTCTGTTCAAAAGCACCCGGGCTCTGTGTGCCAGCTGGTCCTTCGCCCTAGTTCCTTTGCTCCAGCCTGGGGACCATGTAAGTCCTGCAAACTCATCAATGCAGCTAACATTACACACCTCCCCCAAGAGAAGCCATTCCAGCCGTCACATTAGGGGTGAATTAATTAAATATTTGATACAAGAGGCTAATCGTAAATAAAGCAGTTGAGCCGGCAGGAGTCACATGGCCTCTAAGCAAACAGTCATGAGGTGAACTCTGACTCCCTTTAGGCACCACGATTAGAGGCTATCTGCAGACAGCTGGCATCTGTTCTCGTGGGCGTTCTGATTGGAGGGCCTGCATGAGAAACACCTCGGCCCACATACTATAGGATCGGAGCTGAGGTTATTGGACAAGCAGTTTCTCTAAAGAAAGGAGGAAGGGCCCTTAATAGCAATGGTTCTTGAGAAGGCTTTGTTTGTGAGGTTATATCAAACAAGGGACAGAACACTACAGTATTTCTATTAGGATATTGTCATCTGAAAACTTATTTATGAGTTGGCCATCCCAGGTTATCTCAATGATTTATTTTACTTTGAAGGCATGGGTTTACTTCCTTGGGAAACTGGCTTTTAAAACTCTTTTTAGTAGGAAATCACTTTTCTAAAAATAACCATATAAACTAAGCCAAGTTAGTTTGAGCTATAAAGATGCTTACCATCCTGGATACCGAGGCCAATTATCTTGCTTCTATTAGCAAAATCATAGGTTTTTAGAGAATACAAGGTACCTGGAGTGTGCTAATGAACATTGCAGATACCTGCATACCTGTTTCTCTTTGAAGATGTAAGCAGTGGGGTCTTGTTTTTTTTTTTAATGGGAAAGGTGAATTGAAAAGAAATACGTGCAAGAGAAAATACAAAATAAAAAGTGAGTCTGCCTGTCCCCAGCTGGACTCCCCGGAGACAACTACTCTCAACGATTTCTAAGCTATCCTTCCAGAGACTTCCCCAGAAGATGATGCGTTTGTGTATTTCTGTCTCTCTAGTCTCTCTTAAAAAGAACCCCAGTTGGGGCAGTGGCTACGTATTTGATTGCTAACCGAAAAATCTTCAGGTCCAACCTCCAATTGCTTCACAGGAGAAAGACGTGGCGATCCCGTCCCTTAGAATTCTATGGGGCCCTTTGACTCTCTCATAGGGTCCACAGTCAGTGCTCATGAGAGTCCCGGTCCAGAAATCAAACGATGCCCTACATTGACTAAACGTATCGCACAAGACCCTTCAAAGTGTTAAAGAGCAAGGATGTGACGTTGAGGACTAAAGGACGCCTGACCCAAGCCATGGTATTTTCAGTCCCCTCAGATGCCTGTGAAAGTTGGACATTGACTAAGAAGACCTATAAAGAATCGATGCATTTGAATTATGGCGCTGGGGAAGAATATTGCAGAGAACAAGCACATCCGCCCTGGAAGAAGAACTGCGTTCTCCTTAGAAGAGAGGCTGGCAAGACTTTGTCTCTTTCACTTTGAGCGTATTACTAGAAAAGGTCCCTCCCTAGTTAAGGACCTCGTGGTTGGTAAAGTAGAAGGGCAGTGAACCAAGACCCAGGATGAGCTGGATTGGCAGCGCCTGCAACAGTGGGCTCACACGTAACAATTGTGAGGGTGGCACAGGACAGAGCAGTGTTGTATTCTGTAGTACAGAGGTCGCCGTGAGTCTTGAAACCTATTTGACAGCAACATCCGCGGGTCCCAGTGAGTCAGAATCAGCTCACTGGCACACAGCACCCAGCAGTCCTCTTTGAAAGCATCTTGCTGTTGTCTCTGCATACAGATTGGATAACTTTCCCTGGTAGTGATTGCATCCCTGTCCGTAGTACTGCAGTTTTTTAAGTGATTCCCTGTTGACTCCATGCTGTTTCCAGAATTCTGCTATTATCAGGGGCCTTAGCGTATAGTTATAAAGCTATTGCTTACTTTATCATACATCATTTGAATTGTTCAAATCATCACATAAAAGAGTCTGTAGAATTTCTCCTTATCATAAAGCCGATGAGTTTGCACAGATAGATGTGATGAAGAATAGCTGATTACCACATAGACTGTGCTCTGGGGCAAAGAGCATTTCTTCCAGATGAGTGCGTTTTAACTATAGCAGCTCTGAGGAAACGAATGAGGTTGCATGTCTAGAGGGCCAAGTTCTGATTGGACTTTGTTGCATAGTAGCTCTGTGACTAGGCCATAGACAGGGACATTTTTTTTATTATTTGATCATTTTATTGGGGGCTCATACGACTCTTATCACAATCCATACTTACATCAATTGTGTAAAGCACATTTGTACATTCATTGCCCTCGTCATTCTCAAAACATTTGCTCTCCACTTAAGCCCCCGGCATCAGGTCCTCATTTTTTTCCCCTCCCTCCCCGCTCACCCCTCCCTCATGAGCCCTTGATAATTTATAAATTGTTTATTTTGTCATATCCTGCCCTGTCCGACATCTCCCTTCACCCACTTTTCTATTGTCCGTCCCCCAGGAAGGAGGTCACATAATAGATCCTTGTAATCGGTTCCCCCCATCATCATTCTCAAAACATTTGCTTTCTACTTGAACTTGAGCCCTTGGTATCAGCTCCTCATTTTCCCCTTCCCTCATGAACCCTTGATAATTTATTAATTATTATTATTTTGTCATATCTTACACTGTCTGAGGTCTCCCTTCACCCACTTTTCTCTTATTCATCCCCCAGGGAGGACCTTATACGTAGATCCTTGTATCGGTTCCCCCTTTCCACCCTACACTCCCGGTATCGCCAGTCTCAGCACTGGTCCTGAAGGGATCATCTGCCCTGGATTGACAGGGACATTTTAAAGCTTTTAGATCTTATTTTCTTCATTCGTGAAATGGTGGTAATAATACCTAAACAGAGGTGAGATAAAATCAACTAAGAATTTGTGATGTTGTAATGCATTGGGACGTGTTACCGGGAGAAGCCAGTCTCTAGAAAAGGGCACCATGCTTGGTAGAGTGGAGGGACAGTGAACAAGAGGAAAATCCTCAATGAGATGCATGGACACATGGCTGCAACAACGGCCTCAAACAGAAGAATAATTATGCGGGTGGCTGGGATGGGGTGGTGTCTCCTTCTGCTGTGCACAGGGTTGCTATGGATTGGCCACTGACTCCACGGCACTTAACAACGCCCACAATGCAATTTCAGAAGTTACGAACCCCGCAGTGAACATGTATCATTGCTGTGTAATCCACTTTCTCCTCTGGATTCTTGACTGCTCTCATGGATTTCAGTGTGATTTTGGCAGATAGACGTTGTAAACTTTCAGAATTTGAAAATATTTAAAAGACAGGTTATTGTTTAGTCTGTATTTAATCTCGATTGCCCTCTTTAGTTGGTTCTTAAAAAAACAAACCCTTTTTTATTGACATGTAGATACCACAGGAGCCCTCGTGGCACAGTGGTTGCATGTTGGGCTTGGATCTGCAAGGTCAGCAGTTGGAAGCCACCTGGTACTCCTCCGGAGAAAGACAGGGCTTTCTTCTCCTATCCTCAGAAACTCACGGAGGCAGCTCTACGCTGTCCTAGGGTCACGAGAAGTGGGCACCGACCTGATAGCAGTGAGTTGAGTTGAAGTGAGTCGAAATACTACAGTTGAACGAGAAAAATTCCATTACAGCGATCTCTGTGGAATAACTTTATATATCTTTTTTGCTTGTTATGACAAACATTTTACTAGAAAATATATTTGGGGTCCATAGGGATTAGAGGTTAAATAGACTTTCCACCTTAAAAACAGTGTGTGAGAAGAGTAGCTGTTGATGAAGAGTTGTGTACTGCACACCTGCCTTGGGCTGCAGACCCGCTAGGGAGATGTCTTCTAGTGCTCAGGTTAGTAGACCAAAGGTAATTGTACATGGTGGTGGTGGTCTAAAGCAGGCTACAGTGTTTAAGAGCAACAAAGACGCTTTTAAAAAAGAGATTTGTAAATGCTTTGCTCTTCATTTCTGCTCTTTAAGTCTCATGGTTTATTTTACATTTGTGTGTGTTAAGGTATCTGGTGAGGAAAGCCCTGGTAGCAAAATGGATCACAAGCTATGGGCCTTCCAGCTACTCTGAGAGAGAGAGAGAGAGAGGAGCTCTCTGCTCCTGTAAAGGTCTCGGCCTTGGAAACACAGAGGGGTGCTTCTGCTTTACCCTGTAAGGCAGGCATCCTCAAACTAACGGCCCGTGGGCCACATGCGGCCCACCGAAGACATTTATCCGGCCTGCTGGGTGTTTTTACCACCGCTGCCTGTCCTGCTTAGCAGCTGACTCATCCAGTATGCATAGGAATTTGTTCACAGTTTTTTTTAAACTATAGTTCAGCCTTCCAACGGTCTGAGGGACAGTGAACTGGCCCCCTGTTTTAAAAGTTTGAGGACCCCTGTTGTAAGGTTTCTGCGAGTCAGAATCAACTTGATGATGGTAGGTAAGGTCACAATTGGAAGACTTTATCCAAAATTTCAGACTCATAGCAACCCTATAGGATAGAGAAGAATTGCCCCTGTGGGTTTCTGAGCCTGTGAATCTTCACTGGAGTAGAAAGCCTCATTTTTTTCCCTTGCAGAGTGACTGGTGGTTTTGAGCTGCTGACCTTGTGGTTAGCCGCCCAACGCATTGCCCAACTATACCACCTGGGCTCCTGGAAGACATACAGAAGCTCAAAGGGGTGGGGATTTTTCTTCTTTTTGCTATTGGTTTGCTGGTTACAATAGTGATGTTTAGCTAAGGATGTGAAGGAGAATGTGTTCGTAGCTTCGTGACTAAAGAATTGAGAAGTTCCAACATTCTTCTGTCCTACCTCTTGGACAAACACCACCCTATTGTAACTTAACTGCTGTGAGCTGATTAATAAAACCTCTGTATGATAATTTATCTGTCCGGATGTGAGAGGACAATTGTTATACAGAGCTTAGCATTGAATTGATGTTTCCTTGATGGTGTTGTGTTTTTGTTTTCATTTTTGCAAACATTGTTGGTTGCCTTTCCAAACACCATTTCCCTTCCATTTCTACGTGGTTGGCACTACCTGTTCCCACCATGGAGGCTGGGACTAGTGGGTCCTCCTTTCCCAGTTCCCTTGGCAGCTAGGGCATGAAGGGTGACTCAGCCCTGGTCAGAGGGGACCTCTAGGGATATTCTAATGAGCTTGTGGAGAATGTGTTCCTTCCTAATAAAGGAGGAAGGAAGAGCAGTGTGCTTGCTGTTCTATGACCACAAATGGTCTCCCCGTGGTTCCTGACTGACAGTGGCTCCTTTGCCTTACACGCAGTGTTCTAAGGATGTTGTTGTTCTTTGTGCCGCTGAGTCTGTTCTGAGTCATGGTGACGAGGCAGAGTAGAACTGCCTCAGAGACCTCCACGGGCTATAATCTGTATGGAAGCAGGGTGCTAGCTCTTTTCTCCTCTCAAGCGACTGGTGGCCTCCAACCTCCAACCTTTTGGTTCACAGCTGAGCACTGGAGCCTTGCACCACCAGGACTCCTTGTTCTGAAGTTCCTGCTGCTGTGCGTCAATGCTGACTGACAGTGACCCTACAGGGCAGAGGAGAGCTGCCCCAGAGCATTTCGATGCTATAAATCCTTGTGGAAGCAGGCTGCCACCTCTTTCTCCCAAAGGGCAACTGGTGGATTCAAACTGGCAACCTTTGGGTTAGCAGCCAGGTGCTTCAACACCATGCCACCAGAGTTCCTTGCTCCAAGGATGTTGTTGTGAAGGTACCATCAGGTCGGTTCTGACTTATAGTCACCCTGTGTACAATAGAACCAGACACTGCCCGGTCCTGTGCCACCCTCGCAATTGTTCTCCTGTTTGAGCCCATCGATGCAGCCGCTGTGTCAATCCATCTCCTCAAAGATCTTCCTCTTTATTCTCAGCCCCCCCACTTTACCAAGCATGTTCTTCTCCAGGGTTTAGTCTCTCCTGACAGCATGTCCAAAGTGCACCAGATGAAGTCTCACCGCCCTTGCTTCTAAGCAGCAATGTGACTGTCTTCTTCCAAGACAGATAAGTTTGTTTGTCGCCAGCACCGTGCTTCAAATGCATCGATTCTTCTTCAGTATTCCTTATTCAATGGTCTAAGGAGAGTGGAGTAAGAGGATGACTCTTTAGGTCCTTGGTGATACTTTGAAACCACCAAACCACCCTTCTCTTCTGACCTCCTTAGCTTGTGAGATCAAAAGTGCCCTTGTTATTGAAACTTCTTTTATTTTGGTACGAATGACTGAAATCATTCTATCCGACATCAGCATTTATATAAGGGGAATCTTACTAAAGTGAACAATTGCCCATCACCTAACAGGTGAGTCTGAGATGAAATGAATACTCGAAGGCAGCAAAGGATTTCGTGAAACCGGAGCGTCTCACGGTAAGAGCAGCAGGAGGTCAGAAAAAGCGCTGATACCAGAGTCGAGGCGATGAGAAACCAACTTTGTGTAGACCTAATTAACTTGAGCCAGACTTTGAAGGAACCCTCGCATTTTGGAAAGTGGGACACCAGGGATGGCACCCCTGAGGCTGTAGAAAGAACACAATATTATGGAGTCATACTTTCGTTAGAGCCCTGACTCGTCATTAGCTGTCTTGTGACCTTGTCTAGATACTCGGTCTGATTGATCCTCAGACTTGATACAACAAGCTCAGTGTACAGAACTAGTGGGGACTAGAGGGAAAATCCGGCCACCAGTCATCCAGACGGACACACAGCAGGCGTGAGTGGAAGTGGAAAGTGAGCGGTGACTGTTCGTGCTGGAGGGGAGACACCGTGAGCAACAACGAGGCAAGCTCGTAGAAGTGGATTTGAGATGTCACTCTTTGTCTGCGTCCAGTCCACCTGGATTTGGTCTAGATGAGAGGGTGGTGAGTGCAAATTCTGGAGGAACAGGTTGGATCAAGAATTGAGCCTTCATCCTGTAGAAGGCTGACTAACTGTTGAGAGGAGGGGCAGCATGGAGAGCGTGAGGTGAACTAAGTGATCGTTGAAATGTCTAGCTGCACAGAATGAGCGACTGAGAACAAGTGGGTATCGGGCATCGGGTATCGACTGAGAACAAGTGGGTCGAAGCGAAAGGAAGGGTCACATGTTAGAAAGAACAAGATACATAAAACCTTTGCCTTGGATGAGATATGATTGAACACCGTGAGTCAGTCCTGTAGGATGAAGTGTGTGCCCGGAGCATGTGTCTCTTGGATGAAGAGTCATTAAGCAAAGTATTTCTGTGCCAGGGGATCATGGCTCTTCGGGGTACGTTGACAGTTGCCTTGGTAATTAAGCCCCAACCACAACAACACCTCAAGGAATGAATGACATCATAGGTATTGCAAAACATAGAAACCAGCATAATTTCAGTGCATCAAACTCCGGGCAGTGTTGGGCTGCGTGAGGTTTCAGAAGGTTCTCGGTTGGTGGATGTTGACCAGATGGTCCTCTAGCATTCTGA
Organism: Echinops telfairi; assembly: GCF_000313985.2. Lineage (NCBI taxonomy): Eukaryota > Metazoa > Chordata > Mammalia > Afrosoricida > Tenrecidae > Echinops > Echinops telfairi. The sequence continues at coordinate 33,598,379 of NW_022103898.1, forward strand.
GAGGCTACATACAGTAGTGGACTGAGTTGAATTAGTAAAGTACACCACACCGGAGACAGTAGGGAGTTAGTAACCTTCCAGAGCCTGATGTAAATCCATTCACTTTCCTTGTCAGTCGAAGGCAAATAGAAAAATCCATCCTTCGCCTATCTTAGAGAGTTAGGTCTGAGCCAAGAAGCCTTATAAGAAAGGCTTTCACCCTTGTGGACATAAAATTGATGTGTTTTCAGTTATTTTTCACACTGGTGGTGCTGAGTAATTCTGAGAGCCTGGCAGGCTCGGTAGGACATTGGCTCCGAGGCAGCTCTGCGGCCCTGGATTGATTGGCTTTGCTGAGCAGTTTCCAGTGAAGAGAGAGAAAGACTGCCAGTCATGCGGCCATACTCTTCCATCAACCCCTGTTTTCTACTCTAATTTGGGTTTTTAATTTGTTTCAGTGCTTGAGTCATAATACTGAGTTAGACTGTGCCAACAGGTGCTCTCCCACAGCCGGACGAAGCTGGGGAGTTTTCCATAAGCACAGCTTCGAGGTCACAGAGGAAAGGCCTGGCGATCTACTCTGGAAACACCAGCCATTAACATGCCACGGAGCATGGGTCTGCCCTGACACACGCGGGGTGACCAGGAATCCAGCTGATTCATCGGCAGCTGGCCTGGAATTTTTTGTGACAGGAGGGAAGAGAACATGATTTACAGCAGACACCCAAGAACTACCTTTCCTCTGCCCGTGACTAAATGACCAGAGGGCTTGCACTTCCCAGGAAAGTCATCCTCAATCCCTGCCTCTCCTTCCATCCCAGCGGAAAGCTTGCTGCTTTTCGTCAGACAGCCTGACAGGTTGCAAAGGGCAAACTTTCCAGTGGGATGAAGAAAGGAAAGGCAGGAGTTGAAGATGCCTTTCCCGAAAAGTCTTGCTCCCTGCAGCTTTTTGTCTCTTGTTTTATTGTAGTGAAGATACATGTGGCAAGACAATGTGCCAATTGAGCACTGCTTCACCTGTACAATGAGGAGCAAGCAGCATGTGCAGCCGTTATGAGCTGCAGGCACGTTTGGTGGGTGATTTTTTTTTCTTCTCCTTTCTTCATCACTTCCATATTCTGATTTCTCTATTTCTTAATGTTTATCATTGTTTAAAAAACTTTACACCTACCTTAGAAACACTGGCGTCCCCTAATCTACGCATTAAGAGTGTCAAGTCTGGCGTGGTTTACAGAGCCCAGCGTGGGTGGGCCACCCTCCAGACCACTTTCCTGGCTCCTCTCCTGCCCCAGCCCTCCATCGCCCGCTGATTTACAATCGACCAGTTAGTCATTCTCAATCCTAGACAAGCCAAACCACTCCCTTCCTGGGCCGTGTGCCTCATCAAACAGCCTTGGTGGCACTGTGGGTTAAGGTATTGGGCTGCTAACCACAGGGTCGGTGGTTCAGACCCACCGGCCACTGCTCAGAAGAGAAGCACGGTGTCTGCACAGTTGAACCCTGTCCCGTAGGGTTGCTATGAGTTGGAGCGCCTCAATGGCAGTGGACTTGAGTTTGGTTTGGTGTTCCTTGGTGATGTTGACTATAGATTTTAGGCTCTCCTGGAAGAATTGTAAACTTCCTCTTCTACACTACAGCCAGGTCAAATAGCACTGTCTTAGAAGCTAGCTAGCTGGCTGGCTGAAGCCTTTCGCTGACTCACTGCTTCTTCTTGCCCCTTGTAGTACTTCTTACATGTCGCAACTGTGTGGTTCCATAGGTTTCTCTGCCCGAACAGTGAACTCCCACAACAGTGGATCATTGTGCCTGCCTCTCTGATCCCAGGACAGAGAAGGCCTACAGAAAGTCTTCTTTCTAAGGTACTTTTGGGAGGCTCATTTGGAATCAAATAAATCAGTCCCATTCACTGCCATCAAAAAACATTCCAGCCGAGTACGTCAGCCCCCATTGTATCACGTGTGCTCTCAGGTAAATTCATCCTCTTAGGGAAACAATGGCTTTAGCTCTCTGTGTCAACATCATGCTGCATTTTGCAGAATTTTAAGACTCCGAGGTTTCCATCCAAATCTGATGTACTTCGCTGCAGGTACGAGTGGCTCCCTGCTGGATTGCCTCTGTTCCTGTGCTTTGTGTGTTTGTACTTTAGCCTTCCGGTATTCAACGTAAACATGTCATAGGAAGTGCCAGGAAAGTTTTGGGAAACTTGAAGACCAAAAAAAAAAAAAAGTTAAAGAGCTGACGGACAAGAAGTAGTACAGATGGACAAGTTCATAAAATCAAAGGTAGGTTTGTTTTTCACCTGTGAGAATGGAACAATATTACATCTTAATCGCCAGTCATTTATTAAGCATCCACCATGTTATCCCTACTGTAAAGATGAATGTTTTTGACAGCATCTGGGCAGTTGTCGTGTGGGGGTTTTGTAAAGTGCTCAGCTACTAACGGCGCCTCAGAAGACAGGCCTGCTGATCTGCTCCTGAGTCTCCGTCTGGAAACCCTCCTGGAGCGGTGTAGCTCTGCAGACTCGGGGTGTCCAGGCATCGCAGTCGATGGGATAACTAACAAGGGGGTGGTGGTGGTGGTGGTGGCTTAACTTTACACTGGACCTTTTGAAGTGTAGCTTACAGTTGTTCATTGCTGTGGAGTATTTCTAGACACAGTGGCCCCACGTGTGCAGACTAAAACTGCCTTCCATCGGCTTGTAAGGACTTTGAAGCAGATTGCCAGGCCTTCCTTCCAAGGTGCCCTTGCGTGAGCTTGACTGCCAGGCTTTCCATTAGGAGTCCAGGGCTTAACCATTTCTGCTGTCAGGGAATCCTTTGAACAGCTCACTCCCTGTCAGTTACATTTTGACATCGAGCCACCCTGTACTGTGTAGTAGAACAGGCCCGGATCAGCCGGGGGTTCAACCTGCTACCCTGTGGTTAGCAGCCCAGTGCATAAGCACGATGCCTGCAGAGCACCCAGGACTGCAGAATTCCCCACACTTTGGCCCTGCTTGCCTCCAAGACCTGTCTGGGCCTCTCCACTAAGTCCTGCCTCACAAAAGTAGACTACGATGGAAGGGTGCACCCCCGAGGCTAAGAGGCAGCCCACAGCTGTTTGCTGACGTTGTGGCTAGAGCTTACACATGGGAACCAGAGTGTCCACACATGTCGATGGGAGCCCCTTCATGGTGTGGAATGAAGCTGGGGGTGGGAAAAATAGAGGGTAATAAAATTAATATTAAGTTTCCCAGAAAGTTAACTTTGCCTGGGGGCTTCAAAGGGTTCATGGAAAAATGGAATGAAAACCTAATCGAATTTTTCCATGAACATTTTGAAATCCTATCATATTTTTAAAAATCTGATTGCATTGCCGGTAGTAAAGATAAACAGTATTTCACAAAATTTTTTGTCTCAATGACATACCTACTTGTGCATGTATATACACACACATATAGTGTTGATAAATATGTATTTCTTGCTGTGGGTCCCATTCAGAAGTTGAGATATACTATATCTATTCCAGTAAAGAATAAAGAGTTAAAGTCTCAAAAACTTTTTGAGATGCCATTCTTCCCTCTCCTATAGGGGCACTATGAGTTGATCTGATTTGGTCTGGTCATGTAGCAAAGGAAACTGGTTACCTAAATATTGGCCACTACTGATTCTGTGCAGTACAACATACAACATACATACAACACATACAACCTCGGGGAAAAAACCCACCAGCATCTCCAGTGACCTAAAAATTCAACTGCTCAACTGCACACCTAAGAGTCAAAGCGCCTAGTCCAGGTGGACCCAGGACGAGAACTCTTGGAAAGAAGAGAGAGGGGAGGAATGGTAGACTGTGGGGAGACAACCTGGAAGTGGTATGTGCAGAAGGGAATGATCTAAGTATTAAGGTTCTCATAAAGCGTAGAGCAATCTGAGTGAAATAATGAGGAGGCTTCAAAGGTTCATGAAAAAATGGAATGAAAAGATACTGGGATTTTCCCCACACATCTTCTGAAGTCCTCTTGTACATCGACTTCTCGCTTACAGACTACCTCATTATATCCCACATTGCACATTTATGACCAGCATGAGAAATCTACTTCCCGACGGCCTTGCACAGTGTGTCCTGCACCTGGCGGTTCCCTGACGATACAGTTGTCCTCCATTTGGTGCTCGGGTGTGGGCAGCACCATTTCTCGTCGCAACCTGCACTCTGCTCATAGCCGCGTCAAAAAGTGAGGAGAGGGGCTAATCAGAGTAATCCTGCTCTATGAAGCAGGTAACCAATGTCCGAGAACAACTTGTACAAAAAGTGTCCAGTTGGACCTTCCCTGAAAATACAGTGAGATAAAGATCTGTTTGTATATGAAGATTTTTTTAAATGCAGAAATGTGGTCAGTGTACTCTAGTGCTAAGCACTGTCCAGCAGAGATGGTGAAAGAAGGAAGAAGATGTTAGTGCATTGGAATAAAAAAAATGACTCAATGTGTCAGTACCAGGAGGATCCTACCCAGATCCTTTATGAAAAGAAGAGCCATTGTACGTCTTGAGCAGTGTCGTAATGTGAAGTTCAGAGATAAGAATAATGACTTTGTCTGGACTGGAATGAAGGTGTAAAATGTAAACGCTATGAAATGTGTGTCCTTTGTGTAGGAAATGAGGGTCGCGATTCAGTTACATAGACAAAGAATAACACAGAAGGACCAAAATGGGAAGAAATGACTGAACAAAAATGCAATAAAATCTGGTGATGGTTGAAAAAGGGATGAAGAACAAGCGATATCTTGGGTAAATAGGAAAATGATAGCATTGAGAGATAAGGTCATGGAATTAGGTAAAATCCAGTCCAGAGAGAGCCGTATGTTATCTCTCAAAACAAGCTTCTGTGCCGAAACACTCTGAAGACGTATTACAGAGGCTTAATAAGTAGCGAATTTTAATCACTAGATAAGCTTTTCTGGGCCAGTTTCTCCTTGTTTTGCCTAAAGACTGGGAGATGAGAATGATAGTCCATAAAGTTTTAACTCAAGAGCGCTATCTTGACCGAAAAGTAGCAACATAGAAGACTAAAAACATTTATTTTTAAAATTAAGGAGCAGATACCAAGATTTTGAATTTTAGTTAACTCTTTTATTTCACCATTGCTTTAGCTTCTCTATATTCAAAAGAAAATTTCATAGTCTCTTTTGACATCTGCTTTTGTCTTTCTGTGCTTTCTTATTGCCTTTTTTTTTTTTTATGTATTCTTGATGTCATCCCCACAGCTTGTCTGGTCTTTGGCCATTAGTGTTCTTGAGATGGGCTGGGAATTCAGTTGGAATAAAGTCAAGGGCCTGTTTTGGCTCTTGTGGACTTGTTTTCTTTTTCTTCAGCTTCAACCTGAACTTACACATGAGCACTTGGTGGTCTGTTCCACAGTTGGCCACTGGCCTCCTTTTAGCTGATGATCGAGAGCATCTCCATCGTCTTTTCCCACAGATAGATTGCTTGATTCCTGTGTACTCTCCATCCGAGAGGTCCATGTGTACAGCTGTCATTTATGTCATTGGAAAAATGTGTTTGCAATAAAAAAATTGTTGGTCTTGCAAAATTCTACCTTGGTTCAGCTTCATTTCTGTCACCACACCCATGATATCCAACCACTGAATCCTCTTATTTTCAGCTTTTGCAAATCCAATCATCAATAATTATCAGTTCATTTTGATCACGATTAATCAAGTTCAGACTGCAAAAGTTGGTAGAATTCTTCAATCTCTTTATCATTACTAGTAGTTGGTGTTTACATTTGAATAATAGTTTGAGTACAGTTGAATAATAGATTCACTGATATTCCTTGAAGGCATATAAAAAAATGTCCCATCACAGACAGCATTGTACCTCAAGGTAGAAATCTTGCAATGTTCTTTTTGATGATGAATGTAACACCAGTGCTCTTGAATGTGTTGTTCCTGGCATAGTAAACCATGTGACTGTCCAATTCAAAATTACCAATACCAGTCCTTTTCATCTCACTAATGCCTAGGAAATTGATCTTTATGTTCCATTTAAATTTTTATGACTTCCAACCTCGTAGATTCTTACTTTGTACATTCCATGTTCTGACAATTAATGGATGGTGTTAAAGCAGTTTCTTCTCACTTTGATTTATGCCACACCTGCAAATGAAGGTCCGGAAAACTTTGTTCCATCCACACCATTAAGGTCGACTCTACTTTGAGGAAGCAGCTCGTGTCTTGAGTGTCTGCCAGCCTGAGGAGCTCATCTCCCAGCACCCTGGCTGACAGTGTTCTACTGCTATTAGTGAGGCTGTTTGCAGTGGGTGACCCCACAGAAGACCACGTGTCCCCTCCTCTGAGTCTGTTCTTAGTCAGAAGCTCCACTGAAACCTGTTGACCGTGGTGACTTTCCTGCTGCTTGAAATACCATTGGCATATTTTCCAGCATCACAGCAATACGAAATCAACCGCAGTCGGACACTCTGACAGACAAGGAAGGTTTGGGTATGTGGGCATCTGTAAAATAATATATTTTCCTTACTATTTAAGTTGATTGCAACTTGACCCTTCTGCGACTTACTGGCCCGAGTTGAAGAACCCTCTTCTGCCAACAACATACCCACACAGGTTCCCTAAGTGTTGGGTATGAAGTGGGGACGGGGACGTTGTCCACTTCTGTGGGAACAGTTTAATCATGGTGACAGTAGTAGCATGCTTGTTCTTGGCTCTGCACTTCTCTGCAGTTCCCACCCCATTTAGTAGCGATACCAGTTGCTATCAAGTCAGCCCTGACTCGTGGGGACCACATGTGTCAGTATGATGTGCATCATCAGGTTTTCAGTGGCCGGTTTGTGAACGTAGAGCTGCAGGCTTCCTTCTGAGGTATCGTTTTCGCAGCTGAATCCTTTACGGCACCCACCGCTCTAGGCCTCCGTGTCATGGTGATCATGGACAGTGCCAACGCAGCATTTCCCCTGTATAAGAAAGGTGGTGCACCAGTGAAGATGTTGGCTGCTAACCAAAGGGTTGATGGTTCAAAGCCATCTGCTAGCTCTGTGAGAGGAAGACTTGGCAATCTGTTCCTGTACAAATTACAACCTAGAAAACCCTGCAGGCCTTCCACTCTGCCACACAGGGTCCCTGTGAGTCAAAAATCAACGCAGTGGCCCTGACTCCGACTGCACATGGCCCCGGTCCAGGCAGGCACTGCACAAATAGCATTTCCTTTAAGCCCCAGGCCCACCCTGGGACAGAGGTCCCCTGTCCCCATTTTATAGATGAGGAAATGGAAGCACAGAAAGAGGCAGCTGCCCCCGTGATACGGTTCATTCGGCAGAGCTGGGATGGTGGAGCGAGCCGTGTGCCTCTAAAATCTAGGCGTTTCCTCGCAGACCTGGTAACCACCGTGGTCTCACATAACCTGTGCTTGGCCCTCGTGGCTTTGAGACCAGCTTCTGCCAGTCTGTTCTGTCTGTCTGGGACATGCAGTCTGCCCAGATACAGAGGTGGGTTCTACAAAGGGTCACTCGTGAGTGCTTACCTCTGAAAAACCACAGTTCACACTTAGCTCATCCTCTTGCGGTTTCCTTTTCCCGGGATAGAAAACAGCACGTTCCTCAAGGACTGTCCTCTGCCTGAGACGTATCTGGTGCTGTGTGTGTGTGTAGAGATTTACATTTCAGATCATTTTTGTATTCAACAACTTATCAAACCTCTTAATAACTTGCCCTGTTCCCCTCTCCGTCGTCTCCTTCACTGAAGTAGTTAACACCTGTCTAGCTTAGGGGTGGGGAACCTATTTTTTCTGCCCCGGGCCATTTGGATATTGTAACATCCCTCCCAGGCCCCGCTGGTCACACATTTCATTAACTCGCCCGGAACGTGATGGTTGGAACGGCTTTTCTGTGGTGAGGTGTGTGCTGTCAGCTGGGTTAATGGTCTCATGGGCCTCGCAGGGCTGACGACCAGATGTTCCCATCCCCGATCTGGCTCATTGCTTCCCCTTCCCTCGCACCCTGGAAACCCTCAGAGTGCGTGTTCACACTGTGAGAACGCCTCCTGACACGGGTGGGTTGGGAGGGCATGCGGAGTGAAGTCAGCCGATCACAAAAGGACAGACATTGGCGAGACGGTGCTTTCAGGCTGCGGGGCTGTGAGAGGAAGAGGCCGCCTCCCGGTGAAGCCTGGTGGTGCTGGTTGTCAGGAGACTTCGAGTCAGTTCCGGCTCATGGCGACCCCATGTGCAGTAAAACGGAACCCCGCCCGGGCCTGGGCCACCCTCACAGGTGTTCTGATGTGTGCGCCCATTGCTGCAGCCACGGGGCCCATCCAGCTCGTCGAAGCCCTTCAGCTTCACGGCAGGGCCTTGGTAGCAAGGCCTTTATTGATGACAGTCTGCCAGGGCGATAGCCGGAAGGAGGTGACGGACAAGCTCCCACTGAGAGTCCCTGCTAGTGGTGGAAACAGACACCATCTACGTTTTATCATCATCAGTGATGACTATTACTCAAGATGTCTAGGGATGGAAGCTAGTTTCTTCTCGTACTTACACGCTCTTGTGAAATTGGGAACATCTCCAACAATTGCCTCCTGGCACCAAGGAAGGTCGCAAGCTGGGTTGTTAGTTTTGCTCCTCTGGATTCTCTACGACGTCTACTTTTCACCTTTGGCCTAAGCCCTTTACGGACAATGCTTGGGTCAGGGGGGTCATGTCCATGTCTAAGGAAGGGCCTCCCACCTACAGTTGGCGTGAGCTGCTGTGGTGTTAGTCGTGGCTGACGGCAACCCCACACCATAGAACGAACGCTAACAGAGGAGGTGGGCTCAGCAGACTGTCACCTTAGGGAGAGAGGCATGGCACCTGAAGACTGATCACCTGTCTTCCTCATGTGGCAACAGAAAGCCACCAGACACTTCAGTTTCCTAAATATCTGACCTCTTGCATGATTCAAAGCCATCAACAGTCAGCAGTCCGGTCTGTCTGGAAAGCAGTCCAGCCCCGGCTCCGCTGCAGTGCCTCTTGATGGCACTGCAAACAGCTGCGGGAACAGAAACACCAGGGACAACGGCTGCCCCAGTTGGCGGCTTATCAGCCACTGATTAATTCAGCAGACACTGAAGTCCCATTGAGCAAGGAGTGTGGGACAGGATACAGGTGGCTGGTTAGACAGTCCTCAACCTCCTGGAGACTTCAGACAACACGGGTGGGCACAAATATTGGCCAGACATAGGAGAGTAAGCACTGCTACGGGGGTAGATAGAAAGTTTGGGAGAGAGTGCTGAGTGGTGAAAACTTGAGGGGAGGGCATCATGGGGACGGGTGTACAACCAGGTGAATGTAATTGATGTCCCTCAATTGTGCATCTAGAGTCCGTTGAAATGGCAAAACTTTTGCTATATGCATTTTACCACAATTTTTTTTTTAAGTTTTAGGCGACCACACAAAAACGAAAAGGGTGGCTCAAAGGGGACAGGTGGGTGTCACAAAAAGCATGGTGAGGGTGGCACAGGACTGGGCGGTGCCTCCCTCTGTTACACGGAGGTTCCATGTGAGTCGGAACCCACTCCATGGCCCCTAACAGCAACATGAGGACAGAGATGGAGGGGGGAGGGGGGCAGGAAGAGTGTGGGAAAGACGACACTTGCATTTGGTCCTTAAAAGATCCATCAGAGAGGGAGGCCTTCCTAGAGTGAGACACTCGCTCAGCAACAAGCCCGCTGCCCCTTGAGTTGGTTCTGACATGTAGAACCCTACGTGGGGTTTCCGAGGCTGACTTGCAGGGACAAAGAGCCTTAGGTTTCTCCTGAACCCGCCGACCTTGCAGATCGCAGCCTGAGGCACACAAATCGTAAAGAGCAGGTTGTATTCGGGAGCAGCATCCTTGGATGCTGGAGTAAGATGAAGGTTAAAAAGCTAGACTTTGGCACAAACCAGGACTCTGGGTGTCAGCCACTCTTCGCTGCTCTCTAGTTGGCCTCGAGGTCGGTGTGACTGGCACAGCAGATGCAGCGCTGCCGGGCCCTCCGCCATCCCCACATCCACGGCAGATCCGGGCTCGGGCAACGTGGGCTATCACTGGCTGAGGTTTGGAAGTAGCTCTCCAGGCCTTTCTTTTTAGCTTCTGTTGAGCTGGAAACTCTTCTGCATCCTAGCAGCACAAAACCCTCCACAGACAGACAGGCGGTGACTGTGGTCCAGGTATTAGCCGGGAATTGAACTCATGATTTCTGCCCTTGTGTGGGAGGCAAGAATCCTGCCACTGACCCACCAGTGCCTCCTCCTTAAAAGTAACCACAGCACGATGTCTCCCCACTTCCAAATGTGCCCCCCTGAGCTATGTCAGGGCGGGCACCGTGCGTATTCCATGAGCGTGTGTATGAAGGTCCAGTCCACGCCAGCACCGCGTATAGCGGACATGCTCGGAATGCCATGCTGGCACCGAGTGGGATGTGGCCATTTGAGAGCTCTAATCAAGAGGGTCCTACGTGCTCTGCTAAGGATGTCTCACTGTGGAGCATTTTAAAGGTTTCTGAGAAGGAATGCTAAGCGCTCGTTTGTCTTCTAAGGAGATCATTTTAGTCCGTCTCCAGAAATTGGCGTTTTGAGTGGATAACTTCATTCGAAGGCCTAGCACATCTTCAGAGTAAGCCGTTTTAGAATGAAATACTAAAATGTTGACTGAGTGCACTTTTCATGGGCATTGAACACCCCTCCCCTGCCCCATTATAATTAAAGGCAGCTTTTTATTTCTGATCGCCATTGGATGATAATGCCACTGGCTTATATTAGAAAATAAATAAAACGACTCCGAGAAAATTGCTTCAGTATTGCAAAAGGGCAAAGGATTCATGTTAGTCGCTTTTCCATTTGCTCCCCCAAAACCACTCAAGTCATTTCTAAGTCGTAGCTGATGGCTAATAGTGTTTAGACCCACTTATAATGAGATTTTATGCCCCAGGCCATCCAGCACAAATGATTCTGCCCACAGGATGCCCACCAGCCGCTCCACAGGGGAAGGATTTGGCAGCCTGCATCCACAAAGGTTGCAGCTTTGGGACCCCTGTGGGGCCGTGCTGCTCCGTTCTGGAGGATGGCTGGGAGCCGGAATCTACCGGATGGCAGTGGGATATATGTTATCGTCCCCAAAATAAATGAAACCCGTCCTTCTGTGAATCACGGAACTATGAAGCTGAATTTAATTTGAGGGACTGTGCTTTTGTTTGGGGCCCGAGTGCCAAGCAGTTCCCTGCCTCAGTCTCACAGGGTAACGTTTTGAAGAACATGGGCGGGGCTGAGTCCTGGGCATGAGGCTGTGCTAATTCCTGAGCGGGCGTGTTTGACCACACGCCTCCAGTATGGAGGTGAGGTCATGGTGTTTGCCTCCAGGCCAGATGGCATCCATCTACAGATTAAAGTGCATCCACCTCTTTCCAAAGGAGCCCTGGTGGCACAGTGGGTAATACATTAGGGCAGCTGTGAAAACCCACCAAGATGTTGCAGTCTGCTTCCATAAAGAGCCACGGCCCCAGAAGCGCGCCCCCCCCCCCCACCTGCAAACAGTTCTGCTCTGTGCAGTAGAGTCGCTGTAAGTCAGCGGGGTCCCGCTTTCCATTAAGAGCCACGTGTGGTCATACGGCACATGGAGACCAGAGTGGCAATAAAACCCAAAAAGGAGGAGAAGACATGCAGCTCGTCAGCAGACCGAGCAGTTACTGAGGCTCATCCTTAAGTCTGGTTCTAAATGTCCTGACATCCAACGCGGAAGGGGGCGCACGTTTATGCTTCTTCAGTTGGGTACCCCTTTATATTCATGTGGTTTTTACTCAGGTCGAGTAGATGGATCACGTAGATAAGTGGTTCTAAGAAACAAGGGGGGCTTCAAATAGTTCATGGGAGGGAAGAGTGCCTTTTCTGCCACACATTTTTGAAGCCACACACTCACAGAACCTTGGGGATAAAGCTGTCAAATCCGATGTGCCATTTCTGCCCCTTGTTGTTTGGGGCCCGTGATACACAGCCATCCCTGGCGGCCATCTAATGGACTCCGTCTCCTGGCAGCCCATGTGTCAGCGGAGAGCCGTGCACCTTAAGGTTTGTAGTGGCTGATTTCAGGAAGTGGGTCTCGCCAGGTCTTTCTTCCCATGTGTCCCTGGGCGGACTTGTCATGGCTTGAACTACCCAGGGAACAAAGCCACGGGCGGGCTGGCATTCGTATTCAAGCTTCTGCTTTTTTGAAAAATGGGAATTGAGCCAAGTCCACTCTGTAAGGCTTCTCCCAGTTCTGAGGGTAACTTTAGCCGTAGGTTAGTGTCCCTGGTTCTGCTTCTGTATTCAGGAGGGCGCTGGCTAAGGCCTGGTTCTGTCACGGCCCCCTTAGCCATCTGTGTTCACATTGAAGGTGCTCAGAGACCTTGGGGCAGGGCTGGGTTTGAATATCATTTGGAAACCTGATGGAGTACGTGCCCCTCCTAGGAATAGCCACCCTGCTGTTGATGATGGGGTGAGAGGGCCGCTAAATAAATGCCGAAGGAAAAAGGAGGCAGCGGTCAGCTGGCCAGTCCTGGGAACTCAGCAGCCCATCACCTCCTGGTGACTGCCTCTCAGACCAGGCTGGCTCATCTCTGTGCACTGGCCTTGTGGGAAACTCATTTTCTCTCCCCCCCCCCCGCCCCCCCTTTAAAGCTATCTCCACTCCCTCAGTTCCTGAAAGTGGTTCTGAGTTACCGTATATACTTGTGCACAAGCCAACCCAAATATCAGCCGGTAAAATATTTTACCACAAAACCTGCATTAAAAATGTGCTGGAAAACTCGGCTTATACGCGAGTATATACAGCAACTCCCTGCCATCAAGTTGATGCCAACTCTGCGACTTTACAGGAAGGGCCAAACTGCCCCTGGGAGTTTCTGAGACTGTGACTCTGTGGGAATAGAGGCCCTTCTTTCTCCTGAGGAGCAGCTGGTGGTTTTGAAGTGCTGACCTTGCGGTTGGCAGCCCCGTGGGTAACCACTGTGCCACCAGGCTCTTGAGTGATGGGTCTTCCCACCTCCCCATTCCTGGCTGCCCTAAAAACTAGTGCGCAGACCCTTCACCAGCCCTACCAGAAACCCATGGAAATAACCACCCAAGCCCCAACCCCAACCCACCGATGTGGAGTCATTCTGACTCAGAGGGGCCTACAGAACAGAGTAGAACTCCTCCCTGGGGTTTCTGGGGTTTCTTTCTCCCGTTTTTCGAATCACTGAACTTCCTGTTAGCGGCCTAGTGTTTCACACATTGTGACACCAGAGTTCTCTGGGGAAGGTTCCAGAACCACTCCCACCCCAAAGTTCTTAGCATCCAGGAGGTTTCATTTACACCTCTTTCCCTCCTGAATCAAACAGTTAAAAAACCTCAGTCAATGAATGTTTGTTCTTGGTTTAGTCTTAAAATTGGGGCTCCCTGCATCTCCTCTCTTCAGAACTCACTACCCCCCATCTCCCCACAAGACAACTTGTGTCCAGGCCTACAGAGGTGAGGGGCAAGGATTAGGTGGTGCTCACCACGCCCCCCCCCCCTTCCAAAACTTGCTCATTTCTGAGACTCATGGGATCCCCAGACTCCTTCTGTGTCAGTCTGGGTAGAATAAAGAAACACATCCATTGACACACATGTGTATAAGAAAGAGATTTATATACAAGAGCAATTGAACATTGAGAGAACATCCCAGCCCAGTCTAAATCAGGTCCATAAGTCTGGTATTAACCCATGTGTCTGATACCAATCTATAAAGTCCTCTCCCAACTCAGAAACACATGCAATGATGCCACATGTAGAAGATCACAGGCCAGTGTATCCCGTGTCATTGGAAACATCTCAGCGCTGGCAGGAATCTCTGCATCAGGGTGGGTCCTTGTGTCTTGTCAGCTGCTATGTCTCCCAGGGTGTGAAATACTGAGTGAGTCTCTCCTGCTTCCAAGAAGGAATGCTGCATTTCCCAGAATTCTCAGGAGAAGGCCATGCCCACACAGAGGTCTCATTGGCCATCTCCAGATTAACAGGCTAGACTCACTCCTACACTTTTAATCCTCAAATTGACACCAGATTAGGTGACTACCACACCTTCCATTTCTTCCAAGAACCTTCTTTCGGTATTGCCTCACAGTACTGGTTGGTTCCCCCCAAGGGGACGGGACTGCCCTTAACCTGTGTGTTAGTCTGGGTAGACTAGAGAAACAAATCCACAGAGACTCATATCTGTATAAAAGAGAGTTTTACATAAAGGGTAAGTGTACCTTAAGCAAGCATCCCAACCCATTCCAGTCTAAGCCCATGAATCTGACATTAGCCCATATGTCTGACACTGATCTACAAAGTCCTGCTCAAACTCACAAAACACACGCAGTGATGCCAAATGCAGGCCGATCACAAGCCAGTGGGCAGAAAGTCTGAATCCAGTGGCATTGTAAACATCTCAACGCTGGCAGAGGTCTCCACGTGGCTTCTCCAGCACCCAGGGCTGTATTGGGTAAGTCCATGTGGCTTCTCCTCAGGGATGTCTCACAGGAATGAGCCTTGCCAGCTGGGGCAGAGAACTAGCTAAGGCAGCCGCACCCTGGTCCGACCATCAGAGGGTAAGAGACCAGAACCAGAAACGGCAAGGCTCACCAAACCATTTATCTCTCCAACCTTCAATTAATCCTACCTGTGTTTATCAGCCAGGTTGGCACAATAAACCTTAACTATCACAACCTGCATTTGGAGCCCAGTAAATGCTGGTTAGTGCCCCTTGCAACAGCCTTCCCTCCCACACTCCACAGCACAGCCTTTTTTTTTTTTTAAAGTCTGGCCTCTTTTTTTCTTTACCAGCTTCTGTGAAAAAATGACCCTGTAGTGGGTGTGCAGTGAACACGACACAGCACATTAAGTTTCCGTTGGGCAGTTTCTACCCAGATTGTTCGGTGCCGTCAATCGCATGTTGCGCCATTCTCCTTGCTCGCTTTAGGATAATTCTTCTGTCGACTTCTCGTGGCACAAAGCTTTACCAAGTCAGACTAATTGTACAAGGGATTCATCCGGGTTGATTGAAAGTATGGGTTACAAGCTGGACTGAAGAACTATGTGTTTCCTAGTGCGTGTAACTCAAGTAGGTTAGCACTGTTGTTTTGGTACACGCCTAATGAGAAGATAATTATTTCTAATTGCAGTATCAAGTGTTTGCAAATGCTTGAGGATGCTTGAAGGATTTGTTTGGGGGACTTGTAAACACTCTGCCTAATCTCCTTGGCACTATTAATTTGCATTGTTGTCAGTGGAGAAAGAAGTGGACTCTCAAAGGTACCTGCATTTCAGCCCTTATTCAGAGGACCCTCAACTCGAAAGTAATGAGTTTTTAGTTTCCCTGCAGTCGAGAAACAGAAGTTTTGATGTTGCTGAATTTATTTTTGTCAGTAATGCTGAGCAACGAAAGGTGGTGGTGGGGTGGGGTGGCGGCGCTGAGTAAAACTTTTATGATAACGCTAATGACTACATTCCTGTTCTGTACGCAGTGAACTTACTTAAGTTCAGAGTGTGCTGTTGTCAGACTTGAACAATGAAAGGAAGTGTTCTTTGTCTATAAACAAATCAGAACAAACATCACCAAGACACTCGACGAGTAAGATCTCCTTCTGAGTACCTTGTGAAGATCCTCAGTCTTTTTAAATGTTTTTTGCATGCAGTGAGGGGAAATGTGGCCTACTTGTTCTAGAGAATATAAGTTCTGGATATTCTACATGGGCATCCAGATGCTTGTAGTCCAACTAAATAGACAGTTGACAAGAATGCTCATCAAGTCTTTGGAGTGCTTTTTTTCCCACTATTAAAGAAAAAAACAAAAGCTAAACTCACTGCCCTTGAGTCCATTTTAACTCACAGTAACCCAATAGGAGAGGGTAGAACTGCCCTTTGACTTTCTGAGACTGTAACTGTACAGGAATAGAAAGCCTCTCATTCTCCCTTTTCCAGCCTAGATTTACTCAATTAGCCAGAAAACCCTGTATTTGCTACTAGGGTCTGATGGTTTGGTTAGCATCCCTGGCCTGACATTTTGCCAAGTGTAAGACAAAGAACACAACGTAGCAAGAAGGAAAGTGGTTTCTTAGTATCATCCAGATGACTCGTTTTAAAATGGCATAAAGTTTATGTTCTGTTGGTAGAACATGTGAAGAGGCCTCCTTTAGACACCACTGGCCTGTCTATCTGAAGTTTGGGTGACAGTGTTAAGGACATTGCAGAATGTGTTCCCACATGGTGGTAGCTGAACTTGTACAGAAAAAGCCAGGTCTTTATTTGAGCCCTCAGTAAGCTATTGATTTTCCAGGAAGCTCAAGAAACAAGATATAGTCTTTTTATTTTTCTCAAATAAATCATTTTATTGGGGATTCTTAAACAGCTCTTATACCAATCCATACATCAATTGTATCAAGCACATTTATACCTATGTTTCAAAGCATTTTTTTTCTACTTGAGCCCTTGGTATTAGCTCCTCTTTTGTCCCCTCCCTCCTTCATCCTTTCACCCTCATGACCCCTTGATAAATTATTACTATTTTCAAAGCTTACACCACCCGCTGTCTCCCTTCACTCACATTTCTGTTGTTCATGCCCCTGGGTGGGAAGAGGGGTTATACGTCGATCATTGCAATCGGTCCCCCTTTCTCCCCTTTCTTCCCCCTACTTCTCCCTACCTCCATGGTATCACAACTCCCATTATTGTTCCTGAGGGGTAATTCCATGTGCCAAGAGCCCTTATCTGTTCCAGTACATGCTCTAGTCTAGCAAGGATTTGTAAGGTAGAGCTGGAGTCATGCTGTTAGGGTGAGGAAGCATTAAAGAACTAGAGGAATGTGTGTTTCGTTGGTGCTATACTGTACCATGGCTGGCTCATCCCTTCCTTGTGATCCTTCTGTGAGGGAATGTCCAGTGGTCTACAGATGGGCGGGTCTTCTGATACCTGATGCCTTCAACACTTCATGATTACACAGGCTGGTGTGCTTCTTCCATGTGGACTTTGGTGCTTTACCGCTAGATGGCCATTGTTTATCTTCAAGCCTTTAAGACCCCAAATGCTATATCTTCTAATAGCCGGGCACCCTCAACTTTCTTCACCACATCTGCTTATGCACCCATTTTAACTTCAGCAATCATGTCAGGAAGGTGAACAAAACAGAATGCCATCTTATTAGAAATAATTGTTCTTGTGTTGAGGGAGGACTTGAGTAGAGGCCCAATGTCCATCTGCTACCGTGATACTTAACATGTAATGTACATAGACCTATATCTCTATCATTATACATTCATATATATACATGCCTTTATTTATGCCTCTATAAATGTCTCTTGTCTCCTAGTTCTTTCCTCTATTTCCTTTTACTTGGTTCCTGTCCCACTATTATGTTTGACATTTATTCGGCTCTAAGTAATTCTTCCTGGCTACATTGCACTTGACCAAACCCCATTAGGCAGTCTGCACCCTCTTTGCCTTCGGTTTTAGATCTCTTGTTCCCTTGCCTCTGCGTTTGTTGGCTTCCCCCTCCTTTTCCCTCCCCTTCCGCTCCCCTTTTCACTGAGTCCCATTGTTTTCTCCTTGGGATTGTTTATCTTGCCTATCTTAAGTAGAGAGCCATTAAAAAACAAAGAAGAAAAGGCCTATACGTAGTTCCAGTTCTGTCTGCTGACCCTTATGTCTGTTTTACGATAGAGTTTGATGAGGTGCCACACCCTGCCCTCCAAGTCTGAAGTCTGTTTCCAGGATTCCTCGCGGACTTCACTGCTTTGTTCCCCTGGCTGCTCTGTCGCGCTCCCTTCATGTTTCTCCCTGGTGTGTGTGTGTGTGGGGGGGGGGGGGGGGTGGCAGGGGGGGGGGTCAGAGCAGGCACAGTTTCCTCACTGTGTCTCCAGTGCTGTCCCTGCAGCGCTGTGGGTCAGGGAGGGAATGTTGAGTCTCGTGGTGGGGCCGGCACTATAGTCCTCTATGTGCCTTGGCTGCTCTGAGCAGAAGTGTCATCCTCAGGGCCTGGTGGGCTAGGATGCGGTCCTCTCTCTCTTTCCCTCATAGAAACATATATTCTTAACAAGCCTCATTTTATTCATAAAGTAGAATTAATGTGAAGAATAAATGAATATATTTTTAAAATCCAATCACCAGTAATTATCAAAGCATCCTGATTGCATGTTTGATCAAGTTTATTCTGAAGAAGTTGGTAGAATTCTTCCATTTCTTTATCTTTGGTTTTAGTGGTCAGTGAGTAAATTTGAATAATAGTTGTATTCCGTGGTCTTCCTTATAAGTATTTATGGATAGTAGCCTATCACAGCCAGCTTTGTGCTTCATGATAGGTCTCAAAATGTTCTTTTTGACAATAAATGCTAAGCCGTCCCTCCTGAGTGTGTCATTCTCGGTAGAGTGAGCCATATGATTGTCTGATTCAGAACAGCCAATGCCAGATCATTTCCGCTCACTAACGTCTGCGATAGTGATCTTCATGGGTTTCATTCCACTTCATTTTCCCTGACTTCCAATTTTCTGAGGGTCACATCTTTGTGCATTCCATGTTCCAGTTATTAATAGATGTTTACGGCTGTTTCTTCTCATTTTGAATCGTGTCCCATCAGCATATGAGGATCCCCAACACTTTGTTCCATTCATGTCATTAGACTCACTGCTTTGAAGAGGCAGCTCTTTTCCATTCAGTAATTAATCGTATTCTTTGCATGGCTGGTGCGAGGCCTAGAAATGTTGACTTAAAGACACATTTCCTCCTGGGCATGCTGGGAGATTGCACTTCCCTGACCTCGTGAACTGGGGGTGGCTGATGGACTGTGAGTGGGAGAGACAGGTGTCACTTGTGAGCACAAGTCTTTAGAAGCCAATGGGTGATTCACCATGTGCCGTGACCCTGCCATGGCCAACAGCAGCATCTCTATCACAGCCCAGGTCCCTCGCTCGGGACTCACAGCTGACTTACTAGCATGTCTGAGAAACAACCTTTTTTTTCTTTCATTGCCAAAGTTTTGACATAGCTAATTACCATGGCAAACCCTGCTTATTCCAACAATCACAGCAGAGAAACAGTGCAGACTCTAGACCTGAGGTTATATTTGTACTAAAATGACTGATCCTGGACAATAGCAGATTGATCCATTTGGAGCCTAGGCCACAGACACTTGGGAACGCTTTTGGATGTTGAGCATCGACTATTGTGGGTCCTATCTGTAAAACTGCCCCTGCACAGGCTGGGACATAGCGTTGACTTAGAAGTAGCAGCTGCATCCTGACCCACCAGGCCTGGAGGACGACGTCCCCGCTCTGAACAGCCTGGGGACAGAGTGGGCAATATGGCTGATCCCACCACGAGACACGCCATCCCTTGATGGCCCCGGACTCTAAGGGGGACAACGCTGGAGACTCAGTGTTGGGACTGGCCCAGACTGACCCTGAGACACCGAGGCAAACCACCAAAAGTGTGCGGCAAAGCAACTGGGAGCAGAGCAGAGAGGCCCCGAGGGAGTACAAAGGACAGACTTGGGGGCCAGAGCATGCTACCCAATCGGTCTTGAATGAAGGACACACCTAGAGATCAAATATCAGACCTTGATCTATTTACAGGATTTTCTTTCTGCTTAATTTTTTTTCTCGTTTAATTAACTTATTCTGCTATGGGTAATTGGTGTCCTTTTTTGTTGCCATCGCTGTGCTCTCACTGAT
>NW_022103898.1:33619690-33622795 GCF_000313985.2 Echinops telfairi
AGGGTAACAAATGTACAAATGGTGCTTCATACAATTGATGTATGGATGGATTGTGATGAGTTGTATGAGCCCCCAATAAAATGACTTAAAAAAGAAAAGAAGTAGCAGCTGGGTTGAAGGATCTCACCTGCTCCTTGAATACCTGAGCTCACGGAGCTGGTTCTAAGCAAAGGGTCATTGCATCCGACCTTGGAGAGGACACAGGCGCTTATCAGCTGACCCTTTGCTTTGATTGCTCTGTGCCTCTGTTTGTTCTGGCCACTCTGGGCCCCCAGGGCCTCCAGATCCCGGCCTCCGAGATCACCTGCCTCCATCTCTTTCCTCTGGGAATCCCCACGAGCGCCCCCGCCCCCCTCTCTGCTTCTGTTGGGTCAGGGTTTAAGCTGGTGTGCCTCAACTTTAGTTGCCCTTCTCAAAAAGAAGGTCGTTTCCTGGAGCCTTGGGGGTGGGGTGTTAATCCGAAGTATCAAACAGCATGCTCTGAGCAGACAGGTGATGACTGAGCGATGCCTGGAGTCTCGTACTTACGGTGAGCTGACAGCGATGGTGTGGTTCTGGAGGCGTGGTTCTGGGCACAGATGACTCAGTGCTGTGTTTGACGTCTGTCCAGGGCTCCGGCTTTTCCTTAGCCTTTGTTCCAGAACACTGAGCACACAGTGGAAACTTCTCTCCACTGGAAGGAAAACACTGTTGGGGCTGGTGGAGTGATGTTTCCTTCATACTCACAGGCGCTGCGCTTTCTGTCGACAGTGATTGACAGGTGATCCTGGAAGAGGCTGGCAGTCCGCTCTAAACACAAGCAAGCAGCAATAATACATGTTCATTAAAATCGGGAAATCACAAGCATGTAATGAAAAAGGAGGAACCCCCGAGTGCCAAGATAACCTTTGACATCACCCACTTGTCCTTTTAGCTTTTTGTTTACCTGCAGGTACATTCTTAGTAAAAAAAGAGTGATGACCACAGTGGTGCATGGCAGTGTAGTTACTTGACATGACCCTGTGACCACACCCTCCCACTCCCCACACCCCCCACTGTTTTCTGATGTATTGTCAACCCCAGGCTCAGTTCCCATGGTTATAGTCCCATTTGGGGAGCAAGCTAACAGGATGAAGATGAAATATATATTGTGAGTCTCCACTTCACTAGAGGGCATGACTCAAGTCACCACCCTTAGTTTCCTTGGGGGGGTATAGTCTGCAGAGGTGCCAAATGTCTGAAGGCAAAAAAAATTGCACCTCTGGCAAAGTCCTGGCTCCGAGCAAGATTCCCTCTTTGTGACATTCCCTTCTCAAGCCAGCATGCTGTGGTGAGTCGCCAGTGACGAGCACCAATCGGACGCCAGTCTCCACCCAGATTGAGTGCTGGGCTGAGACTTAGGTAGCCATCTTGATGCAAGTCCCAGTGTACTCCTGGCCTGGCTGAGCAGCAAGCGCTGCCTTCCTGGTGGGGCATCTTGCCTCTCTGCGGCTGCACTGAGCGGCATTGGAAAAGTTCTATCTCGCTCGGGATCCTGTGCCTGACTTGCCTCTGACTGATCTCTGCTTCTTGGGACTTGACTTTTGACCCATCTCCTGACCTGATTCCCCAACACTCTGCAGCCTGTGGATGAGGAAGTTCCTCCAGACAGCTGCCTGCCCTTCTGGTTTGGGACATCCCTGCATCCACAGTCACGTGAGCCATTTCTCTGCCAGTTCGTGGGTCTGTGAGGGGTTGCAGTGAATCGTGGAATGCCCTGACTTGAGAGAATGTGCGAAGGAGGAGAGTGGTACTTGAGATCAGGGACAGTGGCGTGGTACAGCTCTTTTGGAAAGTCTAACGTTTGAGACATCTTTTATCTCTACCTCATTGGGACCAGTCTTGTATTAGTAATCTTTTCTGGAATAATTTATTTTTGCACAAACATTCATCGAACATATCCTGTGTGCCAAGAACGTTTGGGGCACGCGGGGTGCACTCTCTCACATGCTTCGCTGTGAGGTGGTTACATGTTGGGCTGCGGTCCCCACATTCATAACCACCAGCAGCTCCAAAGGAGAAAGACTGGGCTTTCTACTCCTGTAAACAGTTACCGTCTCAGAAACCCACAGGGGGTCACTGTGAGTCCGTGTGGACTCGATGGCAGTGAGGTTTTCCTTTGACGAATGATCATCTCCATTTTGCAGAAGAGGCAACTGAGGTGTACAGTGGCTAAAAAAGCCCTTTGTCCACGGTCACCTGGCTCATAGGAGGGGTGCCAGAATGGACACCGTGCAGCCTGCCTCCAGAGCCCAAGCCTTGCCCATTACCTGACACTGCCTCACAGTAAAGATGGCGTGCTTACAGTGCATGGAGTTCGCGTGTTAGTGCTGAGTCACTTGGTTCCGCCTTCTGGTTTTACAGATTAGGAGGTCACAGCCCCCAAGATGACTTGACACCCCAAGAGCAGACAGCTAGCGAGCATCAGTATCAGCACCGACACTGGACCTACCCCTCCTGATGTACAGAGTCCCGAGTGTGCATTCACGGAAGGCCCTATAGAAAGGGCTTCTCTCCGTGTGGGACCCACACCAAGCCTACTGTCTCTGAAGCGTTCCACCTCAGCAATGCTGTGTGTTCCATAGAGCCGCCCAGAGGGTTCTCTTGCTCCCTTTTTTTAATCGTTTTATCGGGGGCTCATATCACAATCCATACATACATCAGTGGTGTAAAGCATATTTGTACATCCGTTACCCTCATCATTCTCAAAACATTTGCTCTCCACTTAAGGCCCTGGCATCAGGTCCTCATTTTTCCCCTCTCTCCCCACTCCCCCCTCCCTCAAGAGCCCTTGATAATTTATAAATTATCATTTTGTCATATCTTGCCCTGTCCGACGTGTCCTTCACCCACTTTTCTGTTGTCCGTCCCCCAGGAAAGGTTCTCCCTTTCCACCCCACCCTCCCTCCACCCTCCCAGTATCGCCACTCTCACCACTGGTCCTGAAGGGATCATCTGTCCTGGATTCCTGTGTTTCCAGTTCCTATCTGTACCAGTGTATATCCTCTGGTCTAGCCAGATTTGTAAGGTAAAATTGGGATCATGATATTGGGAGGGGGGGAAGCATTTAGGAACTAGAGGAAAGTT
>NW_022103898.1:33623510-33640767 GCF_000313985.2 Echinops telfairi
TGTTCCCTTGTCCCTGGGTTTGTTAACACCACTTCCTTTCCTCCCACCCACCCCCTCTCCCATGTCCCCCAGAACTGTCGGTCCTGTTGTTTTCTCCTCCAGATTGTTCATCCAGCCTATCTTATTTAAACAGACCTGCAGAGATAAAATAACATGCACAAAAACAAGACAGAGCAAAATCAAGCAACAAAAGAAAACAACAACAACAAAAAGCTGATGACAAAAAGCAAACACAACAACAACAAAAAAGAAAAGCTTGTAGTAGTTCAAGGACTGTGTGTTGGCCTTTAGGAGTATAAGGCCAGTCGAGTCTGATGGGGTGCCAAGCCCTGTCCCAAAAGTCTATTTGTGGTATTCCCTGGGGACTTCATTGCTCTATTCCCCTTGCTGTTCTGTTGCACGCCCTTAGTGTTTTGCCTCGGTGTGGTAGGATCAGATCAGGCGGAATTCCCAGAGGGTTTTCTTACCCGTACATTTTACCAAAGTGGATTGATTGCCTGGCCTTTCTTACATGGTGCACTGGGTCGGTTTGAGCCAACCTTTAGGTTAGTCATTGGTTGCAAAAGATTTGCACCACCCAGGGACCTACCTTCAGTGCCAAGTCCAGACTAAATGAAGGATTGAGAACTGTCATAGCAGTCTTCCTCATCAAACCCAAACCAAACCCCTTGCCAATTGAATCTGACTCATAGTGGCCCCCTAAGTCAGAGAAGGCCCTGTGCCATAGGGTTGGAAATCCATACAGAAGCAGACTCCCTGATCTTGCTCCCACAGGGTTAGCAGGGAGTGCTTAACCACCACACCACCAGGGCACCTTTCTCTCTAATCACATGCACCTGATGCAAGTTTGTGCGGAGGGAATTCACGGGCAGATGATAATGGCATGTGCAGGTGGCTCTCTGTTATCCGTGCCCTGGAAGCTATAAAAGGCTGCAGTGCAGCCCAGCTGTGTTGTGCCTCAAACGCGTTTCTCTGAGATTTGCTGACCTGCGGCAGCCAGGCAGATTGATTGGAGTCTGACTGCTGTTGCCTCTCCCAACCTGGACTCTGGAGGCCAGGCCAGCAAGACGACAACTTTAAAGCGAGCCAGCATTAGCGGGCCACCCATGCGTCAGTGTCCCTGTGTGCACAGGCTGCCCCGAGCCAGCAGCGAGAGAGTGGAGCTCAGAGGTTAGAAGCTGCAGAGCCAGAAGGCCAGTTGTGCTTGGCTGGAGACTCCGAAGCAGGAGAACAGGCTATGATGACTTGCTGCTGAGCTGAGGAAGGTACGACAGAGAGCCTCGGTGTCTTCAGACGTTACCATGGGCTTCTCAGTAGAGGCTATCAAGCCATAATCTGATCTTATCTCTTCGGGGAGGGGGGCACAAGAACAGTTCTTAGGAATATCACAGCCCCCCCCCAAAAAAAACAAAACAAAACACAGAAGGGTACTTTTCTACAACAGAAAAACCTAATGTTTGCTGTCAGGAGTCCAGTCGTAGTTACCCTTGGGGCAGAACAATGTTGTGATTTGGGGGTGGGGGTGGGGGCATCCAGGAGTATCTACTCTTTAGCTGGGTGCTGATCACATGGTGTGTTCAGTTTGTAAACATGTGTGGCACTTTATATTTGGCAAATGTGTTCTGTGTGTAAATTATACTTCAATGATGGCTTAAAAGTCTTCATTCATATGGGCATATGTTGTTGCACATTGATCCTCAGAAGATCTTCACTTTATTGAATCCATTTGAGGTGGTGCGGGACTATTTATGTAGCTACTGGGAAGCCATTCCTCCCTGCCAAAGAGCCCTGCTGGCTCCCGAGATTGCGCATTAGGCTGCCCTGAGAGCTCGCTCAGGAGCAGCATGGCGGTCTCTCCTCCTTGTCCCCAGCCTGCAGTGCCAGCACCATCCCTTACTCACAAGAGGCTGTTACTCCATGATTGCTGCACGAATGTTACAGAATCCCCTATCCCAGGAGAGCCTAGAGTAAATCCATCCAAGAGAGTGTTGGGTGAATTGTTCCAGTGCCACAAGGTCAGCAGTTCAACTCTATCCTTAGGAGGAAAATGAAGCTGTCTGCTCCCACAAAGTTTTAGCGTTTGGGAAATGCTATACAACCATTCTAGTCACTCTTAGGGTGTCACTGTGTGTTCTGTAAGGTTAGTTCAGCAATCATGGACTGACAGCTAAGGGACGGCGCTAGCATTGCAGGCCAGAGGAAGGTAGACCATCATCTCGCTCCTGAAGGAGCTTCCAGTCCACGAGGTTAAAGTGCACGGAGGAGGGTGGTGAAGGTTGGGGGTGGGGGGTGGGGGCGGGTCAGTGGCCACAGAAAAATACAAAGGCCCACAGAGGGTCACAGAACAAGAAAGCTTCTTGGAGGAAGCCGCCTGTGAAGTGCCTCTTAAAAGTACGGAGGATGAGTGGGTGGAGGCATGGTGACCGTCCTACATAAGAGAAAACTCAGGCTTTCTGGGAAGGTTGAAAGAGTCACATAAGGTAGATGTTATCTTTCCAGTACAAAATGAGGCCTGACAGGTAAAACGGGACCTTCCAGTGTCCACCTGGGATGTATTACATCAGTTGGAGACATGCAGTAACCCAAGGAGACTTCTGAACAGTGGAGTAACATGACCAGATCTGCTGGCGTCAGTGAGGCCAGTTTCTAGCCACAGTAACTCATCGCCCTCTGCCTCCCCAGAGTAGATAAGTCTTTGGGTGATGCAGATGGTTAATCACTTGGCTACTCACTAAAAAGTTGGTCATTGAAACCCACCCAGGGACACCGCGGAAGAATGGCCTGGTGACCTGCCTCCCAAAGATCACAGTCATGGAAACCCTGTAGAACATACAGTCTACACCAAAACACGTGGGGCTGCCATGAATCAATCCCTCACCTGCAACAGGGTTATTTTTGTTGTTTTCCATATACACATACACACACACACACACACTTTCTAGATGTGTAGTGCATGTTTTGTTGCTGTAATTTGAACCTGTTCCATTCCTAGTTGTGTCTACCAGTGACCTATAGGCACTTTGCTCCCTTGAGATTCTGTGGTGGTTCTGCTAGCATTTGAAAATGATTGTTGTATGCTGCACAAAGTGAAATCCCTTGGAACGGCTCTTCTATCCATAGTCTTTGGAAAGAAGATCCAGTGGCTGGGTGGAAGCACGCAAATTAGACTCCAGGACTGTAATTCCGGGATAGGGCGGTTTTGTCATTTCACTGGGTGTAAAGTGAGCTATGTGCGAAACAGGAGCAGAGAACCCCATGACTGTCAAGAGTGAAGAGGCGAGAGCAGAGCGGTGCAGAGACGCCTGGCGTGGCATATTGGAGCAGCAGGCTTCCTGGCTCAGGGAGTGGGTGAAGCTGAGGGCCTTTGGGCAGGAGGCTGGCTTTCGGAGTGGGTACCCTTTGAGCATGCATCGATGCTAAAGGAGTGTTTTAACACTTGCTTAAGCAGGGACCATGTGGCTGCGAGACCCAGAACCAGAGAGAGAGATGTACCTAGTGACATGGCTAAACACCGCTGCAGACCAAAGAACTGCATTATGAATGTTTCTGATCCCGACTGGTTACCCTTTCACTGTCTGAATAAATCCCTCTAATCCTAAGTATTATCTGTGGGCTCTCTTTGGCAGAGATTGCAATGGATTATTGACCCCTGCCGAGGTGTAGACTGCCATGGGAGGGACCATTAGTGTCAGCATAGGGTAAAGCAGGTTGAAAGATGGGGGTGTATCTGACCTCGGCCCCTAGAAATCAGCCTTGAGCTGGTGTGGAATTGAAGTCTCCTTCCCTCTTGTATAAGACTGCACGTGCCTTCTTTATTCCCTACATGGCTCCTTTCCGCTTGACCAGGTGAGGCTGCACTATCCTTTATCCTCTTTCCGTTTGTCTTTCTTTCTGGTCACCTTATAAGTAGGCATTTACTTTCCATCCAAGCCTTGCCTAGCGAAGAGAACTCAAACAATCCACTGTCTTTTTATTCCATCTCTTGAAGCCTTTGCCTGGTGCTCTTCTGCCAGCTGAGGTAACCAGCCTTGTCTTCGGGTTAAAACTTCGGGGGGGGGGGGGGGCACGCGATAATGTGAACGAACTTGAGTAAGTTGTGAAGGAGACCTGCCCCACCGAGCCGGGGCTGTGTCTCCCTGTACCAACGGGTAAAGCCCTCCCTGGGGAGAATTCTTCATGTGGCAAAGTGTTCACGCTTGTTGTCGCAGATATGTTCGAGTTGTGAGGTCTTTCAGTATGGTGGCTGGCTAATCCCCCTTCCGTTTCAGCCAACTAGAGAAAACAAAGATAGCTGGTGTTGGAGCGTTGCCTCCCTTTGGACGGCTCTTGAAACGCTCTGCTGATTCTAATCAACAAGTTAACAAATAAGATGCTTCCGGATAGACTTTTTGAATCTGTGTTTGGAGATGGGGTTCAGATCCTACAGAGACCTGTCCCTGGTCTCCTAGGAGTGCTACTCATCCAGGGTCCGACATGGAAAGAAGACTGATGCCGGGTAACTGGATTCGGGTCTTGGCTGTTGCTGCCTCTGTTTGGACGTTTTATTTAGACAAGGTCCACTGTTTGCCTGGCGTGTTGTTTGTTGTTGTTGTGTGCCACCGAGTAGATTCCAACTCACAGGGGCCCGGTGGGAAAGAGTAGAGGTGCTGTTCCTAGGACCACCCGAGCTCTGACCCCTGTGGGAACCAGAGGTCTTTCAACTCCCGGAGTCTGTGGTGAGCTCAACCCCCACCGCACTGAACCATTGGCCACTGGGCTCCTGGTTGCTGATGAGGCACAAGCACAGCGACCTCTGTGTAGCCTCAGGAGGGGCTGGCACTCAGGTGGTTCCCCATCCAGGTGTCAGGACCACCCCTGGCCTGGACGCTCACTTGAATTTGCAGTTCATTTCCCTCGATGGCCCGGGAAGGCAGCAGCTGTTTCAATCGTCTGTTAGTGTGGTCACTGTTTAACAAGAGAAAACAGAAATCGCCGTGGTTGTGTTTTTCATCTCTGAGTTGTGCGGTTACCTTACACAGTTAGTAACACTAATCTGGCACCGTTTATTCTGTCACATCTCTGTAATAATTATTTTAAGAAAGCATTGTTCGTGTGTTATTGGATACACCTGCTGAACTTCTCCTTCCGTAAGCTGATTGAATTCTGAATGGGAAGCCTTTTGCTAGGTGGTGAGGCTCAGTGACTGGGCCATGGCAAGTACCCCAGGTACCTGAGCTCACCTTGGGAAACCCAGACCTCCTCTTACCAGGACTGTACTACCCTGGCAACCAACAGGGACCATCTAACTAGACATGAATTGGTCCGCTGGGCGCTCTGAGTCTCATAGACAGCACCCATGGGAGCAGAGAAGCGTCGGTCTGTCCTGCATTTATCTTCAGAGGACAGTACGAAACCAAAGCACACTAACCACCATCAAATAGATGCCGGCTCAGAGGACTCTAGGACAGGGTAGAACTGCCCTTGTGAGTTTCCAAGACTGTAGGCCTTTATGGGGAGTAGAAAGCCCCATCCTTCTCCCAGTGGATTGAGGGGGCGGGTGGCTTTTTTAAAATCCTGGGAATAGCTTGCAGTTTGGAAACCGGGGCCTGAAAGTGCAGGTGTTACACGGGCACCGAGAATACCGTGCTCCGTCTATCTGCTTCCCAGTCTGAAAGCTGCCTTTCCTGTCTCTTTCAGGCGGAGCGGCATGACATGAATACCTTAAGCCTGCCCCTGAACATGCGCCGCGGGGGGTCGGACACCAACCTCAACTTCGATGTGACGGACGGCATCTTGGACTTCCACAAGGCCAAGCTCAATGCCGACAGCCTGAAGCAAAAAATTCTGAAGGTCACAGAACAGATCAAGATCGAGCAGACCTCCCGAGACGGGAACGTGGCGGAATACCTGAAGCTGGTCAACAGCGCTGACAAGCAGCAGGCCGGGCGGATCAAGCAGGTCTTTGAGAAGAAGAACCAGAAGTCGGCTCACTGCATTGCCCAGCTGCAGAAGAAACTGGAGCAGTACCACCGCAAGCTCAGGGAGATCGAGCAAAATGGGGCCCCCAGGGGCTCCAAGGACCTCTCCCGGGACCACCTGAAGGACATGCACCACGCTCTGAAGGATGCCCACGCCAAGTCGCGGACTGCCCCCCACAGCATGGAGAGCAGCAAGTCGGGCATGCCGGGGGTGTCCCTCACGCCCCCCGTGTTTGTCTTCAACAAGTCCAGGGAGTTCGCCAACTTGATCCGGAATAAGTTTGGCAGCGCCGACAACATCGCGCACTTGAAAAGCTCCCTGGAGGAATTCCGGCCCGAGGCCAGCACCAGGGCCTACGGAGGCAGCACGACCATCGTGAGCAAGCCCAAGTACGGCAGCGACGACGACTGCTCCAGCGGCACCTCGGGCTCGGCCGACAGTAACGGGACCCAGTCCTGCGGGGCGGGCCCGCTGGACAGCCAGGGGAAGCTCACCATGATCCTGGAGGAGCTCCGCGACATCAAGGACACCCAGTCCCAGGTGGCGGAGGACCTCGAGGCGCTCAAAGTGCAGTTTAAGCGCGAATACGGCTTTATCTCTCAGACCCTGCAGGAAGAGAGGTACAGGTATGTCTTCATTGCTCGACACTGAAACACAAAACAAATCCCCAGGTCGCTAACCGCGGAGGGGCCAGGCTGCGTGAGAGTGACATGTTAGTGGCGTGTCCTCCACAAATCAAAAGATGGTTAGGCATCAAGAGTTGTTATATTCTGTGACTCGTACGTTTTATAACTCGGAACTCAGAGCCAGCTGTTGAGAAAGGCCGTTCTAGGTGTGGGTCTGTGAGACCAGCCGATGGCCCATGTGCATCTGAGCTCAAGAGAGATGCGGCGCTAATTCACATTTGGTTTCCTCTGTTAATAGGGCAAGCAAAAGACTGATCTTTGTCCAGCCAGGTGGCTTTTATTTGGCACATCTCTCTTGAAGTCATTTTGCAGGGTATTTTTAAAAACATTTACTGGATTTTGTTCCTTAAACTTTTCACCCTAAATAAAGTGCTTTCAACAGCAGTCTTCACATTAAAGTGCATTAAAGCACAAATCTTAGGAATTTTGTTAACTAATGTTGAAAGTCGGAAACTTTGAAGGGTGGCTTTTGTTTGCTTGTTTACAGCTATTTTTTTAAAGTGCATATGCCCGAATCTGAGGTGATTGGAGTTTTTTTCTCACCCTCCATTTTTGCCTTGAAAACATCCCCAGAAAGTGTTTTGGTCAAAATGCATATGTTCACATCTAAGATTGCCCACTGAATAGGGAAAGGCTGGTTGCCGGATCGAGCGCTTTATTGCCAAGTTTCACAGGCACCGTGTTCTGATCGGCTGTGCCTTTTTATGAGGTGTGAATTCAGAAAGGGGGCTTTGCCCAGCTCTCGTGTTTCATGAAACCGCTGTGTAGACTCTCCACAGGCAGCTTGGGCACACTGGTTACATTCCTTTGTCACGTCTCCAGGCTATAGTAACACAAACACACTGGTAAAGATTTGCAAAGCAGGCCTTCAGCTTCACGTCCGCACACATTCTGTTGCACCTCATCCACTGCAGTCCCCTCAGTGAGACATCGTCCCCCCAACCCACGTCCTCCCCGCGTCCCCTCCCAACACTTCTGAACTCTGTCCTTGGATAAATGCCACCCCCTTGGTTATTCTAAGGTGTGTATTTTGGGGATGCAACTCGTATCGCAAGTCACAAGCGTGCGTTTACATAAACTTGAGACCACGTCTCTGCTTTCCTGTCCTGTAGTCAGATGGGTGAGTCCCATGGTGGAGCCACCCACCCCACTACCTTTTGTACGTAATGAAGAGGCCTTGAAAAGTCTTACCAGTGTTTGACACCTATGAGATCGTAACCGAGAACCATCGTTAATCCTGTACATCCCGTTGCCTCCTTGTTTTGTGAATGATTCTGTCCGGGAGTCCCTACACGTACCTCATGGGGAGAGCGAGCCTGGCTGGAGGTCATTCCAGGCAAGCGCCCCTCCCTCGAGCGCCCCTCCCTCGCAGCCCTCCCTCCTCAGCAGCTGCTGTGAAGTTTCACACCGAACAGATGTCCCTCTCCTCTGAGGGCGCGAGTGCAAAGGGGAATCTTTGCTGTGGATTCGGACGTTTAGAAACCCCACCTGATATGCCATTTTTAATTTGAAAAAGTGTGTGTGTGTGTGTGTGTGTGTGTGTGTGTCAACGCAGTGGGTGCAACAATGGGCTCAGATGTCAGCCCAGCTGTGAGGAAGGAGCAGGACTAAGCGGTATTCAGACCTGTCAGACAGAGGGTTGCTATGAGCCGGGACTGACTGGACGGCACCTGACGACAACAGTGACAGCACACACATTGTTGCCACCACTTCAGTCAGGAGAGTTCAACAGTGTATTCAGGCTGAGGGTGTGTTTGGGGAGTGGGTGGAATTGGCGTCAGAGTGGAAGCTGGCAATAGAAGCTCATTCTCCCCTTCGGTGCTCCAAGGGTGTGGGAGCTTTGACCAGCCCCCCCAGGCTCTGTCTGGTGACTCGGGGGGATCACCACAGAGGCCTTGCCTCGAACAGGCCTGGCCGGCCTTGCTTTGGCCTTGCTGCAGCCAGGCAAGGCTCTAGTATGACGGGTGGGGAGACTAGGTTGGTTGACACGAGAACTCCGCGTTAAGAACAGAGTGAAGACGGCAAGCCCTTTACAGACCTTCACCCGGAGTCGTCAACAAAATGCTTCCCATTCTGCGGGGAGGGTCAAAAGCAGCCTGCTGGGGGGGTGGTGGGGGAGGCCAGCCCAGGGGCACCGGGGCAGTCAGACGGACAGAATGTCCTCTCCACTGTGCTATTGGGAGACCTCAGAAAGGTCACTCTCAGAACTGGCTCCTCTCTTTGCCAAGGTATGAGCGCCTGGAAGACCAGCTCCACGACCTGACGGATCTGCATCAGCACGAGACGGCCAACCTGAAGCAGGAGCTGGCCAGCATCGAGGAGAAGGTGGCCTACCAGGCCTACGAGCGCTCGCGTGACATCCAGGTGCCGTTGCCCTCCCACGTAGACGGCCACAGAGGCCCTTCCCAGGTCTGGCCTCAGGGAGCACCCCACGTGAATCACCCTTCAGCCCCACACAGCGCAGGGGGTGGGGGCGGGGTTTTCTCACCACGTTTCTTCTCCACCATTAGCTCACATGATAGACGTCACATGAGCTGTACTCTGCGCCTTTTTGGCCAAATCAGTTCATAAGAATCCATCTTTTACCCCAAGCCCACCATGAATACTTTGCCCTTCCCACCATCACTAAACTGCGAAACATCTGAGAGTGGGAAACGAAGCCGCCCTTCAGTAAGCTTGTGGTCTAGCTGAGGAGCCAGCTGTCCCAGCAGCTCCAGGTTCTGGGCAGCTCAACTGAGATGGTCAGCCTCAGGCAGCCCCAGAACTTCAGCGCTGGCCGTGCCCAGCGCCCTTGGCCGAGGTGAGCTAGTCAGCCAGACGTCGTCTTGCCTTTCCTGGGAGGGTCTTGAGGAGGCCTCCGGTCATTCTAGTCCTTCTCAGTATGTCGGGCACTAGAGGCATGTCAGGCTTGGCGGTGGGCCAAGCACTCAGAAAGCGCTGTGCATCCTCACCTTGCTCTCGGTGACGCTGCACAACAGCCCTGCCAGGAAGTTCCCAGCATCATCCCCATTCCTCACCTGTGGAAGCTGATGACAGACGCCAAGTGACTGGAACAGGGTCCCACAAAGAGCCTTGAATCATGTACTCGAAGTGAATGTCCTGGAGAAGGGGGGACTTGAAAGGACGAAGATCCAAGAGGGCAGATTATTCTTGGATCGGTACAACAAAAGGCACATTCTACGACGGTCTCCTTGATCCTAGAGCTGGAACAAAACAACCCTGGGTTTCTTGGCCACCGTTCTTTCACTCACTCCTTCATCTTTTCACAAAGGAGTATAATCTTCAAGTAACACTCCCCTTCTGTTTCACCCACTATCTTGGTTGGCAGTGGTTCTTTTCGCCAGCTCTGTTCAAACCCTGTTTTAGAGGAGGGAACGTTGAAACATAACAGGAGAGATTTCTCCTACCTGTTGTGAGCTGGAGTCCCAGCTGCCCACGCTGTGTCACACGCCCAGTTTGCACAATTCTGGGGACCAGAGCATCAGAGATGGTAGGAGATGTCTGTCTTCAGAGACCACGGGCCTTCCTTGGGAAAGAAGACAGTGGGGAGATTTCTGGCCCTACCCTGGGCCAGGAGACCTAGCCAGCCACTAACTGAATTGGAAAACTTGAATCCACCGATAATGTGAAGTGTTGTTAAGTGACCAGTACAGTGTTAGGTGCCCTGGGGTCAGGTCCCACTCACAGTGACCCTGCTGTGTACAGTGGATGCTGCTGGAATACTGCCCATCCCTGAGCCATCCTCAGTTGGTCCCAGGTTTGAATCCATTGGGCAGCCACTGTGCCAATTCATCTTGATGAGGGTCTTTCTCATTTTCATTGACACTCTAATTACCAAGCATGGTGTCCTTCTCCAGGGCCTGTTCTGTCTTCATACCATAACAGTGACCTAGGTTATTCTAAGAAGCCCTGGGGACATAGTGGACTACCCACCGAACGGTTAACCACAAGGTCAGCAGTTCAAGCCCTCCAGCCACTCCACAGGTGAAAAGACAAGGCTGTCTAATCCTGTAGAGATTTTGAAAGTCTTATAAACCCAAAATATCAGTGCTACCCGTCTCCTACAGGGTCACTAGGAGTTGGAATTGACTCGATGGCAGTAAGTTTGGGTTTCTTTCGGGTTTGGTTTTGTTTTTTAGGTCATTCTATTTTAGAATGTGCTTAAGATGTTACCAGGTCTTGTCTGAATACATGACTCAAAGTTGTCTTTCTTATTTGGGAAGTAGTTTGAATTAATTCGGTTCTTCCCTTCTCAAGAAATATGTTAGAGTTGAAAACGTCAGGAGTTCATTTCAATATTTTCTGGTTTCACTCCAGCTCAGAAATGCAGAAACGGCACGTGTGCGATGGAGGGGTCTTCCTTATCATGATGGTTAGGGTCTTGGCTCCACCACGTACACTATATGCCGCCGGCCATCTGAGCACCGGAGGCCTCAGTCTCTTGGTCCATAAAGTAGAAACATTAATGAGCTCACCTCAAAAGGCAGTCCAGAGTGTTAGATGGGATAATACTTGCACACGTAAAGCATTAAAATCTTTGCTGATACTCAGTGAGCAGACAGCGAAGTGGGTTCATCCTTTTATTCTGTTGAGAGGTAGATGCTTCCTCGGGGCTCCTGGCAATTGGGGCCAACTCCGCTTCATGTTTATTTCTAGTTCCTTCTGGTTTTACAGACAGGGTGATGTTGGGGCTATCTTGTTCAGAGCATTTGAGGGGTTTCGTTGTTCTGAGCATTTGAGTTTGGGTTTTTGTTTCAATTCTGAGTTCCCAGTTTTAAAATGTCTGAAGCTACTCCTTCTGCCCTGACCCCAACACCGGGCCTGAGGAATTATGGGACCGAATGTCTCTTGATGCCAGGGCTCAAATCCCTTGTAAGACACAACTGATGGCAGGTCTAAGAGCAATTCATTACTGTTATGCATCTACCCAATCACAGAAATGATTTATTTAAATAATCCATTGAGAACACACTTTCAGCCTTGCTCTACTGCCTTTTCCATTCCACGCGTAAGATGGAGGAAGCCTTCTACCCCAAGGGGTTGATAAGAATGCATGGTCTCTGGGGCATGAGCCTGTTCTGCGGTGGGGTTTTAATATACCTCAGAACGCCACCACGTTCTAGGATGCACGGCTCCCAAGTTTTACCTTTTCTTGTTGGTAGCCTTGTGCGATGGAAGTTGCTATAGTAACAGAGAACCCTTTTCTTTTGCCCATCGAGTATATTCAGCAGAAGAAAAGCAAATC
The DNA here is from genome assembly GCF_000313985.2 of Echinops telfairi. Lineage (NCBI taxonomy): Eukaryota > Metazoa > Chordata > Mammalia > Afrosoricida > Tenrecidae > Echinops > Echinops telfairi. Next base: position 33,635,400 of record NW_022103898.1, read on the forward strand.
AATGTTGAAGCCATTATGCTTGTTTAAACCCTGAAAAAGATGACTGCATCTTAATTGAGCAAATGCATATTAGTAATTGTTATCCTAAAAGACCAGGGAACTAATGGGGCATGTGCTCTGCTTCGGTCTTTTTCTCCCAGGAAGCACAGAGGCTTTGGGCTGTCAGCTTCATATCCCAATACTGGCGCCCAGTCTTCTGCATTCAACAGATGCGTGGCACCCGCTGCATGCCTGGCTCTAGGCTCTCTGTTGGAGACAACAGCAGCAGCACAGTGGGATGGACGGCGGTCTTCCCCTCAGCTTCTGGCCTCCTTTTGGGGGAGCAAGGCCAGAGGGAGACTTGGCCTGGTTGTGATGGGTCACAAACAACTTCCCCTGGGAAGTAACAATCCCGATGAGATCTGAACAATGAATAGGAGCCCCAGCACTCAAGAGGGAAGGGCACAGAGAGATGAAGATTAGGGGCAGAGTAGACAAAGGCTCGGGGCAGGTGATGCTCCCAGTCAGCGGTGAGCACAGGGCAGTGTCATCAGAGCATGGTGATGGGAGCTGGCCTTCAGTGAGGCTGGAGAGACTGGCAGGATCTGGGCCCTGGGAGACCTCGAGGGGCCACGTGATGGAGTTGAAAGGCCTCAAGAAAAGGGGTGACCGAGTATGCACCGTCAAAAGTGCTCTTGGGCTACTGTGTAGAAAATGGATTCATGGAGTCGGACCAAGAGGATGTGGAGAGAAAAAGGGTGAGGTGGTTTCCAGCAAGAGGTTAGGGTGACTTAGACTGGGCAGTGGGCGCGTTGAGGCCAATGTTGGATGTGGGTGGCATCGACTGGGTTGAGTGATGAAAGGTGAAAGGGCATTGGGGGTGGCTTCTCAGGCTTCTGCTGTAAAGACCAGGGTGGATCGTGGGATTTCCTGAGGCAGGAACGGGTGAGGAAAAACATTTGGGTGTTGGGGAGTGGGGGGCAGGGGCTAAGACGGATGGGATATATAAATCCACATTTGGACAAAGTGAGTTTGAGGAGCTTTTAAGAAGCTCAGATGGCGACGTCAGGGAATCGGATTTATGAGACCATCTCAGAAGAGACAGGCCAGCTCGTGAGACATCGGGAGTAACCTCTGTCCTGGTAGTTGAAGACCCAGAGTGAGCAAGGGCTGCAGGGGGCACTCTGAGAGGCGGCAGGAGCAGTTGTGCCCTCCTCGGTCAGTCCCACCCCCTCCCTTTTCCCCATCTCCCTTTTCCACTCGTCTGTAAACAGACACACGCAAACGCTGAGAAGTAAAAAATTAAAAACAATAACAGACTCATTGTTTTCAAGTTGATTCCAACTCACGACAGCTACGTGTGCTCTGTAGGATAGTTGTTTACTGTTAATGTCTGCAGAGAGATCTATTTGAAGGTAAGGGTCTTGGCTATACGCTCTACAAAAGCAGAGCACCAGGCCTGCCTTCCTCAGTACCACTGGGTGGGTTTGAACCACCAACCTTTAGGTTTGCTGATGCCTGCAGAAAGTTTGCACTGCACAGGGACTGAGCAGTCAAAATAAGGGCTAGCCTGAAGCCTTTGCCCCTTCCATGACTGAAGGGAGAGTAGTCAGCTGTCACAAAATAGAGCCCACCCCGCCATCTTTTCTCAGGTGGGGGCCTGCCAGCAGATGCCAATCTTTTTCAAAGGCAGTAGCCACAATCCTTCTGGTGTGGCTTCTCTTCTTTCAGTCCTGTCAGCACAATCAGCAGCAGCATCGTTTGGGTATTTCAAGCTACCTAGGCCGATAGGCATTCTGAGCCTTGGGGTGTGGGGGTGTGGGGCGATGCACACAGTCTGCCCGTGATCGCAACAGCCTTTGATCACCCTCCCTTGTATTCTCTCTCTCTCTCCCTCTCCCTCTCTCCCTGTCCCTCTCTCCTTTCCCCTCCCCTCTTCTCTTTTTTCTCTCTCTCCCTCTCCCTCTCCCTCTCCCTCTCCCCCTCCCCTGCAGGAAGCCCTGGAGTCCTGCCAGACTCGCATCTCTAAGCTGGAGCTCCATCAGCAGGAGCAGCAAGTCCTGCAGACGGACACCGTGAACGCCAAGGTTCTGCTGGGAAAGTGCATCAACGTGGTCCTGGCCTTCATGACCGTCATCTTGGTGTGTGTGTCGACCATCGCCAAGTTTGTCTCGCCCATGATGAAGAGCCGCTTCCACATTCTTGGCACTTTCTTCGCCGTGACTCTTCTTGCGATTTTCTGTAAAAACTGGGACCCTATTCTGTGTGCCCTAGAAAGGATAATTATACCGAGATGAAGCCCTGGGCGATGGCCTTCACGTCCTCTCAAGTTTTTCTCTTCCAGAGAACTTTGTGCGGGGTGCCAGCTGAGGACGGCAAGGAGAACTGGGGCTGTGCGGTTGTAAATAACAGCAGTTCTCTCCCGCAGTAGCAGCTGCTGATCCAGTTCCTGTACTTGGTTAATGTGAATCTGTCTCTGAATTCTCCCCACATTGCTCACTGCCTTAATCAGATCAGATTTTCTGCTCCCCTGGCCGGCCTGGCGTGGTAAACTTCTGATGCTGAACCATTGGTTCGCGATTAGTGACCCAGAAGAAAGGGTGTTTAAATCTCTGTCCTATAAATCTCTGTCAAAAAGTCACTTCACTGTTTCTAGTGGATGTATTTTCCCTGGTTCTGATCAAGCAGCAGGCACATGGCATGACCTGGGGATGTGAAGAAACACAGGAGTTAGCAAAGTTAAACACCCATGACCTGTTGACATGCAGTAAATCCCCATAGAATCCATTGCCACTTGTCCACAGATGGCTGGACATCCCATTATGCACCCAGTGCCCACAGGGATCAGCTTAGAGCACCTGTTTTCTCCAGCAAGACTCCTGATGCACTTTAAATGGAGAGCCAGGAGGCTTATGAATGGGACTCTTCCTCCCAGTACCAAGGGGACCACCCACCTGATGCTTAGCTTACACACCAGAGTCCTGCCAGATCCCTCCTCCCACCGTGGCTTTACCATTCACTTCAGCACTGGGCTTAGGGAAGCTTTGGGTCTTGGCAAACCTTCCCCCTGGCGATCGGGTGGGTGTGATTCACTGCCTGTGACTCATTATATTCACAGGTCTGGGAGAGATTGCAGAAAAGACTCCGTAAACCAAAGCAACTGACACTCCCTTTGCTGGCTGGTGTGGCATGGTTTTGTTCTTAACAAGAACAACAAAACTGTAGTTCACCAAAGCTAAAGTACACAGAGGTAGGTAGCAGCTGGAAGCAGGAATGCAGTGTGAGTCTGGCTAGATTTGTGGGAGCAATTTGCCTGGAGAAGGGTTGAGAAGGCCCTAATACCAGCATGTGAGTAAAGTAAGCCTAGGGTTGGAGCCAAGCCTTGCATCAGGCGCTCAAGATCTCCCTGAACGTGAATTCAGAAATGATTGGATGGCTACACTTCCACTGACGGGAATAAATCTCTTTGGACTGTTTGGGGAAGGAATGCCCTTCACTCTCTTAGTCCCCGAAGATGCTTACCTTTAAATGTATTTCTCTGCATACCTGCCCACCCCTCCCCCAAAACAACCAAAGGACAAGACGATTCCTTGAAAACTGGTGTTACACCTTTACATATATTTCTCTGCATACCTGCCCACCCCTCCCCAAAAAAACAACCAAAGGACAAGAGGATTCCGTGGAAACTGGTGTTACCGCCCTTCCCCCTTCCCACACGTCCGTTCTCAGGAGACAGGCCTGTTCATAGCGCTTCCTTCCAGAAAAAAGCCTGGGATCACCCCGATTTAAGTGAACCACCATGTTTTGCAAACAGCTGCTCTTGGGGAAATCTCCTGACAAAATGTGACAGCTCGTGCCATGCTATGAGAGAATGGAATCGTTTGGCATTCCATGCAAATGGGGTGCACCCGACCTTCACACACCTGAAGCTTCCTTTTACATGTAGAGTCCCTATCATTTTTAGAATAGCTACACACTTGTGCCACAGCCACCACTATATCATTTCAGACTCAAGCCTTTTACAATACAAAACATAATTTCCATGAAACCGTTTGTTATCAATTATTTTTGTTTCCAGAAAGGGGAAGCATTAGTTGTTCCAGCCCCATCTCATGGGTCTGACCCCCACCCCCACCCTGGTCCTAACTCCCACTGGGCTGTCCATGCCGACTGCATGTGTGCTGGGAAGGGACCGGGGAGGACGGTGCCTCTTTGAACCATTGACCCTTACCCTTATCATCCGCCTCCTCGCAGGCGAAGGGCTGGATGTCATCGATCTCGCGGGATCCTGCGTGGTTTTCTTCTGCGGTTCCACCCATATGGCATTGAGTCTGCGGTCGGTTTGAGGAAGCGAGTGAAGAAGCTGAGTGCCCAGACACCTGGGATTTCGTCCTCAGGTCACCACACTACACCCAGTCACCCAGTCTAGCAAGGGTGCGTCTTTGCACCTCTCAGACCTGTAACCAGTGTCTGCTCCCCACCCAGAGGAAGAGAAGAGATAGTCACACACGATGCCCTCCTTGACCTAGAGCGGTTAACAAATCCTGGTTGCAATTGGCTCAGTTTTAACCTAAAATCTTGTAGGGTCTACTTGACCTAGAGCGGTTAACAAATCCTGGTTGCAATTGGCTCAGTTTTAACCTAAAATCTTGTAGGGTCTACTCATCCCACTGAAGCATGAGTTCCTTTTCAAAAGTCCATAGTTCCGGTGACTCAGGAGATCTCAAATAACCGTATTCTCACGTGGTAGACGTGGTCAAGTCAGTACTGATTCATAACGACCCTACTTACAACAGAACACAGCCCTGCCCAGCCCTGTGCCATTCACACAATTGTTGTGTTTGAGGCCCATTGTTACAGCCACTGGGTCACTGCCTCTTGGAGGGCTTTCCTCTTTGCTCCCCCTCTACCAAGCACGATAGCATTTTCCTGATAACAGGACCAAAGAACATTACACCGTCTCCACACTCTCCCTCCTGGGGAGCATTCTGGCTCTACTGCTCCATGACAGTCCCATCTGCTTTCCCAGCAGTTCATGGTTCTTTCGATGTCCACCAAGACTGTAATTCAAGTGCACTCATGTTTCTCCTTTACCCATTGTCCAGTGTTTGTATGCCTATGAGGTGACTGAAAATACCATGCTCAGATCAGTACATCTCAGTACTCAAGACGGCCCCTTTGCTCTTGAATCCTTTCAAGAGGCTGGTGCAACTTGCCCTTTCTTGACTGCTGCTTCCACGAGCATGGACTGGATCTGAGCGAAATGAAACCCTTGTTGACACCCATCTTTCCTCTGTCGCGCTGTCTGTTGGTCCAGTTGTGAGGACTTTCCTGGAGGCTGTAGTCCTTGATCTCCATCACCGAGGATACGTGCTCAACCTACATGGCA
>NW_022103898.1:33641661-33679277 GCF_000313985.2 Echinops telfairi
CGTGGATAGGTTACCACCTGGTCACAGGAAGCAGAGGGATTTAGGACTAAACATTGCCTTCCAGCACTGGGCGGTTTTTGTGTTTTTGGTAGCATATTGTTTTCATGATAACCAGAAAATGATAGTTTCCTGAGAACAAAATCAAGACCTAAAAATACTCCAGTGGCTTTTGAGTAGGTTATTTCAGCTCATATTGTGTGTATGATTAAGCTAGAGCAAACAATTCCCCAACACCAAAAACAAAAAAACACCACAATGAAGCAGTTGATGGTAAAAATAGATTAGCCTCAAGATGCTGGCAGAGAACTTGAGTGCTTATGGTTCCACGGTCACTGTGACCCACTGAGAGCCTGTAGCCTGCAACGCTGCCAGGCAAGCAGTGCCCCTCTCTGTCAGCACTTGGTAATTAGCCTAGCTCCTGCGTGGTCACGTTGGTTTTTACTTACACGTTGCCCTCACTGTGATCTTTACTGCCTTGCCGTTTCTCCAGCATTTCAGGTTTAATTGTGGGTTCAATTACACCAACTGGAACTAACTTCCCTCGGGTAGCTAATTACTTTTACCTTTTTTGGTTCTGTTTCTTGTACCAAATTATTTTGCATTGGATGGAGACTTTATTTTCTTTCATTGAATCCCAATTTAGTTGGTTTGGGAAAAGCATACTAATGTGAAGGTGTGTGATTAATGATCCTATTTTGCATAAATATATATATAATGTTAGGAACTGAGTTAGGGGTAGGAAAAAATGGCACTGTAAAATCCAGGCTTTCTCTGGAAAGAGGTGTTTTTAAGTTTAGTACTTGTGCTACAGAAGGAATTGGTCTAAAAAAAAAAAAGTCATTTTGAAGAGTGCATCCAAACAGTTAAGAAACTTAAAAAAAAATTGTTTGCCATTTATAAGATGTTAGTAACCCATAAGATATAAAATCAAAATTGCAAAATTTATTTTTTCAAGTCAGCATGGGTTTCTCCGTACTAAGAAACTCTACCAAACGTGGGCCGCCCGTGGTGGTTTCAGGGATGGTTTATGGGTTGCGATTTTAATTCATTGAAAACACGTCTGCTGGGTCCATCCTAAGACGTCCTAACACGTCCAGCGAACGTACTCTGGATGTAAGAGTCCGTCTAAGCAGTAGCTCCAACTTTCTTGAGAGTTGAACTGAAAGCGTTCCTGTGGTGCCTGCGATGCTGTCGCAGCCCTCCCATCCTGTGGCATTCATTCTGTGCCGTCTCGTGTCAGCCTAATGTCAGCTCTCTGTGTGCCACCAATGAACTCAAAGCAGGTGCCATTGTTTTTTTTAAATGAACACTTGATGTTGGTTGAGGCTTAAATAAAGAGTTTGATTTCTGAAACGTGTGCATTTGTCAGTGTATCTCAAGAGGCTGTGTGAACAATTCTAAAACTAATTTCAAGTCTTGAAGTCCAGATTAAAGTCGGTGATGGTGGTCCAGTCAAGGGCAAGTGTCGTACGTAGGATGTTGAGGGAACTGGAGTCGTCCTCGTGGGCGGGAGGATGGAAATAAACAGGAACAACCAAACCAGGATGATACCAAGACAGGTGTGAACTCACCTGGGATGCGGAGAATGAGGAGGCCTTCTGACGTAATCGGACTGTTGAATGGGGGTTCTCTCATTTATTGTACAGTGCTCTGGCCTTTACATAGCACTTTCTTTCTTAGTGGGTTGATCTGTCTGAACCAGACCGACAATAGAGGTACTGTTGATGCCATGGTGTGGATGAAGCTCGGGCGCATGAGCTTTGCCAAAGAAGGAGGAACTCAGGACTCACCAGTCTGCACCCGCCCACGCTCCTGCTGTTCCCCCTCTGCGTCCAGTCACCTTGGCGCCTGCACACCTGTTCCCATTGGTCATACTGCACCTAACCTGTGTGAACACGCCAACTGCCATGCTTGCATGGTAAAAGGCAGCAGACGCATCTCGTAGGATTTGACTTATTTTGCCCGCCCTTTGTCATTTGAGGTTCCTGGAGATATAAATATGGAAGTGTCCACCTTAAGTAAATGCCTGGGCCAATATAGACCCAAATGCTGCTTTTGGGGCAACACATGACTTCCCATGCCAAGAAAAAAGAAGGTGGGAGAGAGAGAAGCCTTGTTGCTTAGATTTTAGCTGATTTTAAAGATTTGCTGTTGAATAAAGCAATATTTCTCATTGTGAGTAACATATGGGCCCCTAATACAAAAGAAGAAAATTAGTGTCCACTGTCAAAATTTGAGAAAGCAAATTAAAGTCTTATTAGAATTGCTAACAGCTTTCTGAGTTTGCAATCATAAGATCACAGATTAGCTGCATACCCCCCCCACACACACACACACACACACAGTGGCCTTCCAGTCAGTGTGACTTGACTGTGAGCTGTAGAAATTTACAGGACGTTCAAGGACTGTGGGGAGACCACCCAGTACATCATGGACCTTCACAGTTGACATTCTGTGAGCGCTGAGTGTTGAGTCCGTTCTAAGGCACAGCAGCCCTGTGGATGACGGAAGGAAACACTGCCCGGCCCTGCGGCACCACCCTCCCAATCAGGGCTGGCTGAGCCCATTGCAGCCATTGGGTCAATCCACCTCCTCGTGGGGCGACAGGGTGGGGGGTCTTCCTCTGTTTTGCTGACTCTACCAAACATGTTCGGTGCTCTACACATCATCAAATCGTAAAATCCTGGCAACGAAATAAAAAGGGTGCTATTACATCTGCTTACCAGCTGAGGAAGCAGGTTTTGAGTGAATGAATAGCTAGCAACATCACACGGGGTAGTAGAGCTGCAGTTTTTGCCTCGCGCTGCAACTTCTGCACTCTGAGCAAAGGAGGAGACCCATTGGCTTCTAATCACTCAGCAGCTCCCCAACACCTGTAAGAGAGATGGCTGTCTCCTGGAGCCAGAAATGACCATTTTAAGCTTAAAATGGGATTGCAATACTGTGGTTGCAAAAATGTGCCACCCACAGCTGCATCAAGTTGGTCGGGCTGTGATGGGCAGAGGTAACTGGAGTCAACACCTTAAATCTTTGAAGAGTTGCCAGCGACGAAAAATGGAAAGCGATCAGTTAAAGAAACTTTTTAGCACCTGCCCACCTTCCTGGGATCCTTGGGCTGTACAATTGGCAGTTGACTTGGCTGAGTTCTGCGTTTTTGCTTAGCTCTGAAATGGTGTCATCCCTGGGGGCTCCTGTTCTGTGCTGCGTGACATCTGCCACCATATGTGGTGGCCACCTTCATCTCCATCAGCCAGCCAAATGTCTCCCCTGCCAAGGCTTTGATGAAAGTAATTAACAGGGTTTGGTCAGTCGTGCTAATAGTTATTTTACTGCTGGTTACTCTGGCCTGGCTCAGACAAGGAAATTGGATTCGTTTTGTTCTAATCGACTTAAAAATAAATTGATGTTCCTCTGTCCTTCCAACGTTCACAACTTCCTTCATAGGCTGCACCATGAGAATGCCATGTGGGACTCGCGCTAAGTGACCTGGACTTGACCACTGGTAACAAATGAAAGGAACTGAAATATTCCTAGGAGCCCAAAGCTGAAATTCCCTGGTGTGAGGAGAAACAGATGACTGCCCTCCCAAAGCTGGGAATGTAGAAGTCATTGGACTTGGCTTCAAAATTCTTGCCTTGAGGGGGCCCAGTCAAGCCTTCCAGTGGGTGTTTGTTCCCCGAGTTGTTTAAAGCCCAGGCCATAAACTCAAAACCAAACACACTGCCATTCAGCCACGTCTGACTCACAGCAACCCGAGAGGGCAGGGTGGAAGTGCCCTTGTGGGTTTCTGAGACCCCAAATCTTTGTGGGAGTAGAAAACCTCATCTTTTTCTCACAGAGCAACTGGTGCATTTGAACTGCTGACCTCAGCGTTAGCTGCCCGGCTTGAAACCCACTCTGCTACCAACCCCAGGAGACAGTGAGCAGGGAAACAGATCGCCAAAGGACAGTGATGGAATTCGCTTGCCTCCTGTGGCAAGTTACATTTTATGTCAACTTGAAGCAGTGTGAAGTGCAGGGGTGGAGTCCAACCTGTAGTCAGCTCACAGCCCGCTAATGACTCCATCGGGGTGGGGCCTACTTTTCTGAGACAGTTTCCTCCTTGCTGTGACGCTGCCTGCCTCTTAGATCCACTCCATGGGGACCACCAGCCTGGTGAGCGGTTGGCACCCTGCTATGTTTCCACGGACCTTGGATCCACGTGCCTCTCCACCCACCGGCCTGTGCACTCCCCGCATCCCACGTCACCTTTCTGCAACTATGGAGAGGGCCCTAGTCTGAGGCAGACCCATGGACTTCAGTGGGACTGGGCTGGCATGCCTTCTGGATCTAGGATTACTTCTTTGTAAGAGATGAACGTGTTTGCTACTAAAGCCTTCAAGTCCGTTTCCATTTTACTTTTCCACCTTTTGATTAATTAATTAATGTATTTTAGCCCCTCAAACTACTGGTTCCATTTGAGGGATATGGCATCTGGAGGGAGTGTTTGGTTGTTTTGTCTTTGAAGGCACATACAGTGTATTAAAATTGCTTCTGGATATAAAGTCCATTGTCACTGGTTTTGTTTCTCCAGACAACTTGGCCTCACACACGTCCCTATGAAGAAGGAGCCCTGGCGGCACAGGGAGTTATGCACGCTGCTGCCAGCTAAAAGATTGGCAGTTCAAACCCACCCGCTCCTCTGAGGGGGAAAGAGGAGGCCATCTGCTCCCATGATTTACAGCTCCAGCGACCCTATGGAGCAGTCTACTCTGCCTGATAGAGTTCACTTTCAGGCAGAATTGACTCCGTGGCAGTGGGATTGTTTTTGTTTGGTTTGGGGTTTTTCCACACATGCCATTGGGGTTTCAGTCTTGGCCAAGCCACCGCTGGTTTGTCAGTGGCAACTTACAAGTTGCTAGCATGCCAAATAGGGTTCTAGGAAGAAAGGTCTGGTTGTCTACTTCTGGAAATCCGCCAACGGAAACCCCGTGGCTCACAGTGATTACTGCTGCCAACAGGTTGATGCTTTCTCTATGGTGCGTGAGGTTGCTGGAAGCCAGGGCTGGTTCCACAGCCGCTAAGAGCAACACAAAGACAGAGTACAAAATGTAGTCTCCTGGCAGGACACACACACCCTCACACACAATGACCCAAGTTAGCAGGGGTCCAAACACAGCCATTGTCTCACAGAGGTGGATTTCCCACACACAGGGTCAGAGTGTCTTAAGATGCCTTCCTGTTATGCATGGCCCTTGGCAACAAGAAGCCATCACCTAAGAAAGTCAACGGAAACAGGCCAATTCAATCTTTTAACTTTTGTCTTTAAAGTAAAGGACACATGAGGCTGACGTCTGGGGACTGCTCTCAGCAAGCTGGGAAGTGGGCATCAAGGTGTGCGTGCGCTGTTGGACGCAGGGGTCCTAACTGGCCAACTGCAGTGGACCTTCCAGGTATCCAGTTCACAGAGTCCATTTATGGGCTCCCTTAAAGGTACTTCGCTCCTCTCAGGTCCCAGCCATGCTGGGGGTGTTTGACTCGCTCCTCAGCAGCTTGTGTCTACAAGGAGAGCATTTACCCCTCCTTGGCAGCTATGTATTTCTTAGTATAAATCAGTAATTGGCTTCTTCTTGTAGGAACCAGTTTCACATGAGTGTTTTCCTTTAGTAAATGAATAAACTACTTTCTGAACTATCGCATGACACTCAGGGAAGCTCAGTGGGAAACTGGGGGCTTTCCTCCTTACCTACTGTGCTAATTTCCTAGAGCTGTTGTAACAACGTGCTGCGAGCTAGACATCTGAAACCAAGGTGTCAACTGGGGAAGACTCTCCCTGAAGGCTCATGAGGGAGAATTCGTCCCACGACTTGCTCATAGTTGCTTGTGTTGCTAGAGATCTTTGGCTGACAGACATAGAGCTCCAATCTTGCCTCCTTCTTCACACGACATTCTCCCCAAGTGTCCCTATGCGTGCTCCTCACAGGGTCTCCAGTCATATTAGGGCCCACCCTATTGCCCTCACTCACTGCCTGAGGGTCCCATTTTCTGGCATCGTCACTGACAATCTTTTGCTTCTGTCCATTAGTCTTCTAGTAACTGACCTTGTGTTGATTCTGTCCGTGGGGTTTTCAGTAATTAATTCCTCTGACGTGGACAGCCTAGTCCTTCTCCATGGACTATCCTTACTCTGGAAGCTCTGCTGGTATTTGAAATACCAGGACATGGCATCAACATCCCAGCAACCACAAACCACCGCTGAACAACAGAGCATTCCAAACAAAAGTGCATTTATACTGTGTGCGCTCCTTCCCTACGTCATTACTTGTATTTCTCCATGTGGACTTGAGTTATGTTTCGGTCTCTTCCTTTCAGTTTGGTAGACTCCCTTTAGTATCTCGTTTAGCTCAGGTGTACTGACACTAAGGCCTCTCAGTTTTGGTTTGACGGAGAATGTTGTAACCGCTTCATTTTTGAAGGATAGTTTTGTTGGGTGTAGGATCCTTAGTTCACCGGCTTTGTCTTTCAGCACCTTTAATATGCTGTCATACTACCTTTGGCCGCCAGGGCCCCTAGGAAAAACCAGCTGTGAATATTATTGAAGAATCACTTCTTTCTGGCTGCTTAAAAAAATGTTTGTCTTTAGCTTTTGGCTATTTGATTCTGATCTATCTAGGTGTGGCTCTCCTTGAGTTTACCCTGCTTGGACTTTGCCGACTGTCTTAGATCTGTTGGTCGATGCTTTTCATCAGTTTGGCTAATGTTCAGCCTTTATTTAGTCAAATATATTTTCTGCTCCTGTTTCATCTTCTGATATTCCCAATAGACATGTGTCGGTGTGGATATAAGTGTCGGTGTCTCAGATCTCGAGTCTTTGTTCATTGCTCTTCATTCTTCCTGCTTCTGAGATTCGGTCTTCTCCAGGGCCTGTCTTCACATGTGCTGATTCTGGTTTGTGCTGCTCAGATCTGCAGTCGGGGGTCTTTGATGGGAGTGGGAAGCCTCAGCTTTCCCCCACGGAGGGGCTGGTGGTTTCCACTGCTGACCTTCCAGGTAGCAGCCACTGGTAGCAGCAGCATAACCAAAACACAACCAGGCCTCCTATGATCAACTTGTCGGCAGGGAGTTTTCCGCTGCCCCAGTTTAGCTCATTGCAGACCTTCTTTGGTCACAGTCCCAGGTACAGGAGTCAGGACGTTAACATAGCTCTTTGGGAAGGCACAAATCAACTAACTTCTACAATCTTATTACCTGGGGAACTTCGTTAACTTCTCAGAACTTTCCTCTCCTAAGTTGTTAACTGCCTCTGATTTGTGACTCAAATGAGATCAAGTGCGAAGAACAGGGTCATTTAATATCTTTTTGAAGCTCCTACAACGTGCCAGGCACTGTTCTGGGCACAGGCATACAATGTTCCTGTCTTCAAGGTGGTTGTAGCTTGGTGGGAGGAGTCATATAATAAAGAAAGATACAATATTCAGGGTGATAATCGCCATGCGCTGAGTATCTTGACCTAAGATTAAAACTTAACTGTATCTTACATTGGAAAGGGGACTAATGTACACGTAGTTGGGCAAATTTAACACCTGATCATTTGTTCTCCATTTTGACCCATTTTAAATTGGTTCTGGTTTTATTAATTATTTTCTGTTATCTTTTAAATGGAGGTTTTCCCTCTTTTTTAACAGTTTTATTAGCGCTTCAGCCACATGTCATAAAAATCAATAAGCCAATCATGTCGAGAAGAGTCATACAGTTATCTCCGCAGTCAATTCTAGAGCATTTTCTTCCTTAGACTCATTGTGATTCATGTAATTTTTTTTTCTAATTGTGGCAAAAATATATACTACAAAACATTCTCCAATTCCACATCTTCTACGTGTGCAATTCAATGCGCTTGATTATATTCTTCATGTTGTACAACCATTATTGAAATCCTTTTCCAAATTATGCCACCACCATTAACATAAACTCAATGCCTCCTAAGCAACAATTCTTTCTCCTGCACCCATGGGAACCATTGATCGTTTGATTCCTTGTTTTTAAGTAGTTTCTTGATATAGTATTCACATATACACTTCCATATACATATACATATACACTTCTATATACATCATCACACTCAGTTCTAGTACTCCCTCCCCCCTCCTGCATTCATTGTTTGCTCCCAAAATTTCCTCTCCACCCCGATTCCCCACCCTCCTCCACATCTCCGATAAACCATTGCATCAGTTATTGTCTCTATGCATCCATTCTTTCTGCACTTCACAAACTGGGAAACCCAACAGAAACAATAAAAAATAAAACAAAATGGCAAGAAGAAAATAATAATCTAAAATAAATATAAAAGTGCAAGTAAAGAGTAAGAAAGAAAAGACCACCATCAATATTTAAAAGGCTAGACAAAAAAGGTTTATCTGTCTTATTTTGTTAATAATTTTTTATTTGTAATAGTTTCTTATTACAAATAATTTTTTACTTGTAATAGTTTCTTATTACAAATAATTTTTTATGTGTAATAGTTTCTTATTACAAATGATTTCTTATTTGTAATAGTTTCTTGGGGTTGTGGCATGGGAGGTTGAGGGCCAACAGGAAACTAATAATAACAAGTATAAGAAGCAAATGGTTTAAAATTTATTGTATCGATGATTGCACAACTCTTTAATATAAATATTATATTTATAATATAAACTATCGAACTCTATAAGATGTGAATTATGTCAATACATACGTATCTTTAAAGACTAAATGCTATCTTCTACAGAGACTATAGACTTCCCAAGTGTTTTGTTTTAGTTTTCTTCCAAGCTCCATCTCCCAGCCGGCCACGTGGGCATAGCTGAGCAGAGCTCTGGGAAATGAAGATATTTCTAGGTCAAAGAGACTCAGCACCACAGCAGGATTGCTCAGGAGATCTGGGGTGGTTCTGTTTCAAAAAGAGGACGAGATGCTCCTGGTATTCCTACCCGTTTGGGCTTGACAGGCATGACATACAAACGAGCTCCTGGGTCTGAGTCAGCAGTGAGTAACCCTCTGTGCAGGATGCTGAGCTATGAGCACATGGCCTCCCCAGCTGGCTCCTCTGCATTCTAAGGATTCCTCACCCGCAGTCTCTACACCCAAACAACCATGGTCCATGCCACCCTGCCCAGTCACTGCCCAGACCCAGACACATGGCTTCAAGTGACAAAACAACTTTACCCTGATGCCTCTGCACTGTCAGGATCCTCTGTGTTCTTGCTCCAGCATGTGCCAGGGAGCCCACCCGCTTCTCCTGGACCCCCCTTTATATAGCTCTCCCTCTACAGAGGGCTGGGGCACCTGACTCATCCAGCCTGAGCTCTCTCAATGGCTTGTCCCCTTCTTCCTCACTCTTCTCCATGCAGCTGTCCAGGACTGATGCTCCCACCTGCTCCCCGCCTCTCCCGCTGTCTGCTCAGAGAGCTTGCTCCTCTACCGTCTGCTACTGCAGTGCCAGTGCTTCTTGTAACATAAGGGTCGGCCGACACAAATGGTCTGTGTTAGACAAGGTTCTCGGATTGAGGTCGTTTATTGTGCCAACCTGGCCGATAAACACATGTGGGGTTCATTGAAGGGCGGAGGGATAAATGGCTTGATGAGCCTCACCTTTCTGGTTCTCAGTCTCTTGCTTTGTGATGGTCCGACAAGGGTGCAACTGCCTTAGCCAGTTCCCTGCTTCAGCTGGCAAGGCTCACTTCCTGCAAGACATCCCTAAGGAGAAGCCACATGGACCTACCCTGATGCAGCCCTGGTTGCTGGAGCAGCCGTGTGGAGACCCTGCCAGCGCTGAGATACTTACACATTCACTGACTCGACTTTCCTCCTGCAGTCGGTGCCATAGTATGTGTTTTGTGAGTTAGAGGAGGACTTTGTGGATTGGTGTCGGACATATGGGTTAATGTTGGACTTGTGGGCTTGGGCAGCACTGGGTTGGATGTTTTCTTGATGTGCACTTAACCTTTATATAAAACTCTCTTATACTTGAGTTTCTGTGGATTTGTTTCTCCAAAGTATCCAGTCTAATACATGCTCCCACCACTGTTATCTTCAGCCCACTTCTTTAAAGTGTGCTTTTCCTCAACTCACTACCCTCCTCCTTTCCTTCACCACCACATTCTTAAAGAAATATTCTCTACTATCTCTCTCCCAGGATTGCTTGATCCATCAAAATCTAGCAGCACCCAATGGCCCAGAAAACTTTGTGGGGAGGAGAGAGACCCCCACAAATCATCACAAGTCCGGTAGGCGCAATTGTACAGTGATAATAAGTAAAGATTATAGTAGTCATAGAGAGCATGAGAGGTAGAGGAGAGAGTCAAGTAATGGAGTCAGACATAATTCATAGTAGCATGCTCACCTCAGCCCCTCTTGGTGGTCCTCGTGGGGGGAGCCCAGCCATGAGAGCAGGAGAGCCCCCAGGGCCGAGAACCAGGGAGAGCTTTTTTCTTTATTACTAACCAAGCGCTATATCACTTTAGGGGGACATGATTACAGAATCACACGTCACAGGAAGGGGCAGTACAATAGGCATACACATTGTAGGAAGGGGATCTATGATAGGCATAAGCATAACAGGAAGGGGATGAACTAGGGGTGTGCCTATAGGAACGGGAAGGTCTAGGGGTATACATGTGACAAGATGGGCGGACCCTAGATTCATGATGGCAGCCTAACCTTGGTCATCCTTGGGCGGGTTTGACCTCTCTGGTGTCTCCTACAAGGAAACAGACAACTACTATCCTTATCAGAAGGGAGTGGGTCCTACTTGTTGTGGGATAAACAGTGGTGTCTGCTTGGTCTAGATGGCTGATAGCTCTTAGGGAGAATGATCCCTGATCTATTCTTGATGACCTACAAGTGGATAGTCATTCGCAAGCAGCTAAGTCTGGCATATATTTGGGAGAGACAGCTTGAGAGAAATCCTTTTGTTTCCCATAAGATTTCTCTTACTGAGATCGATCACCAATAACCCATTTGCAAATTAATGTATACGTCTCCACCTATGTCTTAACGTCCATGTCATTTTCCACCACAGTTCCATTTTATTCTGCTTTGTTCCCATTGGGGACCTCTGTGACACCATTCTCTGATCTGCCACCTCTTGACCATACTCCAGGATCCTTTGGCTCCAGTTCCTCCTCTCACTCCTTCGTCTTGCACACATCCTCCGGGAGTGTCACTGTCCGCTGCATGGCTGGCACTGCCATCTTTATATCGTGAGTGCCTACGTGTTTGCTCAACCACAGACTCTTAGGTCAATGACCTCATTTGCATGTGGAAGCTGGACAATTAATAAAGAAACATTGAATGATGGTGTTTGATGAGGAATATTGCAAGCACCAGAATACTGAAACGGACTGCCAGAAGAACAGAAAACTGTGTCTTGGAGGAAATCGAGCCAACGTGCTTCTTAAAAGCTTCTTCTCATGTACTTTGCACATGGGATGAGGAGGGACCGGTGCCTAGGGAAAGACATCGTGCTTAGAAAAGCAAGAGGATCCGCGGAAAAGGGAAGGGGGCGGGGCTTCAACAGGCTGGATTGGCACCCTGACTGCAACGAAGGGCTCAGCATAGCAATTGTGAGGATCGCGGCGGCCTGGGCAGTTTCTCTTTCTCTAGTTCAAGGGTCAAGCATGAGTCAGAACCAACTGCATGGCATCCAGCCACAATCACCACACCCTTCATCTCGACACAGATAACCTGACATGGCCTCAGCATCGAAAGTGAAGCTCATCGTGTGCGGCTTTTCTGTACGACTGAAGGCACCAGAACCGTCCACTCACTCACCCAAGCGAGAACCTCCGAGCCATCTCCCCATTCCTCTTTCTGTCCCTCACCAACACTACCATCAAATCACGCTGATCCCATATTCTAAATAAGCCTCTGACCTGTGTGCAGGCACCGCTGTTTCTCTCCAGGACACTGAACCTCATAAACCCCGATCTCTGGTTCTGTCCCCATTCCAGCCGTCCTTTATGTGACTGCCAGAAGGATTCCCCTAAAATGCAGACCAGTTCACACTGCCCCGCTGCTTCAAGCCTCCAGTGACTCCCTGCTGCCCCCACGGTCAAGTCAAATGGATAGCAGAGTCCATGAGCTCATCAACATCCTGGGACCAACTCAGCTCCCTACTCCATCTCCCAGAGGCTCCATGTGAGGTTCCGGTTCACCTCAGACCCCACCTTGGTATTTCCTGCCCTTGGGTGATGTGCCCCTTCTGCTGGCAATCGCCTGTCTTCTGCTTCTTTAAGGCCCTCTCAAGCGTCAGCTCCATTGCAGGTTTTGTGCCGATCTGACGGGGTCAGGATTCCCAGTGGTTTGGTAGTTAATATGTAGTGATTCCCCGTGATGTGATCTGACCACAAGGTAATCAACTTCATAATGGGGTTGCCAATGGGCAGCCCATTGGTTGTAGGAAGATTAGGGTGTGATTCAACTCCCTTACTTAGATCACCCTCCTGATGCAATTGAAAGGAAGTTTCCTCTGGGGTGTGATCTGCTTTTAATATAATAGGCACTGGGGAAAAGGTTGCTTGCTTTTTGCTGGGTCTGGAACCTGTATTGACTCCTCAACTTCCAATTCTTTGGACGAGAGCCGATTGCCTGCCACATCACCTGCTGATCCTGGGAGTCATCAGTGACTTGCCATCTGACCTGCTGGCCTTGGGCTTATGCTCCTCTGCAGCCACAAGCCTGACCTGCTGACATGCTCTGCAGCTACCAGCTGTGGTCTTCCTGCTGATCTTGCATTCATCAACCCCCTTAGCTCTCTGAAGCAGGAGAAGCCTCCAGCCTAACATATGACCCTATGGACTTGGACTTGCCCAGACTTGACCATCTCTACAACAGTGTGAGCTATGTTCTTAATGTAAATTTACCTACATATATAAGCTTCACAGGTGTTGCTTTCCTAGAGAACCCAGCCTAAGACAGAAGTCCTGCTGTTCTGTTCTTCCACCCTCTGTATGAGCGGGTACTCAATAAAAACTGGATGTGATGTGAGGGGGATAGTGCATTTGGAGTTTGTTTCTCCAGGTCAGACTGTTAACCAAGCTTTCTAGTTAAAGGTTCTAAAAAGATTGCATAACAGCGTGCAACAAAAAGAGACCTGATTGGTGGCAGACGGGGGGCTGGTTTTGCCACCAGGACAATGCACCTGCTCACGCAGCCATCTCAGTGTGCCAGTTTTGGGAAGAAAAAAAACCCATCATGCCTCTCTTGCCCCATGCACCTGACTCACACAACCTCTCTCCGTGCAATTTCTTTTTGTTTCCACCAATGAAGAGGGACATGAAAAGACAGCGATGTGACAACGTAGAAGAGGTAAGAAAACAACAACAACGACAAACAAAAAAAGAGGGAGGTGCTGTCAGCCATCCAAACAGATGAGATTTGACAAATGTATTATGTGTCATGGGGAGTATTTTGAAGGTGATTAGGTTGTTTTGTAAACAAACAAAAAAATTAATACATAGCTTGGGGGGGAAATCCATTTGGGGTGGTCCCCCTCTTATTCTATCAAGGAAAGCTCTGTGGCAACATCTCTATCGTAGTGACTGGGTGGTGTCATCTGTGTGCTTGTTTCCTTCCTAGAGCATGAGCTCCTGTGTCCCCGTCCTCTTGCCCATCTGGTTCTCCCAGCAGACCTCACGGGGTCCCAGCCATGTGGGTGGGGTGATGTTCAGGAGAAGCAGGGAGCCCACAAGCTGTGAGAACCAAACCTTAGGAGCACCCCTTCCCGTCCTCTCGGGAATGTGACCTCACGAGATGGTGAGCACTGGCTGGGCCGTGGCGCCTTCCTCTTCACCTGCCAGACCAAGGCAGGGGTGTTTGGGAGCGAGGACTGGTTGACCCCAAGCAGCTCCCAGCACACCCTCCCGCAGCAGAGATACAGCTCTCTGGCCTCAATGATGCAACTCTGGAGAGCTGCCTCTCGCTTTTGCAAACACCGAACTTTACCCTCATGCCACCTTCCCTGCTTCCCCTTATCTTCCTGGCCATTCTGAAAGGAACACCGAGGCCAGGCCAAAAGGCAGATCTCATCAAAGATTTTGCCAGGGTCCGGAGTCCACCCTGGCTAAAAATAGAGCACATCTCATTGGCCGGCCCCAGACTGACGGTAGGTACTTTTCTGTTTTATCAAGTGGTGACCTCATTGCTGGAATGAAAACAAGAAAACATCACCTACAATGAACTTTTAGATAAAGGGAGAGAAAAACACCCTCCAGTTTTTGAGCATGTTATCTGCCAGGTTCTGTGCTGAGGGATCTTACAGCACATCTCACTGAATCCCCACCCCAGCCCTAGGAAGACGCTGCTGCCGTGTTATTTTACACTTGAAGTCACTGAGGCAAAGGCATGGTGGGGCTGGAGTTAAAGCCCTCATCTGTCTGATTCCAAACCATCAGGCAGAGCCACAAGAGAGTCCTCAGGCACATGAAATAATAGAACTTCAGAGATTTCAATGATTTGGGGAGACAGTGGGAATGAATATTGGATTCTCTGTTTCTTAAGTCTGAATGTCCCAGAATGCTTGGCTGTTACTCTCTCAGAATTGTTGGTGTTGGGTGCCACCAAGTTGGCTCTGACCCAACACACAACAGAATAAAACACTGCACGGTCCTGCACCATCCTCACAATTGGTGTCCCTAAGGCTCCTACACTTGCGCCCCTTGATGCAGCCACCGTGCCAATCCATCTCATCCAGGACCTTCCTCTTGTTCGCCACCCCTCCATTTGACCAAACATGATGTCCTTCTCCAGGGATCGTTCTCTCCTGACATGTCCAAAATATGTAAGACGAACTCTTGCCCCATCCTGGAATAGGACGGGGTAAGCATGATCGAGAGGAGCCCAGCCTCCAGCCCTCAGAGTACCAGTCATGTCTCCCCTCCTGGCCATATGATGGCTGTCCCAGAGCCAGACATCACACTCTGACCAGAAAAAACAGGAGGGGCTTAGAGGCTCTCCTTTCTCATCTTTTCCAGAAAGCCCCCAGCAAGGCTACTCTTCTGTCCTTTCCACCAGGTTACGTGCTCATCCTTCACACGGCGTTTCTTGAAGGAATAAGCTCCACTTCCTTATTTCCTAAGACTGCACAACCCTCTGTAAACAGGAACCAACACCCACGGCCTATGAATTGCTTTCCATGAGGTCACCAGTTACCCAGTTGCCAAAGCCAGTGCCTATGTCTCAGAGCCTGGTCGTACCTAGTTTCAACAACTGGCCCTGCAGACCACACCGACTCTTCAAAACAGTCTCCTCCCTTAGGGGGTTTCCTTAACACCCTTCTCCTGCTATTCTTTCTACCCCTTCAGGGTCCCACACTTCCTGATCTCTGTCCCACCACCTCTCTACATGCAGCCCCTGAGTTCAGTTAGGTGACACACGTGGGACCCACTCTACCAAACCCCAAACCACGGCCATCAAAGTCGATGCCAACTCAGTCACCTCTGCCAACTTTCTCCTGGTGGGTTGAGACTGCCAGCCTGTGGACAGCAGGCTACCCCTACCCTCCAGCACCAGCAGGGCTCCTTAACTATATATAGTTAGCACCCACACATTTTCTGAGTTACAAAGTCATAGTTTTAATTTCTTGTGTGAGTACCTGGGCATCCCTAAGATTCCTCAAACTAAATATATACATTAAAGTTTTGGTTTTCGCTGCCCATCAGATCTTTCTGTGCTCTGTACATCCATCCAAGCCGCCACCCACCACCCACCCCCCACCCCCGCCCAGCCACCACCACCTCCCTAGTCGCCCAAGCTACATTCTCAGGGCCATCCTCCTCAACCATGTCACTTCTGTCTTCTAACTATACTTCACATTTGCCATCATCTTACCTGCTCCACTACCTCTACTGTGGTGCCAGGCACCATCAGTTTTCCCCAGGACAGTAGTAATAACTTTTTAACTATGGCCCCTTTCCCCTTCCCCTTTCCTCCTGCCTTAGATGTGGATGTGATAGCTGGAACTGTGGCAGCCCTCTTGCAAACATGAGGTAACACTAATGAGGACTAATAGCCAACACGGTGAGGATGAGAGAAGGCTGGGTCACCGCTGAGCAGCTGAATCAATACCATCTGCCTGCCAACTCCGACGAGGTGAGATCAGAAATGCCTGTCCTGCGTAAGCCCTCACTACCATTCAGCCAATGCCGACGCATAGCCACAACAGAGTACAGGATAGAACTGTCCCATGGAGCTGTAACTTTATGGAAATTGCAGTCTCTCTCCCATGGGCCATGGCTATTTCCAAACTGCTGGCCTTTTGGATTGTGGCCCACTATGCCACCAGGGCACTGGGCATAAGCCCTAATGATCATGTACCAAAGCTTACATTTCTGAACACTGGGTTTGCAGAAGGCTACAGCTTACAATAGAAGTCCCAAATCCATTCTTCAGTCTCCAAGTAGATTCAGCTTCCATTGAGTTCTTTCGGACCCTTGAGCGGCAATGTGAAAAGCTATGCCCTCATACCCTGACTGTCTTGGTCAGAGGGCCCTGAACCAGTCATGTGAATTGTCCCGATCTGCAAGAGGTGCTTATCCCACTCCTGGTCCTTTGCCTTCCTCTGTGGTCCCACCCACAGCTTTGATGGATTGACCGTCAACAACCGTGATTCAGGATGCTGTCCTTTGTTCTCCGGGTCCTGTTGAAACGGCTGTGCTTCTGTGACTCCTTGGATGCCATTCTTGGCCTCATGCTAATAGTCTCCCTCATCGGGGTGACGTGTCGTGGCCCTTTTTAAAACTTAATAAATGTGTCTCTATCAATGATAATTGAAGGGTGGGGGGTGGCTCCTTTTCTAGAAGAGTGTGTTCTACTTCTTGCCCCAGGAAGTATTCCTAGCTGATGCAGCCAGGAGGCTGGGGGCGGAGACAGAGGGAACAGTTGGCCAAATTTGTGATATGGTGACATCATGGTCTTGAAGCAGTCATTTCAGTGTGAAAGGTATTGTTAGGTAGCTAGGGGGGAAGTGGGGGAATCCAAATGATTAAATATTCTATTTTTATTTTTCTTGTTACTGAGTTATGTGTTCTATAGACATTGCACCCATCTCTCTAATGATCCCTCACCCTGATCCTTGCTTGTTCCTTTGCATTTGGCACATACATTTCTTTTTTCTACAAAGTAGTGTTTTGAGGAATTTTGTGGGCAGTGTTTCACAATGGTCACATCAAATATCACCTGGGTCAAAACGCCCACAACAAACAGCCTCCTCCCCCGAAAGTTCGGCTTCACTTTGAGTGAAGGGGCACGGAGACAGGGATATCAGAGCCGGTTAAGGACAGAGCGAGTGTCCAGGGATCCAGGCTGGAGGTCAGTGGATGGTGGGGAACCGAGGGCTTGAGGATAGAGAATCTTTGAGGCAAGGCGGGTCAAGCCAAAGAGAGAGGTCCCCCTTGCATTCAACTGGGACATCTTTGGCCTCCACCACACCTGTGCCAAACCCAGGACATTGCTGCCCGTATGCCATGTAGGTCTGCTTGCCATGTCCTCTTGCCAGGGTCTGAAGTTCAGCGTGAACATAGAAAGGGCCGTTGGGTTGGACGCTTGGGTTCGGAGACTTGTCATGATGCAGTATGAGTCTCTAATGGCTTCCGTTGGCTGCAATGGGATGCACCAAATCCCTGTCATGGTATGAGGATGAGCTGCAGAGCAGAAGAGAAGAGCTGGCCCAGAGGCTAACCGCTCAGAAAGGTCAGGTAGCCATCTGCGGACCAAAATAGAGGAGGGAGAATTCAGCTTGGGTCGCCAGCTGCAAGGCCCACAGCCCAACAGCCAGGGAGTTCTTAACAGCCAACACTCCAAGGACCACAAGCTCCATCCTTACACACCACCCTGCCCAAGCCAAGCCTTTGACCACACATTCCCCAGGCTTGCAGAAGGCTTTACCCCTTGGGGGTGGTCAATTACTTCTGAAGAAATCTATTCAAGGTCCAGGGTTGAAACACTGCCCTGGCGCCAGAGAGGGCTAAGCTTACAGGATGGTCCATCTCTAGTGGCCCCTGGAGAACTCGCCGCTTGTGTTCCTATCCTTTCGTCAAAGGTGACTTTTTCCCTCCCAGAGAGGTCGTCGTCCACTCGGCAAGTTTATGATCCCCAGTGTCTGGGAAACCGGCCTTGTCGCTCCGTGCGGTCCTGGGCTCATTGTTGAGGTTATAGCAGCCTCTAGGGGTTGCCACGGGTTACTGAGTCTTGGTACGTGCCTTGGCTCCGTTTACAGCTGGAGTGCTCAGGCGTCCCTCCAGGTGTCCCTGGGGAGCCAGGATGGTCTGAAGGCTGAGCTTCAGTCCCACCTTCATCCTTCACGCCCACCCCACCCAGCCTGGCTGCTGAGCCAGCGCCTCCCCAGGGGGTTGTTTTGAGCCGTGGTTGCATTGGCCCCGAGGCAGAGTGGCCCCTGTGTACAATGGAGCCCAACGGCACCCAGCCCTTCCCCCTTCCTATGGTCATTTGTGGACCCGAGTGTTGAGACCCCTTGGCTGATTTTTGGAAGTCAATGACCAGGCCTTTCTTCCTAGTCCCTCTTAGTCTGGGAGCTCTGCTGACAGCTAGTCAGCATCATAGCAACACAAGCCTGCACTGTCAGGTGGGCGGTGGCTCCGTCTGAGGTGCTGCACCAGGCCTGGCTCTTCCTCATGAAGGTGACAATTTCAGTCCTGGACCACCAGTGCCCATTCCCACCCGCTTCTTGAACCGGTCAGTGACTTGTCCTTCAGGAACAGGCTTCACGTATGGCAGTCAACATGCCCAGGCCCCCCAAGAATTACTCCAAGTGTGCGTGTTCTTAGCCCTCTCATTGGAACCCCTAAGTCCCCCCGCCCCCGTTCTTCCACAGGCCCTCCCTGTCCCCACCCCCCCTTCCCCAAACACAAGCTGTTGCTAAGCGGCATTTAGGTTTGTCCCAGTGTCAGCCCAGGAGTGCCGGCCTCCCTTGGCATGATCTTTCCTAAAATCCGATCCAATCTTGCCCTCTCTGCTGAAGAGCCCTCAACAATTTCCGGCCACAATGGGAGGCACGGGGTCCTCCCCGCCGACCTCTTTCCCAAGACCTTGCTGGCCTTCCCCTCATCTCCACTGACAGCCTCTCTCACTTTTATTCATACAGAGATGTTGACGCCCCTCCAGCCCCCCTGCAGCGCCCTGTTCCTTGTGTATGGACCTGCCCACTCTCAGGGTGCCCAGGGAGGCTGAGGCCCAGTCCTGCCCTTCCTGCTGGGTAAGGCGGGGACAGAAGAAACAAGGAGAAAAGGGCAGAACAGAGGTTGTAAACTGTAAGTCAAATGTAACCCTTAGATGTGCTTCGTTTGAGGTTAATAATTTGAGCTAGCATGGTGTCTAACTTTTTTTAAAAAACAGGTGCCAATATTTAACAAGCTAACTCCACTCCTTTAAAAAGAATTAGATTTCCAATTTGTTTTGAAAATTGGAAAACCAGCAGTCCTGGATCTGTACAAACCTCAGGTCCATGGGCTGGAACTGAGTAGCGACTGTGTGTGTGTATGTTTGTATGTATGTATGTAGGTTGGCATGTATGTGTGTTTGTATGTGTGCATATAAGCATGTTTGTGTGTATATATGCATGTTTGTGCATATGGGTGCTTGTATGTATGTGTCTATGTATGCATACTTGTATGTGTGTATATTTGTATGTATATATGCATGTTTGCATGTATGTTTGTGTGTATATGTGTGTGCATGCATGCTTGTATGTGTGTATACATGTTTGTGTGTATATATGCACATATGTATGTGTGTGTGTATATACATTTTTGTGTGTATGTGTATGCTTGTGTTTGTATGTATGTGTGTGTGTTTGTATGTATGTATGTTTGTAAATATGATAGGACAGAGCCGACCCACTTCACCTTGCAGCCCATCTCTGCCCATGGGTCCTGGACCCCAAGGGCTAGGACAGATGCACCCCACTCGGTACAGGCAGGATGAGAGAGCCATGACTCTTGCATCTGGCGTGATCAAAGGTGGGAAAATAGACTGAAATGGCAGCGTTTTTCAGGAAGACTGGGAGCAAGCATCTCTCTTTGTGAGAACGCTTGTCTCAAATGTTTAATTTGCAAACACTGTGCTTCCTTCTGTGACTTCTCACGGGTAAGTTGTATCATAGTCACAAGGTCTAGCGTTAGGATGCAGACATCTGGGGGGGGCATTGTTCTGCCTCTTATAGCACCCCTCACTTCTGAGGGAGAACTGTTCCTCCCCTCCTCCAGCCTTGAAGTTCCAATCAGAGTTCTCCCTTCCAGCACCCCACCAGAGCAGTCACGTGACCCAAGCTGGACCTCTCTATGTACCTTGGAGGAGGCGGGGTGCCTCTTAGCAGACCCAGCAGTGTGTTTCTGTCGAGATGAAAGCGAGGTGTAGGGAGAAGCGAGAGATGGATCATCTCAGCAATGTTTCCTTCTCGGATTCGCATGGTTCCCGCCGACAGCAGTTTGGAATCAAGCTATTTTCCACTTGGCGGGTTTCAGTTGGGCTCGTGTCCCTGGAAATAGACATCGTTTTGGCGTCCACAGAAGGTCTTTTGAATCAAGGACTTGGCAGACGAGGAGACCGCAGAAGCCTAGGTGACTCGAGTGTGAAGCTAAAAGGAACTCTCCTAAACTATCAACTCGCTGGGAAGGAAGCCTGAAGTCTCTCCTGGCCTTCTGTTGGCATGTGATAATGGCCTTTCAACTGCCTATGAAAAGGAAAATCAAAGAGGAAACAGCCTGACAGGGAGGACAGGGTATTATGGAAATGTGTTCAGGCAATGAATTAATAAAAAGCAATGCTTTTATTCTTTAGCATCTTGTGTTTTTGTGGTATTTGCCAGCTTTTCAAAAAGAGGGAGTTATTGTGATTTCTTTCTCATTCTGAATATTTATTTTCCTGTTGCATTGTGTGTTATGGAAGTTTGCATTTATTTTCTTTGAAAGTGCCCCCTTAGAAGCCAGGAGACCTGGGCTGCCCTGGGTATAGGCTATAGAGGTGGGAAGGGCAAGCGGCTGAGAAGGGAGGCATCTTGGCTGATAGATGCAATAGAGGAATCAGTGTCAGATGACCCATCAGGCAAGACAAGCCTGGCTTACTTGTGGCTAGTTACTGCTCTGTAGTGAGCGACAGCACGTTCCCCCACCCCCACTCCCATCCAAGACTCTGCTTGTGAGTCTGGCTGCCCATCAGCCTCTCTCCCAACCCCAACCTGCCTACAGCATCAAAGCCTCTTTTCCATTTACCAGCCCTGCAGGAACAGAATAGCCAGCAAACAAGATAAGCAGGGCTTACTCGTTCCATTCCTTACAGATTAGTAAGAAAACACAAGCAAGTCTGTGCTTACCTTGCTTATTGGGCAGTCTGTCCCTGTAGGGTGTGGGGAGGGCCAGATGATGGAGAACAGGGTGGCAGGGGCTTTGGTACGTCATCTGAGGCTGGCAGTACCGACATGGGGGGCTTCTATCAAGGAGAATGGCAGGACAGGACAAGAGGTGGGCTTCTTCTCTCTGGGAACAGATGTGTTGCAGCTACTCCAACCCTCTGCACCGGTAATGAGTGAGAGATGACTAACGACCAAAGGAGGTGGCACATTCCAGGATCAGGGGAATTAAAAACACATGGCTTGCTGAAACAGATTTATAAGAGCCAACATCAAATAAACGAGTGATATCACAGCTTGAGCACTTCCCAAATTGCCCAAGAATCCTCAAGGAATAATTCATAAAGAGTTAAGAATATATCCTAAACTCTCCCCAAGGAAGCACCCATTTAAATATAGCTACTTAAAAATAAAAGCAACTTCCAAGAATGCAGCTAAACGATAGTAATATAGGATAAAGTATTTAAAAAGTGAATTAAAAGGTGGCAACATTATACACATACACACAGATTAATAAATTAGATGGAAAATATTCTATAAGCCAAAACACATAAATGACTTTTCCAAAGACAAATAGCAGAGGGAGGAAAATAGGAAAAACTCAGTTCACAGCCATGGACTAATTTTCCTAATATGTCAGAGCTCATACAATGTTTGGGGGTTTATTTATTTATTTTTTTTAGACCACAGTGCAGCAAATTATGTAATGTGACTCTTCTAGCCATAGTCTCTGCAACTCCCCAAACAACCTTTCACTGGCTGGTCTGGGTAAGAGAAGATGGGGCACAGACTGATAAGATATTTGATTTAGCTATGTTTGTTAGCAGGGTTGTGCTTATCACACTGCTCAGCAGAAAGTGTCCCAGCATGGAAGCAGGAGAGGGGACAGCACTACGAACAACAGAGAAGAGCCAGTTGTGGAGCCTGTCCTTTGGACCCCATGGACGCTGTGCAGCGAACCTCCTTGATTCAGGAGATAGCTGTGATATCAGAGGAATAGCAGCAGAACTAGGAGTGAGAACAGGAGACAGAGTAGTGAACTTCCTAACCCGCCGAGCAAATAAAGCTGACTGCTTTGGGGCAGGATGCTGACTTGTGGAATAGGGTACACCTGGGCACTTAACTACGGGAGCTGGGTTTATTGAGGCACAGAACTGGAGCTGAATAATTTGGGGGCTAAGTGATGTGCCCTTTGAATATTTATTGATGGCCCTAATATTTGTACCATTGCATGAGCAGGGCAGAGGCCACGCCAAGTGGCTCAGGACAGAGAGAGGCCTGCACGTGGGCCTGGCAGAAAAACTGCCCTGCCTAAATAACCCCACCCAGCATTCCTCACCTGAATTGTAACCGGTTAACTTCCCAAATAAACCTCATAATT
Source organism: Echinops telfairi (assembly GCF_000313985.2). Classification (NCBI taxonomy): domain Eukaryota; kingdom Metazoa; phylum Chordata; class Mammalia; order Afrosoricida; family Tenrecidae; genus Echinops; species Echinops telfairi. Next base: position 33,664,419 of record NW_022103898.1, read on the forward strand.
ATGATTGGCAGGGATACCAAGCATTTAGTTAAGGCTCTTTCGTTGTTTGGAAGGAGTGAAGATAAACTTGGAGTAGAGAGTAATGTGATGCAAACAGTTAGTGCTCCATTGCTGGTCTAAAACCCGGCATTTCAAGCCCACCCAATGGTGTCATGGAAGAAAGGTCTGGTGATCTCCTTCCATAAAGATTATAGCCAAGAAAATCCTATGGAAAAGTTCTGCTCTGTAACACCATGAATTGGAATTGACATGCTGGTTGGTTTGGGCTCCAAATTACAAGTGCATATACACTTTGACTCTGTAATGTGGCTTCTGGGAAATTATCCTATAGATATGATATGAGGGACATTGAATTATTTAATGGAGCTCTCCTAGCTAAAGTCTCTGTAACTGCACAAATTGACCGTTTCCTGCCTAGGTCTGTGTAAGAAGGTGGGAAAAACACTGATAGGATACACCTGTAAGTAACTGTGAGCAGGATTTATTGGAATGCCATCCTGGTGGGTGTAAAAGGAGACCTCTGAGAAGCAGGAGAGCGAGGACTTCACTACTAGCGAGAGCATCGTGGAGTGTGTCCTCTGGGCCCTGAGCTACCCTGTGCAGTGAACCTCCAGGATCCAGAAGACAGCTGTGACGTCAGAGGAGCAGCCGCAGCCGAACCAGGAGCCAGAGCATAGAACAGAGTGGTGGGCTTCCCAGCCCATGCAGTAAGTAAAGCTGAATGCTTTGCAGCAGGAGGCTGGCTTGTGAAATGGGTGCTTCTGGGCACTTAATTGGGGGCGCTGGATGCCTTTGGGTTTCGCTTCATGGCAGAGTAGTGTGCCTTTGGGTGTTTGTTAGCAGCCCTGAAAGAACTTAGCAATGTGTCCTGAAGAACAACAGTATCTTCAGCATTTCTCAATTGCATTAGAACCTGTTGACTTCCTTGTGGCAGTTACACAATTTCATGTCAACTTGATAAATAAGAATGAAAGGGTGGAGTCTAGCCTGTCAATCGGGGCACAGTCTGGTGGTCCTTCCCTGTCGGCGTGGCCTTCTCATGAGGATTCTGGGGGGGTGTCCTTCTTCCTCCCTAGAGGCGGGACACACACTCTCTCTGCTTCACATTCCTGTTGAAAAGCCACATAGAGCCATGCTAATAGAGCCAGAGCCCTGGAGATGTGTCCACTGCCATTGGATCCACAGGACTTTCCACCCATAGGCCTGTGATCTTCCTGCATTCAGCGTGATTGCATGTGCTACATGAGTCTGAAGAGGAATTCATGGGCTAATATCACACTTATGAGCTCATCTTGAACTTACCCACTTGATTTGGACTGGGCTGGGATGTTTTATTGATGCATAATAACTTCTTGATATAAAGTTCTCTCTTATACATATATGAGTGTCTCTGGATTAGAGTCTCTAATCAACCCAGACTAACATTATGGTACCTAGAGAAACAAATCATTAAGCCGTAGAGTGTATGCTGTTTGAACTCTGCCTTATGGTAGTTTTCCTTTAGCTAGCCAGAGGTCAGCAATGGTCACTGTTTAGTCAATTGTTTTCTGGAAAGAACATGGGTAGTAAAGTTTTGATTCCTAGAAGTTTTCTTCGGTTAATCCTGTCTGAAATGTCAACAATGAATGTGATAAATGTGAAATTTGGGCTCAGTGTGCAAAATCACCCTTTGAACTTCTCCTCTGAGACCATGCTGCTTAGTCAAAATGGCTGACAAAAGGTCAAAATGACTGACAAAAGGTCAAAATGACTGACAAAAGGCCCTGCCTTGGCTTAATGCAGTCAGAGGCCTAAGACCATATTTTGTATCAAAGGAATAGTTTAGTAAGGATTAAGATAAGATAGATAAGATAGTTTGTTTTAAGACTGAGTTTAGGATCTGGCTCTACTGGGTTTATACTGTTTTCTTCTTGCAATTGTTATTGATACAGTGATTGATAAAAATGATGATTGGGAAGTGAAAATAGAGTGTGTAAGTCAAGTTGCTTCTAGCCATCAATTTGAATCTTTAAATGGGTTAGGACAGGCCTACAAAGAAGGCTTGGAAAAGATAAACCCCACCTCCTGCTTTGGAATACTGATGGCATTTGCATTTGAAGAGACTTGCCTAGGGGACTGTTGGCAGACTGAAGGGGAAAAAGGAACCCTTTGGCTTTTTGAATTTTGAACTGGTGTTTAGTACCTGGGGCTGGAAAACTTTGGAGCCATGAAGGCTCGCTCCTCTCTAGGACTGAACCTTAAAGGGAGCCTGTGGGCAGTTTGAAATGCTTGCTAGGTGACCACCTGGATCCACTTGTTGAGTGGAAGTGGGAGAAACCCAATGAGATAGTTTATTGTGCCAGCCTGGCCGATAAACACAATTGGGATTAACTGAAGGGCAGAGAGATAAATGGCTTGGTGAGCCTCGTCTTTCTTGTCTCTTGCTCTTTGATCATCGGACCAGTATGCGGCTGCCTTGCTTGTTCTGTGCCTCAATTTACAGGCTACACTACCTGTGGGACAGCTAGCCTGTGGACCCTGTCGCTGTAAGTTGAGGTCCCTTTAAGACATCTCTGGAACTGGGGACTGGCGGTTGGTGACCTGGCTGGCAGTTGGTGACCTGCCTTGTGATTGGCTGCTGTGCTGACATAGCCTAGCTCTCTCTATAAACAGAGGAAGATCTGGCAGCAGACTAGACTTGAAGGACTGCTAGTCTCTCACAACTGTCTCATGGGAGTGAGTTGCAGTGAGCCATTTCTAGTGCTTTATAATTTAACCGTTCATTTCTTGTATTATATATTTATCTGTATATGATTTAACAGTTCATTTCTTGTTATATATCTAATTATCTTTATAAGTAAATATATTATCAACAATTTGGTTTTATCTCTCTAGAGAACCCTAACACATCCAGCAATAAAGAGAAGGGTTGAGTCTGGCCACTGACATCTGTGGACCTGGCTCACAGGGATGAGAGTGGATTGACTAGTCTGAAGTTCATGACCTAGCACAAGAGGGATAGGGTTGTTGAGAATTTGTGATGGTGCACATGGTCGAAAGGCGAGGTAGCCAATGGGTACCCGGGTGAGGCTACCCACACTGAGTTGACCAGAACCCGACCAGATGAAGTGAAGATTTTTGAGTCCGTGAACTGGCGCATATTGCTGCTGACTTTATGGATGGCCTGTCCTGATTTGACTTTGCTTAGGGATTTGGACTCTCAAGGTTCCAACTGGAATGAAGCTTCTTTACGTCAAAGACTATGATTGTCTCCTCAGATCACTGGGTTGATGTATAGAAACTAGATACCCAAAATGGGGAGGATAAAGTCATGAAGTGGCTGGCTTACAAATGTGCATATTCCTTAATACACCCTTAATCATGAATACTGCCTGTGAGTTCTGTATAGCCATTGTAATGGATTATAGAATCTATATTAAAAAGGTAGAGAATTAAAATGTTCTTTGAGACAACACAACAGGTCACAAATGTATGATTTGATATACGAGATTATTTGTAACACTTTTTGTAATAGAAAAGTTGGGAGAGAACCTATCTATTTAGCCAAGCCAAAAGCCACACTGTTGTCATGGAGTCCCTTCTGACTCATAGCGGCCCTGTACAAAAGAGTACACGGTTCCCAGAGAGTTCCCAAGGCTGCCGTCTTTTGTGGAAGCCGGTTGCTACACTGTTCTTCCATGGAATGGCTGGTATGGGAAAACCACCAATCTTCCCGTTAGCCGTGCAACACTGGGCTCCTCGTATGTCCCTCTTGGAACCCAGTAAGTCAATGACTGCATGTACAGCCACACCCTAGGACATTACTGAGTCCTTGTGGCATACTGGGTTTGAGATGGTGGGCTGCGAACTACAAAGTCAGCAGCTGGAAACCACCAGCCACTCTCCCAGAAAGATGAGGCTTTCGACTCTCATCTAGTTAGTCTTGGAAACCCACAGGGGCAGTTCTACTCTGTGCTGTAGGGTCACTATGCGTCAGAGTCGACTGGAGGACAGTTTGGTTTGGGTTTGGTAGGAAAGAATGAGGAAGCTCTGAACTGATGTGAAAGGATCTTTAAGATATATAAAAATAAAAAGAGAAGGAGTAGTAGAAATATAAGAGACTTTATTGACTGTTTTTTAAAAGGACCATACAAGGAATGTAGCTATAATTGTTTAAACATGTATAAAATAGCTCATGATACACTAGAAGCTCATTACATTAATTACCTCTAGAAGTAATGGCTGGAAATCGGTGACTGGGGGAGGAGGAGCTAAGTAAGGGCCTAGTGCCTTCCTGGCATGGAGTGTAGTCACAGTAACAATAATTAACTCAACCACTAGGAAGTGAGGACTGAGGACACAGCAGTCAATAAACAGACAAGTGTCTTGCCCTCATGGAAATAATATCCTAATGAATGAAATAGGGACTAAAGAACATATATGGATGGCCTGCTGTGGGTGGGCCTAGCTTGTCAGAGGTTCCCAATGAAGACCAGTCCAAACTTCAGGACAGTACAGCTTCAGAACTGTGAGAGGCAATCGGTTTGGTACATCTGACATTCTTGGACAGCGTTTGTCTTTTGAGCTAATGCTCGTCATGAAGTCCCTCTGAAGTCACCTTCCAAGACCAAGACAGCCTGTGGATAACTCCAACACCTCACAGCAAGCATGCTCTTTGTCCTGGAGCCTCTGTGTCTTGGAGTGAAACAGGCAAACCCCTATTCTAATATTGGCAATTCCTGGGCTTGTGCATTCCGGAAGTAACCCTTCAGTGCTGTTCTTCCCAAAGACTGTTGGGCCTCATGGGACCATGGCTTCTATAAGGGCATGTTGTCCCTTTGGATGGCATGTGCTGTGTCAACTCTTCAGTCACCTGGGGCCTTGCTGTTGGAGACAACAGATCCCCGGGGGGTGCAGCTGAATCTCACATAATTGGACAGTGGGTTGTATCCAAAAGAAGTGTTTGCAGAGCACATTGAAAGCCAGCCCGAGGACTCACGTGTTTGCTCAGTATCCACACAGCAAATAGCAAGAGCCTCCCAGAAACGGAGGGGTCAGAAAGGGATTTTCCTGGAATCTTAGTAAGCCTCTGGGGTGATGGCTCTCTCAAAAGGCCAGGTTGTAGGAGAGAAGACCCCACAGGGCCGGGGCCAGCAGGACATCTGGGACAGCCACCCAGACTCCTTTCTCATTAGGAACCCTGGGATGTGGACAGGGACCGGGCCCTGTATCAGGGTCCAAGTGTCTAGAAATGGAGCCCAAAGGCCACTAGGAGGGAGCAGGAGGTGGGAGCAGGAGGGAGGTCCGCCAGCTGTGCTGAAAACGAGGACCCAAGGCTTTAATGCACATGATTAGGGATGAGGAGCTAGTTGCCTGGCAACAGAGGCCCCTTCCCCCTTCCATCCATACCCCTCAGGCTGCTTGTAATGTTTGGTGACAGTTTTCTTTTCATAGCTGAGACAAGGGGTCAGCCCTTCAGTAGCTCAACACGGTGGCCCCTCCCACTTACTTGCTTATTGATCACACTCCTGATGAGAAAGAGGCCACTCCTCAAAGCATTGAATTAGTAATTGAACATTGGGCTCATAGCTGTTCCCAGATAATCACACAGAAAGCAGCTGATATAAGGGAGGTGCTTAGAGCAAGACCTGGCACCAGACCCATAATGTAACAATTAGCTGTTAATGGGCGGAATCTCTTTCTGCTTGGGGCTCCAGTAGTAAGACCGACCACACTGGGCAGACTTGACTCTTTCTGAGAGCTTTGTTATTTTCTCAAAATATGTTATTTGCCCTCAAAATATGGCAAGGCGGGAAGGGTTCTTATAGATTCCCTCCCACCCTCTCCACACCACCAATGATCTCTTTGTGCAGGTGGGGGAGCCATCTGTAACGAGGGGACAAGAAGCCTCCCCGGGGAGCACTGCGCCTGACTGGATTTCTGTCCCCAGTCTCTTTCCACACACACACTTCTAAGGTGTGTAAGCAGCCTACCTGGAGGGTGCCAGAAGTGTCCCCCTGCCTCCCTGCAGTTTCCAGTTGGCTTCAGAAACACCCACTTCTGAATTTACAATTCCAGAGACCAGGAGTTCAAAACTGGATCTTGCAGGACCAAATCAAGATACCGGCAGGCGTTCTCGGGGACTGTTCCTTCCGTTTTCCACCTCCCGTCTCGGTGTCGTGGCTCATGGCGAGGGGGCTACTCCAGCCTCTACTTCATGCCCTCTTCTCCTTCGCTGCCCCTCTTACTCGCTTATTTGCCTTATAAGGACCCTTGTGATTGATTGCAGTGGGCCCATTCGGGCAACTGAGGAACGTCCACCCATCTCCTGATCTCTCCTTCTTCACGGCTGCACTCTTTGCCATGGAAACTGATGTAGACACCTGAGGGTCCAGGGAGTATTTGGAGGGTCATTATTCTGCCTAGCACCCCTCCCCGACCAAGATTCTGACCCGGTCTTCCAAGGCAGCCCAGCGGCTGCCCTTTGAACAACTCGCCCCTGGTTACAGAGGAAGCGCTGCCCGGGCCTGGCCCCTGGGGAGATGCCGAGGTCCTCCTTTCCATCGGGCACTAGAAATCAGAGGCAGAAGAAGCCCAAGAGTTGGAATTTCAACGCAGATGCCCTGTAATCCAGGGATCCGCACTCACCGCCTAGGTTCCCTCCGACGGTGGGGTCTACGGCCTTCGTCTTAACGGCGGTGCACATGGCCATCCGAACCCACTTCGTGGTTTTAGGTCGAAGTCCCTTGCTCAAAAGGTCCAGCAGAGACCAGAGCGCCTCGTGCCTTGCCCCGTGAGGTTTTATCTTCCCTATCAGAGGTGAGTGTGCTAAATGAATTTCAAATACACGGGCCGCGAGGAGCATCGGAGTCGATTATCTTTGCAGGACAGGCTGGTGCGGGGTGACAGGCCTTTTCTGTGCACGTCTGGGTGGGGGTGGGGATGGGGAGATTAACAAAGACGTCCGTGGCCGGGTGCACGTGCAAGTGCATGAATCAACAGCAGGGGGCAGAGTCTGCCCAAGAATGAGCATGCCCATGCTCCTTTCCTTAAGGTTTTCAGGGTGATTTTAAACCGGCCAGCTTGAGGTGTGAAGGCTCATTGTCTTCAGTACAACCATAGTCAGTACGTTTCTAATTGGGCTATTAATCTGTAAATCAGTGTAGAATCTGAAACCCAGAGGGGAGGAGGAGAGTGGATGCCATGGGAATAATGAGCAGCCATTCAATGATTGTTTTTTTAAAGGTCAACTGTCTCATAAACTTTGTCTTCTTTCATGCAAATTGACTCCCGATCATCACCTGACAATTTGCCATAACACAGTGGGTTTCACTACTGAGAAACATCAAGTAACATTTCTAGGATTTCCCTAATAGGTTATCTCTGGAGCTGGGGAACGTCGAATACAATCTATGTTAACTATTCCTTAGGATGACTATGTGGCATACTAACCCTGAAGTACTGTTCTTTATCTTTAATCTCATACCGCCCAACACCCAACCGGACAAAGTGGCACAGAGGTGGCAACAGCTCAGAACACCAGAGCCCTAGCTTAGGAACTCATACCAATAACACATCAGTCAACCACCCACAAGACAGCATGTCATTGGAAAGGATTCTAATGGAGCAGCACCACGAGATGCTCTCTGTTCCAAATAGTAACTCCCAGCTCCCCCAAACCAGATCCCTGCTGTTGAATTGATTCCAACAGCTAGCAACCCAAGGGCAAAGGTGAACTAACGGTCCCAGAGGTTTCCCAGGGGCTATGATAGTGCTTTATGGAAGCTGGCTGCCACAGCTTTCTTCCTCAGAGTGGATGGTGGTTTCAAATGGCCAATTCTTTTAGAACCCAAATGGGCACTACAGTGAACCCTCGTTTATCGCGGTTAATCAGTTCTAGACCCTACCGTGATAAATGAAATTCCACGAAGTAGGATTCCTTATTTGTAAATCAAATATTTTTGTAGTTAGAGCATAGAGGACATGAAAAAACACCCTTTAGTCACCATGACACTCGTATTACCCAATTTATTAAACGAAAAAGGGAAAATACAGTAAAACATTTTGGACGTTACAATTATCATTTATTATTTATTATATTATTTATGGCATCAAGTGTTTACAGTATGAGCCAATCAGTGGCAGTAATGACAGAGCATGCGCTGTTACGCAAAAACCGCGATAGAGTGAAGCCGCGGAAGTCGAAGTGCGAAGTGGCGAGGGTTCACTGTATAACCATGGTGGAAAAGTTTACCAATAAGGAGAGTTCATTAGCTACCAGGCACAGAGTTCCACTACATAATCTCATTTAAGCAATCCTTACTGTGAGATGCCGTAGTCCACTCTGCTTTGTGATGACCCCAGGTAACACAGAACCGAACATTGCCTGGGGCTTCGCCATCTTCATGAACTGTGATAGACTTGAGTCCAGCGTGTTACCTACCAAGTGCCTCCAACGAGGGGCCTCATCTGCCAGCACTGAGTCAGGCAATATGGTGTCATGATCCCTAGAACTTTGATTGACTAGTTGTTGGAAGTAGATTGCCAGCTCTTTCTTCCTAGTCTGTTTTAGTTTGGAAGCTCCCCTGAAATACCCACCCACCCACCCCCATGATTCTGCTGGTGCTTGAAGTACTGGTGGCATTACTTCCAGCATGATAACAAGTAAGCCCCCCACACTGCGATTCACTTGGACAGGTCATGGTTAAGCAATCTTATCAACTCTATAATAGAAGGATGACTCACATTGTTCTTGTTTTATAGTTAAGGAACGTGAAACTAAGAAGAAGTAAGGTGTCCAAGATTACGCAGCTAGGGAGTGGAGGCAAAGCCCAGGCACTTAGCTCCTGCCTTCTTGGTAGCCAAAGCAATCCTATTAGATGGGAGAGCTTTGGCTCAGAGATTCTGCTGCTTCATGTTCTCATCTGAGCCAGATGCTGATTTGGTGAAAGCATCATAGGAAAGGGACTCCACCTCCCTGAGGAATCTCACATCATATAATAAAACAGATACTTAATAACCCAGCTGCCAGAGTCAGCATGGGTCCCCAGGGCCCACGTGAAGGGGACTGGCACCAGCTCTGAGGTCTACAACTTTATGGCACTGGAGTCAGGAGGAGGTTTTTACAAATTGGAAATGTAAAAGGATGGAGTGAGGTGCTAAGTGGGATTGCCCCCTAAATTCCTAGTTCCTGAAAGAAACTACTGGCAGGCCCTAGAGCTTGAGGGGTGGGGTGGGGAGGGGGCTTCAGACCTGCCAGAGAATGGCGACAGGCATTGGAGAAGAGCTGCAGGGGCAAGCAGCTTGACATGAGTTCCCGGTCAGGCCCTGGGGGCTAATGTAATAAGGCACCCCACACTGAGCGGCTTCAACAGCAGAAATGTACTCTCTCAGTTCAAGAGGCTAGAAGTCTAAATGCAGGGTGCTGGCAGGGCCAGGTTCTGTCTGAAGTCTGCAGAGATGTTGCCATATCTCTTCCAGCTTCTGGTAGACCCCGGGCTTCCTTAGCTTGAGGCTGCATAACCTGCCATCATTGTCGCCCAGCCATCTTCCCTCTGTATCGCCTCCTCCTCTTATAAGGACATCTGTAAACTTGGGATAGGGTCCAAGCTAGTAGGATTTCATGTTCTTTGAACTAATTACATCTGCAGGGATGCAATTCAAAATAAGGTCAGAGTCACAGATAGCAATGGCCAGTACTTGAACATATCTTTCTGGAGAGTGCAAATTAACCCGCAACAGATAACATCACCAATCCACAGGAGAAAGAGATGAAACATTACAGAAATGGTATCTCAGTGTGGCAGTTCCATAGTCTCCTGTCAACCTGAGCAAAGTCTAGCTTGTCAATCAGGTCATAGCCAATGAGGCCTCTGTGTGGACATGGCTTCCTGAGGATTCTGAGAACTCCTGTCTTCCTCCCTGGAGGTGGGACACAGAGTCTCTGTGTTTCACCTTCCTGTTGACAAGCCAGATGGAGCTGATGGCAGTCAGAGCCCTGGAGATGTTTCCACCGCTGCTGGGTCCACAAGACTTTCCACCTACAGGCCTGTGATCTTCCTGCATCATATCATGTGTTTTGTGAGTCTGAAGAGGAATTTATAGACTGGTATTGGACATAGGGGGCTAATATCAGGCTTATGGGCTTGATCTGCAGTGGGCTGGGATGTTTTCTTAATATACAAATACTCTTTGATATAAAACTCTCTCTTACACACATGAGTGTCTCTGGATTTGTTTCTGTAGTCAACCCGGACTAGCACGCTAGGCAATTGGTTTAATTAATTGTGGAAAAAACAAAACATTTAAATTCTCACTTTTCACCCATCAGTTTCAGATAAAGAGTCAAGGGGAGCAAACAGAAGAACAAAAAGATGTAGAAGAAAGTGTAGGTGAATATTGAGCAGACCTTGGGGTTGACAAATAACCTTATGAGCATGAAAGAGACAACCCATACAAGGGAGGAAAGGCCACCTTTAAGATATAAAAATGTTAAAAGTTATACTCATAAAGAATACAAATATAATCAAAATGTAAAGCTGATTCTTATTTGGGGAGACAGTCCGTTTTGGAAATGGGTAGCAGGGGAGCAGCACGGTGAACATAACTGATACCATTGCCTTATACAGGTGAAAATGATCGAAATGGAGCGTGACTTGCTATCTATCTTTCATCACAATTTAAAAGGAAAAATGGCCCAGTGGGTAAAGTGACCCATCTATTGTTCTAGCTGTCAGCAAGTCAGGAGCCAAGCGTGAGAGTGGACTTGGCTCTCTTCCCCTTGCTGCACCACCAGCTGACTGCAGATGTACGAGCGAATGCGATGGCAATCAGCCACGCCCGGTCCAGATCATCAGATACACCCAGCGGAGCCGTAGACTTGTAGGCAAGAACAAATGTTTCTTTGGTTTAGGATACCGAGTTTTAAGGTGATTTGTTATGCAGAATTAGATAACTGATACAAAGGGAAATGACAAATTGGAGCAAATATGGGCAAGAAATATGAAAGATAAAGATTAAAATCTTTAATATGTAATAAGGTCTTGTTTAATTTAATGTGTAATAAATCAATAAGAAAAACACCATCTGCCATTGAGAGAGGGGGTGGGGGGGAGGACACAAACCGACAAGTTGTTAAGGAAGAAAGACAGATGACTAAGAAATGAATGAAAAGCACCAAGCCTCCCAAGAATAAAAGAAATGCGATCTAAACTTGAAACCGCCCCGATATTTCTTGCTTATTAAATTAACAGTGATTTCACCAGATTCAATAGTAATGAGTGTGGTAGTGTGATGGGCACTCCCATATCTTGTGGATGGAAGTGTAATTAACAAAGCTTTTCTGGAAAGCAATTTAGCAAAATTTAGACAATGCCTTTGAAGCAGACGCAGTTGTGTGGAGTATCTATCATGGTTCCCAATTGCTGACTGTGCTCTGTAGGCATGCCTTTTACGGTGCGTTTTCGGGCTTCTTCCCACTAGAGCCAATGTTATCTCTTGTATATTACTGTTGTCTCTGCCCTTGTGGCTGATTTTGGCCAATGGAATATCAACAAAGGTATGCTTCAAGCAGAGACCATAAGCATACCTGTGGGTTCCAGTTTATTCCCATGACCACAAAAGCCTGAGGCCCAGAGCAAATGCTTAGATTTGGGGAAGGTGGCAGCATGGTGTTTGGAACTTACCTACTCCCCACATAAATGGAGACACAGCCATTAAACCGCAAAGCCACCCGAACCATCACCAATTGCAAGATCTGTATGGCATTAGTGCCTGTGCAGAGAAAAACAACGGGGTGTCTAACAAACCTGAGAACAGGAGCCTTCAAAATATCCAACAGGTTTTCACTTGAAAGCTCAGCTGGGTAATTTTAGAATAGCAGTTGAAACTATTTTTGACTGTTCCAATTAGCAAGGGCCTGCAGTAAAATCTGAAGGGTCTGGACCAGTCTTGTCTATGAACTCTTGAAACCAGGAATTCCAACCAATTCATTCCATCTGTGGGGACCCCCCCTACCCTTCTGCTGAGAACGTGCCTGTCCACCCCAAATATACTGAATCAGAATCTATATTTTAACAGGATCACCAGATGATTCTTGTGCTACCCTAAGTAATTCTTATGTTAAAATGTAGTGGTTATACATTGGGCTGTGATCAACATGGTTGGCAGTTCAAAGCCATTAGCTGCTCTGAGGAGAAAGATGGGGTGTTCTACTCCTATACAGAGTTATAATCTTGGAAACCAACAGGGGCAGTTCTACACTGACCTGAAGGAGTCCTGTTAATCGGCATCAACCTGATGGCAGCGAGTGAGTTGAGGTGGAAAGGCAAATTCTCAGAAGAGGATCAAGAAAGACTGAACTGGTTTCAGCCCTCCTGGAAGCTCAGTAAGGATTCTTCATGCTGTAGTGCATTGGTTCTCAATCTGTGGGTCACGACCCCTTTGGGGTTCAAATGACCCTTTCACAGGGGTCACCTGATTCATAACAGTAGCAAAATGACAGTTATGAAGTAGCAACAAAAATAACTTTATGGTTGGGGGTTGGGGGGGTCACCACAACATGAGGAACTGTATTAAAGGGTGACAGCATTAGGAAGGTTGAAAACCACTGGTGTCATGCATTATGCGTTGGGCTGCCAACTGCAAGGTCAGCAGTTTGAAGCCACCAGCTGCTCTGTGGGAGAAAGATGAGGCTTTTTACTCCCATAAATATTTACAGTCTCCAAACCCCGCGGAGCAGTTCTACTCGCTCCTACAGGGCCACGAGGAGTTAGATCAACTCCTTGGCAGTGCATTTGGTTTGGGTTTTAGAAACTCACCAGCTAGAGCTCCCTTTCAGGATAGGCCTCTTCTCTGAGAACATTGATTAAGGATAACACATCAGTCCCAACGTGACAATGGGCAAGTTGCGATGGTTAGTTTTATGTGTCACCTTGGCTAGGATATGGTTCTTCCGTTGTTTGGCATGAAATGGTCTATTTGTTGTCAAGGAGTAGTGCTTATATATAATTAAATCAGCTGGCCGTGTGTGTATGTGTGTGTGTGTGTAAGTTCAATAACTGAGATGAAAATGCAGCAGAGAACCTCAACAACAGATGGAAGCAGCAGAATTAAGAATCAGCAAATTTGAAGATAAGTCCATTGAGATTACCCAATATAAGAAACAGAAAGAACAAAGCACTACATATATATATATATACACACACACCCCAACATAAATATAATTGAATTATCAGAAGGAGAAAAGGTGCAGAAAAAATTGAATAAATAAAGGCGGAAAATTAGCCAAACTTGATGAACAATATTGATCAGCTCATTGAAGAAAGTCAACAAATTCTAAGTGGGATAAACTCAAAGAGAGCCACACCTAGATAGATAAGAATCAAATTGCCAAAAGCTAAAGACAAAGAATTTTAAAAGCAGCAAATGAGAAGTGGCCCATCACATGTAAGAAACCCTTCAGTAACATTCATAGCTGGTTCCTCCTAGAAACCACAGAGGCCAGAGGCTGTCTGACAACACATAGAAAGAAAAAGATTGTTAACTAAGAATTCTATATCCAACAAAACTATCCTTCAAAAGTGAAAATGACATTCCCAGACAACAAAAACTGAGAGGACTTACTGTTGTTAAAGCTATAAGAGATACTGAAGGGAGTCTATCAAACTGAAAGGAAAGCTTGCTAAATAATAACCCAAGTCCACATGGGGAAATAAAAGTAGCTACATAGATAAATATACACAGTGTAAATGTATTTTTATTTATAATTCTTTTTTCTTCTACCTAACTTTAAAGCCTACCACTTGTCTGTCCGTTTGTTCTATTGTGATGGCCACAGTGTTGCTGTGATGCTGAAAGCTGTGACAGTGGTATTTGAAAGACCAGCAGGGCCACTCAAAGTGAGCAGGCTTCAGCAGAGCTTCCAGACGAAGTACAGATTACGAAGAAGGAATAGGCTGTCCACTTCAGAGAAGTTAGCCACTGAAATACTATAGAGAGCTTCAAAATATTGACAACTATTGAAAACCTAGTGAATAGAAGCAGAACTGTCAGTAATAATGCCAGGATTGAGCCCCTCAGAAGGCACTCTAAATATGACGGAAAGAACTGCCTTCTCAGCACAGGCAAAGTGGAGACCCAAACATCACCTGTAAGATAATCAGACAGTCACTCACAGAAGAGTCACACACGGAAGAGATGATATACCTAGGGTGCAGTATAGCACTGTTGAAACACATAACTATCCTCTAGTTCACTAATATTTCCTCCCCCTATTATTATGGTCTTAGTTTTACCTCATTAGTCCTGTTAGACCAGCATATGTTCACTTGTATAATGAAGATCGTTTGATGCATGAAAGCCAAGATAAATAAACCCTTCAAAAGTAATAATGGGAATAATGATTCCCTGAAGGTACAGAAAGAGAGGGGGAGGAGGTGGGGGAGGGGGAACTGATAGAAACGATGACTATATGACCTCGAGGGGAACGATTAACAGAATGGCAGGTGAATGGATACATTGGATGGTGTAAAATACAGAAAAAATAAAAAATTAATAATATTTAATAACAGGCATTCTTGGGGAGAAAAGGAAGCTGATATCTAAGAGTACAAGAAGAAAGAAAATGTTTTGAAAATGATGGAGGCAACAATTGTGCAATTATGCTTGATCTAATTTATTGATCTCTGGATTGTTATAATATCTGTCAGAGTTCCCAATTTTAAAAATGGGAAAAATTAATAATAGAATAAGGGGGTGGGGGGCAAGAGCTGCCTTCTCAAAGTAGAGTTGACCATAATGACAGGGATGGAGTAAAGTCTATGGGTGTACAGCCTTCAGGACCTTCATGTTGGAGCATGACTCAAAATGTGAAGAAACAGC
>NW_022103898.1:33680274-33687291 GCF_000313985.2 Echinops telfairi
ATGCTAGGCATTAATTAGCTGAAGCAGACTGGTATTGTCCATTTTGAATGAGAAAATCATATGGTTTACTTGGCCAGAAGTGGAATAATCCAGAGGAATGGCATTGAATTCATCATCAAATAACACATTTAAAGACCTAATCTTGAAGTACAATGTTGTTTGTGATATAATAATGTCTATCCGCATACACAGAAATCCAATGAATACAACTATAATTCAAATGTATGCACCCAAAATGAATACTCGTGATGAAGAAGTTGAAGAATTCTAATGTCTCAAGTCTGAAATTGATCAAACACGCAGTCAAGATGCATTGATAAACTATTGGGGATTGGAATGCTTAAGTTGGAAACAAAGAGGAAGGAACACTAGTTGGGAAATACAGTGTTGGTGATAGAAATGAAACTGGAGATAAACAGATCACCACGTCTGCCGATTGATCGATCCAGGCATCTCTGGATAGAACTGCATGGCTCAGCTTTCATTTAGCAGCCCAGTTCTCTTCCAGGGCCCTGGAGTTCTGAATGGCCCAGCAATTCCCCTTCCTTTTTATTAGAAGAGAACTCTCTCTTAGAACCTCCCCATCAGATTCCCACACATGACATCACCTTGAATTAGGTCGCATTCCCATGCTGGCTACAAGAGAGGCTGAGAAGTTTGTCTGCCTCCCAGAGTGAAGTAACAATTTCAATATGGAGACACAAGACAGAGTTTCAAAATAAAATATAAACGTACGTTGAGGTCCTTCTTTTGATTCAGAGTTCCTTCACATTTCTTCTTCTGGTACTTTAGAAAATGTGCCAATGACCTTGGAGAAATTGACCTCCCCGCTGCCGTGACCCTACTGTTCCGATTCTTCTCATCACCTGCCTTCAGGTCTTGCTTTAAATACTTAAAGCAACCCTGTGGTATTTGTTCTCCCCTAGGTCAGGGAGAAGATCGAATTTCAATAACTTCAGATCAGAGAAGCCCGGCGATGTAGGGAAATTGCCTTTGAGATTTGTCAGCTGGGTCAGCTCTATTTACAGCCCTAAAAGCCCACAGCCCTGATGCAAACCTTCTGGAAACCCAAAGCAGCTGGTTCCTGGACAGCAGTCTGTCACCTCGCCCTCCTCTGACCCACATGGAGTAAGATGATGTTCCTGGAAAAGCATTGCTTTTCCTTCCTGTCCTCCCCGCGCAGTGGGAGCCGGAGTCCTGTGCCTTGAGAGGCACATCCCAGCTGCGGATGCTGGGGAAGGAGAGGAGTGGATGGCTTTTTTAATGCCATGTATATGAGTGGAAGAAGACTGTGATCACCTCTGGAAAAGGAAGTAGTCCGGAAAACCGCTGGCATGGCTTATGGGCCAGGGAGAAGTCACCCTGGATGGAATGGCAGAAGAGGAAAGCCTGACACACAGAGAGGGAGAGAGCACAGCCAAAAGTCAAGGGTGGCCTGAGCCATGTCAGGACCTCAGGCATCCTAGCTACTCCCCACAGTGTGTGGAGAAGAAATAAAATGCAGGCTCGCGGAGCTGCTCAGCTTCAATTCTGGCGCATGAGCACATGAGCAAGTTCCTTAACCTCTCTGTGCTTAGTTCCCGCTCTGTAAAATGGCTTGGTAATAAAATGACTGGTTTTGTAGGATTCCTGTGAGGATTAATACACACAGAGATATAAGGTCAGGTGTAGGCCACCAGCTAAAGTCCCAAGAACTAGAGATCAAACAGAGGTGAGCCAGATACAGTCTAGAACAAGAGAGCAGCATTTGCCAGCGTTGCTTGGTACAGCGACAGAGAAACGGAACAGCTGCAAGAGAAGAAGACAGTCTGTCTGTCTTGGTGAACCAGGCACAGGGATGCACGGGGTCTCCAAGATGGCTCCCTGAGTCCTGGGCCATCTTTACGTAGTGCCTGGCGTCTGGTGTTTGTCAGGACGATTCGGGGCAAGCACTAGTCTTCGGTGGATCCTCAATCAAAGAGCAGGATCACAAAGACGTCATTTTGCCCACATCCAGGGCATTGACGGAGGTATGCGTTCTGCCTCATGTGCCCCAAGACTGGGTTTTCTGCCTTCTGATGTCAAAAGGACACATTGGTCCTTGTTGTGCAGTTAGGCTCCCAGGTCTGGCCTCAGCCAATTCTGGAGGAAACCCTAGCTTCCTTCTTTTCATAATTAAACAGGAAGCTGGTGGCTTGCCTAATGGAGAAGAGCTTAAAACAGAAAATTCGTTCTTGTGTTAGCACAGATATCAAAGGTGATAGCGACTTTGAAGACCACACCCCTAAGGAAATGAAGGGTAGGGACTCAAGAAATGGCACACCTTAATCTGATATTAGCACAGCAGGTAACTCACTTCTAAAGAAACCATCCCCATCGACATGGTGGGGGGGCATTTCTAGCCCTGTGTATAATACATTACCAAATGGAGGGCTATGGCTAGAAATGTCACATTAAGTAATTCACTTAGTACATATCGTGCATGCACACACACACACACACACACACACAGCATTTTATGTACTGATTTAGAAAGGTTTCCAGAAAATATTAAGTGAAAAAAGGTAAAGAGATGTGTGCACATTATGATGCCATTTGTGTGAAATATTTATTGGAAAAAAATGGATATAGTCTTGAATGTGCATAAACATTTTTCAGAAGAATAACCTGAAACTACAGCAGCTACTTACAGAGAATGAAACATAAATGAGAGGGGAGTGGGGAGGTGGAAGGAGAGGAAAGAAGAGAGAGATTTTTTAGAGTCCGCCTGTTTATTCTCTGATGTGTCAACAATGTAAATAGTTCTGCCTACATAAATTACTGTATAAAAACACAAAACTAGACTATATGAAGAACAGGATCTGGATTGGAGGAAGGCCCACTGAGACGTTGCAATATGTAATGACACAATCTTGCTGCTGAAAATGAAGAGGACTCGAAGCACCTACTGAAAAGATCAAAGACTCCAGCCTAAGACTAAGCAACATAATGATAAACAGAAAAAACATTGACGTTGTTAGTTGTTACCTGGCTCCACACTCAATGGCCATGGAAGCATCAGTCAAGAAATCAAATGGCGTATTGCTTTGGGCAGATTAACTTCCAAAGAACTCTTTAAAGTGCTCAGAAACAAAGATGTTGAACAGACCAATTAGCCCGCGCCATATCACATTGTTTCAGGTTCACCCCAAATCAACTGGTATGCCTACAGGGCTGCTCAGTGAAGTTTAATGGAAATCCGTGTCTAAAACAGTGGGGGACATTTCTGTGTGAGAGAAGGTGACTTCACATCTCCTGGTGGGCAAACCAGGTGGAGTAATGAGTGTACTTATGTAGATCCCCAATGGGAGAACACACCTGATATTATGTTCCTGACCAGACACTCTTCTTTTAAAAATACTTTGATTGGGGGCTCTTACATCTCTTATCACAATCCACACATTCATCCAGTGTGTCAAGCACATTTGCACATATGCCGCCATCATCATTTTCAAAGCATTCTCTTCCCACTTGAGCCCCTGATTTCAGCTCTACATTTCTTCCTCCTCCCTCCCTGGCCCACCTTCCCTCATGAACACTTGATAAGTTATAGATTATTATTTCCATATCTTATATCATCCTCTGTCACCCCTCACCCACTTTTCCATTATTCATTCCCCTGGGAAGAGGTTATAGATTGATCCTTGTGATCAATTCCCCCTTTCTTCCCAGCCCACCCTCCCTTAATCCTCCTGGTATCTGTACTATCATTGTTGGTCCTGAGGTGTTTATCTATCCTGGGTCCCCTGTGTTGTGGGTTCTTATCTGTAGCAGTGTACATGTTCTGGTCTAATTCGATTTGTAAGGCAGAACTGAGGTCACGATAGTGGGGTGAAGGAAGCACCAAAGAACTAGAGGAAAGTTGTGTCTTTCATCGGTGCTATACTGCACCCTGACTGGCTTATCTCTTCCCTGTGACCCTTCTGTGAGGGGATGTCCAATTCTCTACAAATGGGCATTGGGTCTCCACTCCATGCCCTGCCCCCCGCCAATTCACATTGAGTATGATTTTGTTCTGGGTCTTAGATGCCTGATACCTGATCCCATGGACACCTCATAATCACACAGGCTGGTGTGCTTCTTCCATGTGGGCTTTGTTGCTTCCCTGCTAGATGGCTGCTTATTTATCTTCAAGCCTTTAAGACCCCATATGCTATATCTCTTCATAGCCAGGCACCATCAGATTTCTTCACCACATTTGCTTATGTACCCATTTTGTCCTCAGCGATTGTGTTGGGAAGGTGAGCATCACAGAATGCCAGGTTATTGGAACAAAGTGCTCTTGTGTTGAGGGAGTACTTGAGTAGAGGCCCAATGTCCATCTGCTACCTTAATTCTTAACATATAGATATGAGTACACATAGTTCTATTCCCCTCTCATTTTATATATATATATGCAGACATATACATGCCTGTATTTAGACCTCTATAAATGTCCTTTGCCTCCTGGTTCTTTTCTTTATTTCCTTTTACTTTCCTCTTATCCCACCATCATGTTCGGCCTTCATTTGGGTTTAGTAATTCCTCGCTGCTACATTGCCCTTGATAAAGCCCCACTAGGCATCCTATGCCTTTTCTTTCCATTGATTTTAGTTCACTTGTTCCCTTGTCCCTGGGTTGGTTTATGCCCCGCCCCTTCCTTTCTCCCACCGCCCACCTCCCCTTATCCCATATCCCCCCGGAAACATGGGTCCTGTTCTTTTCATCTCCGAGTTATTTATCCTGCCTATGTTATCTAGATAGACATGCAGATACTTTAATAAGTGCAAAAAACAGGCAAAGCCAAAGAAAACAACAAAGGAGTAAAAACCAACAAAAGAATAACAACAACAAAAAACCCCAAACCAAAATAACAACCACAAAAAGAAAGCCAGTGACAAAAATGGAAAAGCCTATAAACAGGTCAAGGTCTGTTTGTTGGCCTTTACAAGTGTTTTCCAGATGGGGTGCCACACTCTGTCTCCAAAGTCTATTTTTGGTATTCCCCGGGGGCTCCATCACTCTGCTCCCCCTGCTGCTCTGCTGCATGCCCTCAGTGCCTTGCCCCAGCGTGATGGGGCCAGACCGTGCACTATTCCTGCCCTCTGGACCAGGCAATTTTGACCATGTTTCTATTCAGCGCTTGGTGACCCAGACTGCGTACGATACACAAGTGGGACCTTAGACTTGATCCTTTCAAGGTGCACAACATCCTTCAGAGGCCACACCAAACGGATCTGGTTTGGAAAACCCCACTATGTAAGCGGGGCTTTACCTTAAATATACCTGTAGCAGATAAAAGGAACTAAAATAGTCCTTTGGATTTAAGAAAAATCATAATGTGAGAAGAAGCAATGACTACTATTTGAGGTTATGGATTTGGAAGTCATTAAACTTTAACTCAAATCTCTTGCTTTGAGAGTGCCCAATAAATGGCAACTCAAGATTACCATGTATTGGCTATTTTCATATTCACTTTGCTCTTTTTTTTAATGACATCTTAGTCCAGCAGGTATAATTCTGCCTTTGTGAATGAGCGTTATTGAAGGTTTTGCCCTATCTCCAACCCTCACAAAGTAAATAATGTCCAGTCACTTAAGTTTTTACTTTCAGTCAACAATACCATATTTTAGTCTAAAAGGCTGTCCTTTCCAACTCTCAACAGTATTTTAAATTCTATGCCACTGGCTAAATTAAGGATACTATCAATAGAATTAACATATGCCCCGTGGGGGTAATTTATAATATTCCCCAATAAAATGATGATGACCCCTTTAAAGTAGACCAGGGACATATATAAACCATAGACATGTGAATGGATTTTGAGCTTGTACTTAATTGTAAATTCTAATCTAAGAAAATCAGTTCTTATGATGTGGCCCTGCTCAATACTTGCCCTTCTGAAGTGATCACAGAAGATATGGGTGCTGGAGAAAAGTATGGTGAAGAAATCAAATAGCACCCAGCTGTCAGAAAAGGCTACTGTCCTGGGTCTTGAAGGTTTGTCTTAAAACAAGCATCCACCTAAGAGAGGCGTCAGCTAAGTCCACATGGAAGAAGCACAGAAACCTGTATATTCAAGGATTGTAGAAATTAAAATCCAAGACTGGAGGAGGGGACTATATTAGAGCTTAAATTCTGAGCACATAGTTTGTAGAAGGCAATGGATGACATTGGAAGCCCAGAGTGGAATGGCAAGGTCCCCATGTGGATTAAACCTCCAGCGAATCCCTCTTGTAGGAACAGGTCCTGCACGCAAGAGAGTGACAGAGATGGAGTCACAACGCGCACACAGAGTGCACATCCTCTGGAGACCAGGCTCTGGTGGCACAGATCTATTTTATTGTTTTCTTTACACAGTTTATGTAAGGCGCATAAGTCAATCAATTTTTACCACGCTTACTTCCTTATTCTTAGAACTTATCCTTATAAGGTTATGAAACTGGCTAATGAGGAAGAGGCAGGCTTTGGCCGTGGGCTAGAGCAAGCAGAGGAATGCAGAAGCTTACAGAACTGACTAGTCTCAGGGGCATTGTGTCTCCCCCCTCTGACCATTGATGATGGATGTGAGTGGTCTGGTATCAGATGGCATCCATTAGAAAGTGAATTAATATACATGTTGTTCTTTCTTTGATCCAATTAAAATGTGTTCAAGTTTTTGTTATTTTCTGTTATCTTTTTGATTGAGGTTTTTCTCGATTTTATTTTGTTATTGTTGTTGGTTTTTTGTTTTGTTTTTGTATGTTTTTCTTTATATGAAATCCATGATAGGCATCAAAGAACAAAAAATTATATCATTGTGTGCTCACCTCCCTGATACAATTGCTGAAGACAAAGGGGTGCATAAGCAAATGTGGTGAAGAAAGCTGATGGTGCCCGGCTATCAAAAGATATAGCATCTGGGGGTCTTAAAGACTTGAAGGCAAACAAGCAGGCATCTAGCTCAGCAGCAACAAAGCCCACATGGAAAAAGCACACCAGCCTGTGTGATCACGAGGTGTCGAAGGGATCAGGTATCAG
>NW_022103898.1:33688350-33693530 GCF_000313985.2 Echinops telfairi
CAGTATAGCACCGATGAAACATACAATATTCCTCTAGTTCTTTGAGGCTTCCTCACTCCCCACTATCAGGACCCCATTCCTACCTTTCAGTTCTGGCTTGACCAGAGCATGTACACTGATATAGATAAGAGCTCACAACACACAGAATCCAGGTCAGATAGACCCCTCAGAAATACAGAAATGGGAGTAAGCAATACCAGGAGGGAACAGGGATGGTAGGGGGAGGAAGGGGGAACCGATCTCAATGATTGTTGCATAACACCTCCCACCCACCAGGGGGATGAACAACAGAATCGTGGGTGAAGGGAGACAGTAGTCAGTATAAGATGAAAATAATAATTTATAATTTATCAAGGGGTCAGGAGGGTAGGAGGGTGGGGAAGGAGAGGGAAAATAGGAGCTGATACCAAGGGCTCAAATAGAAAGTAAATGTTAAGAAAATGATGATGATAGCATATATACAAGTATGCTTGATACGATTGATTTATGGATTGTTATATAAGCTGTAGGAGCCCCTAGTAAAATGATGTTTTAAATGGGTACAAGAATGAAGAAAATGTTTTAAAATTGATTATGGTGATGATTACTCAACTCTTTTTTTTAAAAATCATTTTATTGGGGCTTGTACAACTCTTATCACAATCCATATATACATCCATTGTGTCAAGCATATTTGTACATTGTTGCCATCATCATTTTCAAACCTACTCTTTTTAATATGTGTAAACCATTGAATTGTATGATGTGAATTACATGTCAATATAATGTAAGCTTTTTAAAATACAAAGATATTTTTATAAGAAAATAAATTAATGAACGGAGGGGGGAAAAGGCAACTAAAGTTATCGCTCTGAAGCCTAAGAAGGCACCTCACCCCAGCCATGGTCTTTTGAATTGCATGTGAAAACTGAATGATGGATAAGGAAGACCAAAAGAGAACTGATTGATGCCTTTGATGTTGGTGAAGGACATTGAACAGTTTGGGCTGCCAGAAGGAAGAACAAATCTGGATTGAAGAAGTAGCCAGAATGCTCTGTAGAAGTGAGGAGGTCAAAATGTCATCTCGGGTCCTTTGACCACATCACCAGGAAAGACCAGACCTGATGCCTGGTAACCGCGAAGGTCAATAGTCAGAGACACGCCCTCCGAGAGACGGATGGGCAGCGTGGCTGCGACAGAGGCCCCAGCACAGCCGTGAGTGTGGGCGCGGTGCGGATCTGGCAGTGTTTTGCTCGGTTGTGTTGCGCAGGGTCTGCTGTGAGTTGAGAGGGACTTGATAGCATCTACAACATAAAAACATTTAAGGAAAAAGCAAACGTTTCTTCTGTCTACAAAATAGGCTTACGGCTCCATTGGCAGGGCGGTGAGTGGATAACCACACTCGGGGTGAGAAGTACATGAGCGGGAGAGTTCAGATCGCTTTGAGAGACCAGAGCAAACACCTAAACCAGCTGTTTGCTTGTCGTTCGGGAGCGCGCTGGCTTCCACTCAAAGCTGCCCACGAGCTGCGTGTTAAGCAGAGACTGACAGGGCAGGGAAAGAAAGCAGGGAGAGAGAAGGGTGCTTTCGTACAAGGTCCCTGCCTGGGTCTGAAGGTGAGGTGGTAGGTGGTGGGCTCCCAAAGGTGAGCAGTTCTATGGGGGTGGGAAGGTGGTGGTGCATGTAGGAAGCACACTGACAGGAGGATTGGCAACTATGAACCATGGCCAGATCTTGAGAGCCGTGAATCCTCTGAATGACTACAGTTCGGAGAACCCTTCAAGGAGGTACAAGCCAGAAAGGGATGGGAACAGCTATGTGATGCCCAAAGATGGCTTCGGCTGCAGAGAGGAGAGTGGATTCCAGGCCGACAGCTGTAGAGAATGTGGTGACCGCGTCATGGATTAGCACCTGGACATGGCCATGAAACCCACTCTCCCTGTTTTTGTAAATGTGAGAAACTATCACCTCCCTCGTAGAATTATTGGGAAAGTAGAATGAGAAACTGTTAGTAAAAATGCTTATAACAATAATACAGAGCGGGGTGGTGAGGAAACGCAGTGCCAAATGCTGAGTAAACCTTCAGTAAAGACTACTGAAAGTGCATTACTACCATGTTACACCGACTACTTCTTACCGCCTCTACCAGTGCGGTCATAACTGAGCCAGCACTTTCTCTCACCCGGAGCACCACAGTCGCCTCCTATCAAGTCATCCCACTGCCCCTCTTGCCAACCCAGTCTCATCTCTGTATTAAACAACTGGGACCAGTCATTCAAAATGCACCTCAATCACAGACTAAGCCTAATTTTCCTTATCTGTGAAGATCTACCATAAGACTGACAATCCTGTGGAGAAATAGGCAAAGAAGATAAATAGGCCACAGGAAGAAAAGCATAGCTAATGGCTCTGAAACATGAATAATCATTCAACTTTATTGATAATAAGAGACATGCAGATTAAAACCTTTTTTTCTTCACCTAGCAGATAGTGTTTGATGATTAAAAATAATACATTGTTAGTGAGGTGCTGAGGAGACTTTGTGATGTAGAGAGTTCTGCTTTGGGCTGCTAAACACAAGGTCAGCAGTTCTAACACACTAGCCTCTCTCTGAAGGAAAGATGAGATTTTCTGCTCCCATAATGATTTATAGTCTCAGAAACTCACGGGCAGTTCTCCTGGTTCTTGTAAGGCTGCTATGGATTAGAATTGAATTGATAGCAATTGTTGCTATTGTTTTGAGTGGGATGGTAGCTTGTTACAACCTCAATGGAAGGCAATCTTAAAATACCAAAAATACAAATCTTTTGGCATAGCCATTGAGGAAATGATGTGAGGACACATATGACCTCCTCCAGCTATGCTAGGGGGAAGGAGAATCTGACTTCTTATCTGCCTGGGGATGATTTCTATGAGGCACTGGTTAAATATGGCTTGATCCTCCCACCTTCTTTACCCTATTCTGACACCAACCATCACTCTCACAACATTCTACTGCTCTACTGGGCTCAACAATCCATTGCAATGGCCAAATAAAACTCAGAGACCCTATTTACAATTATGGGATTTATTAGGGAAGCTAGTAGTTTACAATTCAGGATCAGAAATGTTAAAGATACAATTCTTTTGTCCACAGCACTCCTCATTCACACAGCCCCTTGATCTGGTCTGTTCAGCCAAGTATCACAAAGTTCCCTTCATGCTGATAAATGTCCAAAGGGCACCTCACGCTTCAAACCAGCTTCCAGCCTCAAGCCACTCAACTTTACTCCTTCCATGGTCCTGGACACCTACCACTGTCTTGTGGTCTTTGCTACCACTTCCTGCTGCCGCCACCACTTTTCCACAAAGGGATCACAGATGTGCTCTGCTCATGGATCTTCTTTCTTTATAATCATGAGAGTCCCCATTCCTGCATCTGAGATAACTCACTTTAAAGCCAGAGATATGGGAAGATTGACCAATCCCCTCTTTAGAGACCCTCCACTCTATTTGCATGCTCAGTCATTTGATGAGAATCACCAATCTCACCCAATCATTTGGTGAGTTTCACAAAGACTATGGATAAAAGAACAATACCAAGTAATTCAACATTGCCAAAACCTTTTAATTATTATGAATTTAGCCTGTGGCTATTATGGCACGTGACTAATTTCAGCATTGTTTGCAATAGCAGAATATGATTGATCCCACCGCCTCTTTCACTCAATTCTTACCAATGTTTCTACTCTTGCTCTCTGAACGCAAGCCATTCTGAACCACTCAGTATATTTCAACTATGCCAGCGCAGACTCAAAGTGACTGCATCTGCTATTCTTTCTTGGGAGCCCTTCTGTCCATCTGCAATGCTCTGCTCTGGTCACTTCTGCCATGAAACAAAACACCCCTGTATTTAGTAGCTTACAACAGCAAACTTTTCCTCTTTGTCACAATTCCTATCGACCGGACAGTCCTGTGGCTCAGGCTAGCTTGGATGTACCTGGATGGTCAAGATTTCCTGGGGGTGGATTTTAGATGGGACAGCTGAAATGACTGGGACAGACAAGGGCTTATTCCATTCACATGGTTACAGCCATAGGATTCCCAGAAGCAAGACAAACCTATACCTATGCAAAAGCACTTTCAAGCTCATGCTTGCACCACAAAGCGACCTGCTTATGTCACTTTGGCATAAGTATGTCATATAATTGAGCCAGAGTCAATGTTGAATATCCAAGAATGTCAATTTAAGGAACTTCTTTGGAGACCATCGCTGCCACATTCAACCACAGATACTTCATATCATTTAGCGCTATTTAACATTGTGGTGGTTAAGACTGTGTGTCAACGTGGACTGCTCATTATTCTCTGGATTGCCAGGTGTAGTCATCCTCCATAGTGAGGTCTGATATAATGTAATCATTTCCATGAAGAGATATGCTATGAACAACCAATCTGTGGAAAGGGCATTTCTTCTGGGATGTGGCCTGCATATAATGGATATTCTAGCAATATAATGGATCTTAAATAATATAATGGATATTCTGCTTGCCTGGATCCTGCATCTAGCTCTTATTATCCGATCTCTTGGTCTTAGGACTTAACCCAGCAGCCTGAAGTATTGCCAGAAGATCTTAGATTCATCAGCCTCCACAGCTCATGGATCAGCAGCTTGCTGTCTGATCTGCTGGCCTTGTTTCATAAGTCCCTGCAGCTATGTGCGTCAGAAAAAGCCTCCCGCCTGATATCTGAACCATGATCCGGAGACTTCCCAACCTTGACAAATATATGCGCCATTTCCTTGAGAGGAGTCTCTCTCCTCTCACAATTGAGTTGATTGTGACTCATACCGACCCTATAGTGGATAGGGCAGAACTTTGTTTGTGGCTTTTGGAGACTAACTCTTTATAGGAGTATAAAGTCTCATTGTTCTTCCATGGAGCAGCTGGTGCTTTTGAACTGCTGACCTTGAAATTAGTAGCTTAATGCTCTCTTTAGATATGAGTATACATTTCACTGATTTTGCTTCTCTAGAAAACCCAGTCTGGTCTTGGAGGCTTCATGGAACTTTTGTAGAAGATCTATTTTACTGGACAAAATATGTTGCTGTTGGAATGCCTATTGATAAGTACAAGATGTTTCGACCGTATTTAAAAGATCTGATCTGAAAAAGGAATTAATAAAAACATATCCACATTGGGCAGATGAGCCCTACAGGACCA
>NW_022103898.1:33694151-33707476 GCF_000313985.2 Echinops telfairi
GCGCTTTACACAATTGATGTGTGTATGGATTGGGATAACAGTTGTATGAGCCCCTAATAAAATGTTAAAAAAGAAAAAAAAAGAAAAAAAAAAGAATTATACAACACAAATCTAAAAACAAACAAACAAACAAACAAAAAAACATATCCACATTGGAAAAAATGTAAAAAGAGGAAAACAAAATCAGCCACAACGATACTATTCTTCCTATTTTAGTATGGAATATATGTACTTATTTATATCCCAAGAGTATAATACACACACAATGAGGATTTGAAAACTGGAATTAAAAGATAATGGAATTTTTCCACAAAAATTTTGCAGCCCCTTGTGTGTGAGAGAGTGTAAAATGGCTTGTTGCCATCAAGCTGAGTTCCTATGGTATTATTGGTTTGGTTAATATTATATATATATATATTTTTTAATATACTTCAGGAACCTTGATAAGACAGTGGATAAAACATTGAACTGCTAACTAAAAGTTCAGAGTTTTAAACTCACAAGCTACTCCAAAGGAGAAAGACATGGCAGTCTACTGCCATCAAGATTATAAATTTGGAAACGCTGTGAGGCAGTTCTACTCTGTCCTTTAGCTGGAATTGGCTTGATGGCAGTGGGCTTGGTTTGATAATATATTTAATACTGTGACAAACATCCTCATCTACTGCCATCATTACCATCAATTGATTCCAACTCATAGCAACCTGGGGGACAGAGTGGAATGGAGGGTTTCTGAAGCTAGATCTTTATGGGAGCAGAGCGCTTCATCTCTCTCCCTTGAAGCTGCTGGGATTTGGAACCTAACTTATAACCCACTATGCTGCCAAGGATCCTTAAATTAAATAATAGTGTAACTTTCAAAGAAGTAGAATGATTATCTTATTAAAAAGGGACATGTCATTTGTAAGAATGAAACAAACAATAAAGTAAAACTGAGGAGAAAATCAGTACAATCTCATTAACCAGGTAGCAAGAGAGATAAGTGCATCAGTACTTGTCTTTGGACACATCTTTGTATGCTGGCCATACATGCAACTAAGCTCCAGTGTCACTGCCATCGAGTCAATGCCGACTCATTGCGACCCCTGTGCGTTTCCAAGACTGGAACTGTTCACAGGAGTAGAAAGTCCAGTCTTTCTCCCCTGGAGTGACAACCGTGCTGATCACAGCCCAACTAGTAACCGCTACATCACCAGGGCTCCTATACATGTAACAGGTATAGAGTTTTATAAAAATGGAATCGCTGTAGTCATCTTGATTTATGACTGATTTTTGAGCATTTAACTTATTTAAATGAATTTTTTTACCTTGATTAGATTTTTTAAATTGTCAAAAATTGAATAGGAGGCCTGATGGCATAGTGGTATGCACTGGGCTGTTAACCGGAAGGTCAGCAGTTCTAAACCACTAGCTGCTCTGTGGGAGAAAGATGAGACTTTCTACTCCCATAAAGAGTTACAATCTTGGAAACAGCCACTTGAACCCTGTCCTATAAAGCCACTATGAGTTGGAATGAACTTGAAGGCAGTGAATAGATAAATATTTACTTAGAATCAATTTTAACCCTATCTTCTTTCCTGTCCCTCAGGTGCAACCAGTATACTGAGTTTATTTCTTTTCTTTTCCCCCCTCACTTTTATTGAGGGCTCTTGTATCTCTTATCACACTATCTCACGTGTAGTTTTTTCATGTAAATGTGTTTCCTTAAACAACGTGGTGTTCTCCTTCATGCAAACAGTACTGCTGTGTGTCTTGGTTCTGCCTTCTCCCTCTCACTCTAGTCTTCCTGGGATCTTCTGGTTCCCGTTTGTAGCTGTAATTCCTTTATTTTCAGAAATGTGCTCAGTTAGGCAGTATATAGTTGGTGGAGTTGTTTCTATTTTCTTGCTCTTATAACAGTGCATAGAAGAAAGGTTGTATAAGAAAACCCCCAAACTGAGGCCCTTGGCATGACCAAAATGGCTACCCCAGATCTAAATTAAGCTCCATTTTAAATTAAGCCACAGCTTGGCCTAAAAAACTCTGCTTCTTCGGCTTGAAGAGATCATTCAACTTCCTGTAAAAGTCTAACAGCTTGTATCCCAAAGGAAGCAAGTGTCAAAACTGTAGCTTGTGCAAGAATTGGTAAAAGGTGCTTGTTGAGAGTGAGTGCCTGAGCGGTTTAATCCAAGAATGGCTGGATCAACAGGTCTCAGGAGGTTCGGGATAGAAATGGTCATGTTAGGAGGCATGGTAGTTTAACAATCCCCTTGTAACTTTTTGTCATGTAGACCTTCTTGCCTCTAAGCATGTAGCCCTTTGTTTATTCCACCTGATAAAAAGACTTACCTGTCTTCTTGCAATTTGAAACATTATCCTATCCTCCTTGGGTGTCAGGATGTCTCCCAATTCTCTACCTTTCAATACAACTTTTTGCTTTCTCTACTAACAGTATAAGTCTGGTGCTTTGCTATGACATTTCTTGGTTATTCCAAAAGTACCTTGAAGTGACACTTTTTCTTCTTCATTTTCCTAGGTACCAGGGACCAGAGGCGGCAGAAGGAGATTAAGTAACTTCGGGGCCTTCCATGTCCACAGTGAATTTGGGGTTGCAGTGCAGGAAACATTGTCAAGTCAACCTTCTTAGCTCTTTGCAGAGTTCGCTGCATTTTATTGTAGGATTTTTCATGCTCTTTTTTCTGTTTTTATAAAACAGAACATATATTCCTTCAGATTTAGATTCCATGTGACCATTACTTAAAATCTCAAAACTTTAAAGTCATTTAGAAGTGGTGAACACAGGCTACATCAAGAGATTTACTCAAAAAAATTCTGTGATACTTCATTAGGAATATCCTCTGCTTCTAAGACAATATACCTCTAAATTTTGTTTAAAGCTTCCAAAGCTAACTCTGCCTTTGTTAACATGGGGAAAGCCAAATCTAAGTGCCATACTGAATCTCTCAGGAGCTCTTACTCCATGAATAAGCATTTTGGTCCTTTGCCATGTTTGTTTCTGTCAGCTTGGCAGGACTTAACCAAAGGCAATTCAGAAAATCAGTGGCTACATGGAGAAATCTTTGATCTTTCTAAATTATATTTTCTGCACAGTAAATTAGAAAACAAAGTATCTCAAATTAATAAATTAATGGGACACCATTTTAAAAGTAGCAGCTTAAGGCATCAAAATAAGACCCTCTCTATAAGTACGGCTCCTTTTCTTCTCCCAAAGAATCTACTAAAGATTCAAAGCCAGAGAATCTAAAACTAGATGCCCATTCCTTAAATAGCTTTAAAATTTTGCCTCCAAGAACCTAGAATGAGTGCTAGAGAAAATCCAAATAATTGGATTGTTTCTTTAACTCCATAGACTTGCACAGAATTACATAGCATTTTTAAATAGTTTCTGAAATTATGTGAGAATTCTTACAAATTAGCTAGAGATTTTAAAAATCGGTATCAGCCCAGGTTGCCTGATTTATTTCAATTAGTCCATATGTTAATTGGCTGTGGAAAAGCCAAATTATGGTTAGACTGTGCTGAATGAAAAGATTCTCAAGGTAGTTTAACTTTGGATACAAACAAGCGTTTAGATACAAAAAAGAACTTTAGGAAAACAGCCAGAACCATCGTCACAGAAACTTGAGGTAGAGCCAAAAATTACTTGAAACCCCTAAGGTCTTCCCCTCCCCCCACAAATTGAATGAACAAAGGCCCACTCTTGATTATGAAAGAAGGATAAACATGTATTTAATTATCCCGCCCGATCAGTCCATGCATTTTTAGAACATTCTGAATTAGATCCTTCAGGTGAAAGAACTATAGGGGCCTTTAATGCAATATCTACAGCTGGCTTCAAGCTTGAAATGTCATCATTAGTTAGAAGACATTATCTAGATCAGAAGGCTACTCCTACTGCCACATTACCTAACTCGGCTCACAAGCACAAGGAAGGCTGATCCAACTCTCCAACTCCTTGCTGTTGAGTCAATGCTGGCTCATAGGAAGCCTGTAGGATAGAACTTCTCTTGTGGGTTTACGAAACTACAACTTAAAAAAAACCAACATTTTATTGAGGGCTCTTACAGCTCTTGTAACAATCCATACATCATTTGTACATATGTTGCCATCATTATTTTCTAGACATTTATTTTCTATTGAGTCCTTGGTGTCAGCTCCTCTTCCCTCCCTCTTCTTCCCTTGTGGTCCCTTGATAAATTATAAATTATTATTATTTTCATATCTTACATCGATTGCTGTCTTCCTTCCCCCACAGTTTCTATTGTTTGTCCCACCAGGGTGGGGGGAGGGTGCAGTTAAGTGTTGATCTTCATGATCCGCTCTGTTCCCCTCTGTTCTGTTGCACGCCCTTAGTGTTTGCCTCGGTGTGGTGGGATCAGATCAGGTGCAATTCCCACACTGTGTCTCCAGTGTTGTCCCTTGTAGGGCTTTGGGTCAGTGAGGGATGTCGTGTCTCATAGGGGGGCTGGCCATATGGTCTTCTCTGTGAATTGGCTGCTCGGAGCAGGAATCTTGTCGTCAAGGCTTGGTGCGCCAGGAAGTGCTCCATTCTCTCTTCCTCCCCCTTCATTTCCTCCCATGTGCTCTGATCAAACATGTCCCTCTCCCTGAGCTGCAGCTTCAGTGCTGTCCTCCGAAATAAGTTCTTTTGGGGGGGAAGGAGCAGCTGTCTGGAATATACTCTTTTCTTATAATCTGCGTACTCACTTTAATCTTGTGATTGTTTTTATAAGACTTGTTAAATGTATTAGGCATTATGGTCCTCATGGTTACAACCAAGCCTTGGAACATCTAGCAATGTGACAAATTGTGTATTAAAAATAAGTGAATTTTTGCTAAGGATAATGAAGTTTAGTTCTGGAATCAGACCTTGTGGGATGCCAAGTTATTCCTCTAATGTGCCCTGCTTGCAATATCCATTTCCAGTAAGAATCAACTACCCTGAAATCAGACCTGAAGTTATAGCAAGGTACACGACATCGTGCTCAGTAACCTCCTAAAACAGAGTTGGCATTTGGGGTCTTGAAAGCTCAACTACTTAATCCTTTCAGAAGACAGGGAACTCCTCAACTGAAGCACTGGACATGACTAAACTGGCTGCCTCAGATCCAAAGTCGCTTAATTTTCAATTTAACTGCAACTTGGCCTAAAATCTTTCTTTCTGGTGCTCTGTAAAAACAATTCAGCTTCTTGTAAAAAATTAACCGCTTGTAAACTGAAAAGACCAAGGGTCAAAATGAAAGCTTGTGTGAGAAATTGTTTGCTAAAGGTATTTGGTGAGAGCACTTTCATGGCTTTATACCAGAAGAATGCTTTAGTCAGCATGTCCCAGGAGGTTAGAAAATAGAAATGATAAACTTACGAAGGATTATACTTTTTAAATTCCTTGTAGTTTTTTGTCCTACACTTCCTCTTGCCTATGAGCCTGAAACCCTTTGTTTACATCACCCCATAAAAAATGCACTCTTGTCTGGCAGTTTAGGACACTATAAGAGAGTGTATGACTGGTGCTTTGCTATGACAAATTGTATACATTTCTCTAGGATATATGTCCAGGAACAGAACTCCTGGATCATAAAACGTGCACATATTTAACCTTACCACCTAATGCCAAATTGTTTGCTAAAGTAGTTATGCTAGCTTACACTTCCACTAATAGTATTCCAATGACTGCACATTGCCACAAATACTTGCATTTTTACCACTTGTATCTTTGTCTACTATCATTCTATTCAAAGAAAAATTATAGACTTGTGATATGCATTGTCAAATCACTCAAAAGTAGACAGCTTACTACTTCCTAGTTTGAGCTTGCTTAAATAGTCCACCAGTTCCAAACCCTGCTGGTTTGGAAATACTGATGGCTTAGCATCCAGGATCACAGTAAGAAGAAACTCAAGGCACTTTGACAAACTGACAAGCCTTAAGTTGCAATATTGAAAAATCCTGTGGGCAAAATATTGAACAATGCAAGAAGCAGCAAAAGAAGATGGAAGTAATACACAGTCTTTGTACCAAAAATTACTGGTTGACATTCAACCATTTCAAGAAGTAGGTCAAGGACCAACGGTATTGAAGGAAGAGCTCCAAGATGCACTGGATGTATCGATGAAGCACGTGGCTCCAGGAATTGATAGAATGCCAATTGAAATGTTTCAAGAAACCGATGCTGTCTTGGAAGCACTCATGACTAGACTATGTCAAGAAGTTTGGGAAGCAGCTACCTGGCCAACTAATTGGGAGAGATCTATATCCATGCCCATTCCAAGAAAGGTGATCCAACCAAGTGCAGGAATTATGGAACAATATCATATGAAAATAGAACTTCGCGAAGACCGTTTTGAAATGACTGCAGGTGTACAGCAACAGAAATTCAAGCCGGATTCAGAGGAGGACCCAGAAGGACTAATATTACATCCGACGTCAGATGGATCTTTGTTGACTGCAAAGAATATTAAAGAGATGATTCCTTGTGTTTCCTTAACTACATAAGGGCATCTATGTGGATCATCACAACCTATGGATAAAATTGTGAAAATTTTTGTGAAATTCCAAACCCCTTCATTGTGTTCATGCAGAACCTGTACATAGACCAAAATGTAGTCATTCAAATAGAACAAGGGATACTGTATATGGTTGAAAATCAGGAAAGGTCTATATCTGGGTTGTTTTATTTCACCATTATTACTTTAATCTGCAGGCTGAGTAAATAATAGTGAGGTGGGACTATACGAAGAAGAACTCGGCGTGGTATCAGGATTGGAGAAACCTGGGATATGTAGATTATACAAAGCCAGCAGAACTTGAAGCACTTGCTGATGAAGAACAAGGCTGCAGCCTACAGTATGGGTTGCAACTCAATAATGTAAAGAAAACAAAAGTTCTCACAACTGGACCAATAGAAAGCATCATGATGAATGGAAAAATATTGAAGTTGTTAAGGATTTCAATTTACTTGGGTCTATAACCAATGCTCAAAGAAGCAGCAGTCAGTTGATCAAATGAAGTCCATTGGGCAAATTTACCTCATAAGACCTCTTTAAAGCATTGAATAGCAAGGCTGTCACTTTGAAGACTACAGTGCACTGGACCCGAGCCTCACGATACAGCTGACATTGGATAAGGTTCACAAAAGAATTGATTCATTTGAATTATGTCAACGAAAGACCACTCAAAGTACCACGAACTGCCCGAAGAACAAGCAAACTTTATCTTAGAGAAGTATAGTCAGAATGTGTCTTAGAAGCAAAGATGGAGGTTTTGTCTACCTACCTACCTTGGACAGGTTACCAGGAGAGGCAATTCCTAGAAAAGGACATCATACTTGGTAAAGTGGAGAGCCAGGAAAAAAGAAGACCCTCAGTGACATGGATGGAAACAGTGGGTGCCACGATGGGATCAAGTATAACAATAAATGTCCAGATGATGGCTGACGTAGGATGAGGAAATGTTTTCTTCGTGAGCCGGAGCTGGCTCTGTAGCAGCTCACAATGTAAACATCAGCATACGTATGCCATCAAGTTGATTCCAACTCAGTTTGTCCCTGGGTGGCACAAATGGTTTCCCCTTCTCTACTAAACTAAAGGTGGGAAGTTCAAACTAACCTACAGGCACTGTGGAAGAAAGACCTAGCGATCTGCTGTGGTCAAAACCCCAGCCAAGATCGCCCTGTGGAGCAACTCTACTCTGGAGCACAGGGGACCAGTGACTCACTAGCAATGGGATTAGGGTCTTATTTTGTTTCGGGGTTGTTGTTTTCAGTACATAAAGATGTGTTTCCTTACATCGCAAGTAACCTGAACACTTTAATTTCTCATGTTAGCCATTTAAAAAATATTTGCCAAATGGCTAATTGGAAAATTGTTTAAATTTACTTCACATTCTACATTTATGAGATAAGTACATATTTTTTATGGTTTTGCTGCTTATGTTTCTCCTTATATAAAACACCTTTTCCAAATGTGGTGAAGAAAGCTGATGGTGCCCGGCTATCAAAACATATAGCGTCTGGGGTCTTAAAAGCTTGAAGGTAAACAAGCGGCCATCTAGCTCAGAAGCAACAAAGCCCACATGGAACAACATATCAACCTGTGTGATCACGGGGTGTCCAACGGATCACTGAAGACAAATGGGTGCATAAGCAAATGTGGTGAAGAAAGCTGATGGTGCCCGGCTATCAGAAAGTATAGCGTCTGGGGTCTTAAAGGCTTGAAGGTAATCAAGCGGCCATGTAGCTCAGAAGCAACAAAGCCCACATGGAAGAAGCACACCAGCCTATGCAACCACGAGGTGTCGAAGGGATCAGGTGTAAGGCATCATCAGAACAAAAAATCTTACCATAGTGAATGATGGGGGGAGTGCAGAGTGGAGATCCAAAGCACATTAGTAGGCCACTGGAGATCCCCTTGCAGAGGGGTCTTGGGGAGGAGAGGAGCCAGTCAGGGTGCGATGTAACAATGATGAGAAATACAACCTTCCTCTAGTTCCTAAAGGTTTCCTCCCCGCTCCCACTACCATGACTTGAATTCTATCTTGCAAGACTGGCTAGACCAGAGGAGGTACACTGGTACAGATAGGAACTGAAAATACAGGGAATCCAGGACGGATGAGCCCTATAGGACCAGTGGTGTGAGTGGCAAAACAGGGAGGGTAAAGGGAGAATGGGTAGGAAAGAGGGAACCAATTACATGGAACTGTGTGTGACCTCCTCCCTGGGGGACAGACAACCAAAAAGTGGATGAAGGGAGACGTCGGACAGGGCAAGATATGACAAAATACCCATTTATAAACTATCAAGGGCTCATGCGGGAGGGGGGAGCGGGGAGGGAGGGGAAAAATGAGGACCTAATGTCGGGGGTTTAAATGGAAAGAAAATGTTTTGAGAAACGATGTACAAATGCGCTTTACACAATTGATGTGTGTATGGATTGGGATAACAGTTGTATGAGCCCCTAATAAAATGTTAAAAAAGAAAAAAAAAAAACACCTTTTCAATAAAATTGTGGTATTTGTAGATCTTAGGTCAGTGGCACAAGAGTGAAGCAAACAGAGGAGAACTCTTCAGATAGAACTGAGAGGCTTGGTTCTGTGCAGGAGAAGAAGAAAAGACAAAATTAAGTCTGGAGATTTTATTATTTTAATTTTACCAAAGCTCTTTCACTCTAATAACATTAAGGACATGAGAGATATAATATTAGATCTTGATAAACTATCAAATTAAATTTTGTTTCCACTGCATGAAAATTAGAAATCGTATAATACAAAATTACAAAGATGTCTAAAAATAGCATTTACATAGTAGGGTATGATGTGAGATATCTGCAAATAACCACATAGACCTGTCCATTTTATTCAATTATCTCAAAATAATAGCCATATTATATTTTATACTTATAAAAAACCTGAAACTGCAGCAAGATCTTTGCGAGTCAACAAGGTCAAGAGTAAAATTGAATTTCCGTCCATCATGGTGGCCCAAACTTTCTACACCCCCTGCACATTTTTCAATTAGGATTTTAAGTGTTTCAAAGAGGAAAGACTGCAGCCAAAGAATTGTTAAATTACAAAACAAAAACATTATCATTGCAAGTTTCTAAAGTGCTGAAAGCTAAGTGTTTTAATGCTGAAATCCTTGACATTTAAAAGGCTCAGGAGCCAAGCCTACTGAAGCCAACTAACATGCAAATTATAACAATTTATCTCTCAGGCCTTGGCATGCTATTTTTTGTTAACAGAAGTAGAGTGAGATATTTGAGTTTCAAACCCTCTAGAAAGGATATAAATCAGAACTACATTCCACATGGAAAAATCCTTGCTTTTTCTCTTTCCTATAGCTTCTCCCAGAAACTGCCTGAACTTCCCAACCAATTTTCAGTTAACGTGAGGGACCAATCACCCATTTATTTCCTCACCCTACTCTTTATCCCCTAAAGCTTCGTGTGCCTCCCTCCCTTCCTTCCTCATAAGTTGTGTAGATCCAACTTCAATAACTATAGAGTAAGGACGAGAGCTGTATGATTGTCAGTTCCATTCCCAATAAAGTTAATGTTTTTGAACAATGTTCTTTGCTTGGAAACAACTACATAAGGGCCTGGTGATGGGGAATGTGTTGAATTCCTCTTTCAAGGAACTCGATTCCTCTTTCAAGGAATTTAACTGTCAGTGGTGCCCGTGTGAAAACTAGGCTCTTTCTTTTGTCCTCTTCCATGGATAGCCAAAACCATTCACAGGATAGTAAGGCATGTTCACCTTTCCAATTCTGCTCTACCAGAACCCATCTTCTCTTTCCCCCATCTCAAGCTCCGGGTCATGGAGAATTCAGAGTAAGAACAAAATAATAGAACTGGTAGCATATTGAATATCTAAACATAGGAAGATGGTTGCAAGCATAACTTTGGAGTGAAATAACCCTGGGATGGGATTCTGGCACTGTTAGGGTTCCTTTCTTTCTCCCTCCCGCTCCCCCTTATAAACCTTCCTTCCTTCCATGAGGGTTTCTGGAGTACTTCCAAGAATATGCTCCTTCAGTCCTTGGTGGTGCCGAAGTGGGTTAAGCCTGGGAGAAAATGTGGCAGTTGGCTTCCATAAAGATTCACAATCTTGGAAATCCTTTGGAGCAGGTCTACTCCATACTGTAGCGTCTCTGAATCAAAATCGACCTGGTAATAGTGAGAGACTTTGAGGATATAGCCCTGAAAAAGACAATCAGGGAGCCTGATCGAGAAGAGCTTCACTAGTGGGAAGATAAAACAGAAAGGAGAGAAGAGGTGATAGGCTGAGACTCCTTCAAGGAGGACCATTTTAGATGAGGAAATCTCTCAGGAGTGGATATTTGAGCTAAATAGCCTGAAGGACGGAAAAAGAACTAGCTAGGAAGATGAGCTGAGGGATGTTTGAGACAGCTTTTACGGTTTGAACTGCACAATCCCAGAGGCAGAAATAGAGCTTGATGAGCTTACGGGAAGGGAAAGGGGACACTGTTACTAGAGCAGAATGTGCGGCATGGAGGGTGGGGAGAACAGTTGAGGTGAAGCTGGAGCAGGCATCAGACCATGAAGGGCCTGCCTGGCCACAGTAAGGAGTTCAGATCTTGTTCTATGAGCAAAGTGAATCCATTGGTAGCTTAAAAATTAGCTTTAACACTCCAAAGCCCCTTCTGGCTAGTCTGTGGGGAACAGAAGCAGGGTACTTGCTTAGAAAGTTACTGGTTAGGATTGTAGAGAAAAGATGGTGGTGAAAACATCTAGTGAGATTGAAAACAGAGTTTGTGGACAAATCTGCCATGTTTAGAAATTAGTAGTGGGAAGGTGAGGGAAACTGAGAAATCAAGAATGACTTAGGGCTGTGTGCTTGAGCTTCTGCTGAGACAGTGCTGTCATGGACTGAGGTGAAGAAGGTTGGAGGCAGGACAGAAACTCTGTTAGATTTACTTCCTTTGATATACCTATTAGATACCTAAGGGGCAAGGAAGTGGTTGCAGATATGAGTCTGAAATACACACAAGATATCTGTGC
The DNA here is from genome assembly GCF_000313985.2 of Echinops telfairi. NCBI lineage: Eukaryota > Metazoa > Chordata > Mammalia > Afrosoricida > Tenrecidae > Echinops > Echinops telfairi. The sequence continues at coordinate 33,705,665 of NW_022103898.1, forward strand.
TGGAGGTAGTCATTTGAGGATCACCAACTCAGGGAGCATTTAAAGTCCCAGAACCCGAAGATATGATCCGGATAGAGAAGAATGTTCAGGTCCAAATCCCAGACTTTCCCACAGTTACAGATCACACAGAACCAAAGGGCCCATGACAGCGTTTTGTCAGCATCCAAATCAAACTTACTGCCATTGAGTGGATTCTGACTCATAGCCACCCTATAGGATAGAGTGGAACTGCCCCGTGGGTTACCTAAATTGTAACTCTTTACAAGAGTAGAAAGCCTTGTCTTCCTCCTGCAGAGCAACTAGTGACTTTGAACTGCCGACCTTGAGGTGAACTGCCCAATATGTAACCCACTACATCATCAGGGAAATGGGGAACTCCAGGTGAATGGGAAAATGTTTTAAGAAGTGGTCACCTGTGTTGAAGGATTGAGATTTACCTCTCCTGTGAATTTGGCTCATTTTCTTAAAACTGTGTAAACTTCACTTTCCTCATCTGTAAGATGTGTGGGTGGGAGGGGTGGTGGTGGTGGTGGAGGAAATAGTACCATGCTAAGTGTTGTTAGGAATAGTTAAGATATAATAGTCTATGTCATAAATAGTAAATTAATCTATTATTGTTGGGCTTTAAAATCTGCATGTTTAAGGGGACATTCAAATATATGTCAGGGAGAAAAGTACATACATTTGGTGGAAAAGTTCTGAATATCATATCAAGTTTCATCACATCTTCCAAATCATCCTTAAAGATCCTTTTTAGTCTGTATCTTTTTAGTTCTTGTGGAGTCTGGGCTTAATATATGAGAATTCCTTCTTCTCTGGATAGTCAAAAGTTGCTATGACAACTGACTAGAAATGAAAGCCCTCTGCTTTACTTATTTATCTGAGGGTGATGTATGGCAGAAGGAGGAAATGTGATTGCCACAAACATTACTTGAGAACCTTCAGAAAAAGGACATGCAAGGGCCATTTCCCCTCATCCTGCTCATATACTTTATTTGTTATTTATGATTACTCCTCACTTCTCTCTCCTGAAGCATTTGAGATCATTGATATTATTAAAACATATACAAATGGAAGCAGTTTAAGGATGATAGATCAGAGAGTAAATATTATTTGGAGTAGAAAAATGACCCAATATATTATGCTTTAAAAAGCACCATTAACACTATGTAACAATCTTCAGATATTTTGGAAGTCAAATTAGGAAGGGAGTCATGATGGTTTAAGAACTTCTCAAGAGTTGTGTTAGTCTGGGTTGACTAGAGAAACAAATCCAGAGACACTCATATGTGTGTTGAGAGAGCTTTATATCAAGAAGTAGTTAGTTATATATCAGGAAAACATCCCAGCCCAGGCCAGATCAAGTCCATAATTCTGATACTTGTCCATAAATTGCTCTTCAGACTCATGTAGCTACAAGCAATGATGCAAAATGCAGGAAGATCACAGGTCAGTGAATCAAAAGTCTTGTGGATCAAAAGGCGGTAGAAGCATCACAGGGTTGGCCCAGGTCTTAGCATGACTTGTCAACAAGAAGGTGAAGGCAGAGAGAGAGAGAGAGAGAAAGTAAGTTCCCAGGATCCTCCTTATGAAAAGGCCATGCCCACCAGGAGGCACCATCAGGCTGTGACCTGATTGACAGGCTGGACTCCACCCCTTCACTTCTATATCATCAAGTTGACATGACATTATGTAACTATCACAAGAGTCTTTTAAAAATCATTAGCCAAAACCCTCATTAAGACAGAGAGAATTCAGGCCTGTCTGGATAGGACAGGCTGGATGAACAATCTGGAGGAGAAAACAACGGGA
>NW_022103898.1:33708972-33713789 GCF_000313985.2 Echinops telfairi
AGAGAATTTTGAACTGCCATGTAAGTTATTACTCTGCAGTGATAATAGTGACTGGTATCTGGATATCACTTTACAGTTTGTAAGGATCCTTGTTGGTACCGTGAGTAAGTTTTTGACTGTTAACTGAAAGGTCTCCAGTTCAAACCCACCAGCTCATCCAAGGGAGAAAGATGAGTCATTCTGCTTCTGTAAATATTTCACCCTTGGAAACCCACGAAGGGTAGTTCTACTCTGTCATATAGGGTCACTATGAGTCAGAGTCAAATCAATGGCAATTTGCTTTATTGTTTATAAAAACTTACATGCATTGCAGAAAATGGTATCACAACTATTCTATTTTTCCCTAAACCACACAAGCTAACAATTGAACCATGAACCGTCTACCATTATAGTTTTTTAATATGTAGCAGTATAATATATGTGGATCTAATAGAGTAGTGAGGAGCCCTGGTAGAGTAGTGGTTATGCATTGGGCTGCTAACCACAAGGTCAGCAGTTCAAAACCACCAGCCCCTCCAAGGGAGAAAAATGAGGCTTTCTATTCCCAGGAAGAGTTATAGTCCTGGACACCCTCAGGGGCAGTTCCACCCTGTCCTATAGATCAACTCAATGGCAGTAAATTTTGATTTTTTTAATGGTAGTAGATAATTGTAGCAGTACTGTAAAATACATCATTCACAAAAGTATACAAGACTCATACCTTTTAACAAATAACCATAAAATTCATGTAATCATGTAATCATGCCAAAGTCAAGACGTTTTTAGTTTCAAGATTCCATATGCCCTTAAAAATTATGGAGGACCCTAGTAAACTTTGGTTTATGTCTACCTATAGTATTTACATTATTAGAAATCATAATGGAAAATTAATAAAATATTTATTCATGTTAAAATAACAATGAAGTTATATATGAACATACTTTATAAAAATAACTATTTGTCCAAAATTATGGAAAAGATTAACATCACTTTATTTCCCTCTTCCCCGATCTCTTTAATGTCCAGCTTCATAGAAGACAACAGGAGTCTCATATGTTCTGCCTTCACACTGGTGCAATACACCTACACCTCACTCTGGACTGTCTTCTTATCCACTATTTCACACTTACGGCAATTTTAAAAAAATTCTCAGGCAGCACCTCCAATGGTTCTCAACCTTCCTAATGCTGTGACCCTTTAATACAGTTCCTCATGTTGTGGTGACCCCAACCATAAAATTATTTTTGTTGCTACTTCATCACTGTCATTTTGCTACTGCTATGAATCGGGCAACCCTTGTGAAAGGATCATTTGACCCCCAAAGGGGTTGTGCTTTACAGGTTGAGAACCACTGATCTAGTTCCACATGGGGTTGCTGATGGGCCCAAGGTACCCTCCACAGGTCACCCCAAGTGATATACTGAAGGCCTTGATAACACCTGGGTCACATGAGGGATGGCAGTCACCTGGTGATGGGATGCCTTCTTCCTTTTTCCCACTGTCTTGGTCCTGCCACTGAAGCATGTGAGGCAGTGGCAGGGTGATACAGGTGCTGTGGAGATCAGTGGGTGGAGGCAGAAAGGGAGAAACTGAGAAGGAGTCCAGATGAACCTGTTGGGGCCAGGGAAGATGGGGGATAAGCTAGGACTCCTAGGCATTGGGAGACAGTGGTGGAGGGTGGGCAGAGTGCCTACTCCAACCCCCATGAATTCTGTGGTGGAGAGGTGAGGGAAGAAAGGCACGTTTTAGCACGTAGGGAGTGAGCAAGTTGGGTGAGGCACAACCCCAGACTCTTCTGTAACTTGATTTCACATAACAGCCTGGTCTTTGGAGCCCCGCCATGTTGACAAGTCAGGAGTGGGTGTGTGTTGTTTAGGCTGAAGTAGATGAAGAAAACATGGCCTAACAGACACTAGTTAGAAAAGGAAGACAATTTCTTTTAGATAATTGTGGATATTCTTCTTTGTGCTATACCAGAACTATACAAGTGGCAGTTTTAAAGGTTAATTGGGATGTAGAATCTGAAACCATATCATCCTGTTTCATTATAATCAGTTGATCTCACTTGCCCTTTGATTGACTCTGTTGCCCCGACAAGATTTTGTAACATGATGCACACAGTTCATTTGGAAAATATTGGTCCACCGCCTTAGGCAGATCTTTCAAATGCTGACACATTTCATAACACAATATCAAAAATTCACATGTGTTAATATCACTGCCAATCTTACCGCAAAAAGCTTTAATATTGGTATATGGTCAAGCACATGATGGTATAGCTTTCCAAAATACCAATTTTTCACTCATATTTTGTCATTGGCTATATATATATATATATATTTCCCCCTTGAAGTGACTGGCTCATTTTCTTTGTGAGAAAATGTGTCCCAAATACTCAAGTCTGAGTAGCAAGAATTTCTCAGTAGTCTTGTCAAGTAAAAGTGGTCCTTCCATTAAAAAATAACCAGTTCAGCAGCTCAAAAAATTGGCCACGTGCTTTCCCAGGAGGTAATCAACCATGTACTCTAGGTGTGCAGCAGGCATGCTTTAAGTTCTCCAGGTGTGGTCTCCTGGCAGGCAGCATCAGTACTGCCTGGGAACTTGTGAAGGAATACCAACGGTTGGGCCCCCTCCAGACTTACTGAATCCCAAACTCTGGAAGTGATGCCCCGTGATGGTGTTTCCTCTAGCATCATCCAGGTGACCATGCTTCCATCTAAAGTCTGAGCACCACCGCTTCCCCGCTAGAACGATGGCTGTAAGCCCTGCGTCCACATGAGAACTACCTGCAGCATCACCAATGCCCAGGAACTCTTATGCAGTTAAACCAGTCTCTAAGGGGAGAACCCAGACATGAGTATTTTTTCAAAGCTGCCCCAGAACGCCAATCTGCAGCCACGGCCTATAGCTATCTTTCTCAAACAGCTCTCAGCTGTGCTCTTGTTCAGTGCTGGACAGCAGTCTGCTGAAAATGCAGCTCCCTGACAATGTCCTGGAGTGCTGATAACCGGCCTGCCTCCCTCTGGCTGGAGAAAAATCAATGTGCTTCAGAGTCATTTTCCCATTTTGAATAGTTGGAAAATCTTAAATGCTGAACAAAATAAAGAGTCCAGGAGGACGCAAGGACCCTTCAAATGAGTTAAACCTCTCTTTTAGGAAACTGGGCATGCTGGAGGATTTGGCAATGTCTCTGCTTTTGAGACTGTAGCCCCTCTTCAGCCATGGGAACTTGTTTCTCTCCGTCGTCTTCATTTCTGCACAGATTGCCACATGTGGGCGATTTTCACCCAGATCACATAGTGTTCCCATTTTACAATGAGTAGTTGAACACTCCTTTATCATCCCAGAGGAGCCCTGGTTAAAGTGGTTGGCTGCTAACTAAAACATCAGCAGTTTGAATTCACCTTTTACTCCAACAATGAGACCATCTGCTTCCATAGAGATTTACAGCCTGGAAACTCTATGGGGCAGTCTACTCTGTCCTATAGAGTTGCTATAGATCAAAATTGACAGCAATGAATTTGCTTTTGATTTTTACCACTCTGAAATGAAATTAATCTGATTAGGCAATTCTTGTCTCCTGACAAGTGGTGTAGTGGTTACACGTTGGGTTGCTAATCACCAGGTCAGTAGTTCAAAACCACCAGCTGCTCCTTAGGAGACAGATGGGGCTTTCTACTCCCATAAAGAGTTACAGTTTCAGAAACCCACAGAGGCAGTTCTACTCTGTCCTAAAGGGTCAATGGCAGTGAGTTGAGTGAGAGGGCAGTGAGTTGAATGAGAGGCATTTGACTATCCATCAAAAGATCAGCAGTTCGAACTCACCAGCCACTCCAAGGCTGTTTGCGTCCATAAGGACTTACAGTCTTGGAAACCCGATATAGGGTCAGAATCAACCAGACGGCAATGGGTATATGTGGTGAAGTGAAAGTTGTTAATATGGCTCTTCTTTCCATGTCCCTGTAGCTCCCACAAAATGATTGGGTGGGGCCATGCAAATAAGGTATGTGAAACACGAATAGAGGGGATTGGTCCATTTTAATTGCCACTCCACTGACTATAGGAATGAGCCCTCTCAGAAGCAGAGAGAGAGAATTCTTGGGACCATCAAGGAAGAAGAGGCATCAGCGGCACATTCACACCAAAGGCAGAGGCAGAGATCACAGGGTAGACCAGAGTAGTAGAGTGGGGACTGTGAGACTGAGGCAGAGGCCATGGGACCAGGTAATGGAGAGACTGTGGCCTTGACAGAGACTTGACTGGTGACTGAGGAAAGGTGTTGCTATGGACCTATGACTCTCCTTAGTGCTTTCTGATCCTGGCTTGTGGGAACCTGTGAAGTCAATAATAAACTCACATAATTATGTGAGTTCTGTGTGACCATTGCAATGGATTATTGAACCCATCAGAGAAGTAGAGTGCTTTGAGGGGATGGTTGGTGTCAGAATAGGGTAAAATAAAGACGGAGGGTGCAGACATGCGTAACCTCTGCCGCATGCCGGTAGACTTTAGGGCAGTGCGGAGTTGGATTTGCTGTCTTCTTTGTGTAACCAGAGGTGACCTCCTCCATGCTGTTTGCTCAGTATATAATGCACCATGCCTATAATTATGATTATAAACTTAAATGTAATATCCTGATAGACTATAAAAGATAAATAACTTAGGATAAAAACACATAATTGTAATATGTAAATACTTAGAAACAACTACATTGACCATGATAATAAAGTTGCCATATGTATTTTATATAACAATTTTATTGTAAAAAATTTCAAACATATATTATAGCAGAGAAAACAGTATTTGACTTTGAGATAGTTTATTGTGCCAGCCTGGCT
>NW_022103898.1:33714495-33716703 GCF_000313985.2 Echinops telfairi
GGTCCCGGAGCCAGCAGCACCTGCGTGACTGTTAGAAATGCAGATTCTTTGGTCTAATCTCAGGCTACGAAATCAGGATCTCTGAGTTAGGGACCAGGAATTTGTGTCTTAACACACTCTCTCAGTAATATGCGGGCCCACTTAGGGACTGTAATATGTCTAAACCCTCTACCTGCTCAGACGATACTAAAGCAAATCTCAAACAGCACTCACCAAACTCAACCCAACTCATCACTATGAAGTTACATGCCAACGACGATGAGCCTATTGGACAGAGAAGAGCTGCCCCCTAGGGCTTCCAGGCCTGTAATCTTTCCAAGGCTGTAATTTACAGAAGTGGACTGTGACATTTTCTCCTGTGGAGCAACTGGTGGGTGGGAGCAGCTGAGCTTTTCCTGCCAACAGACCAGTGTTTTAATCACTGCCTTTTTCTGATGAGTGTTCATGTGTTGTCAGCATGATCTACCCTATAGAAAGTTTTCCTTCCCCTAATGGTTTTATCAGCCATTGCTGATCACTGCCTGAGACCATGATTTTACTACCCACTACTATCAAATTGATTTCAACTCATAGTGACCCCATAGGACAGAGTAGAACTGCTCCTGTGGATTTTGGATACTTGTGGGAAACAGAAAGATTTCTCCCAAGTTGTCTCCCCCAGATATATGCCAAACTTAGCTGCTTGCAAATGACTATACACTTGGAGATCATCACAAGTAGATCAGGGGTTATTCTCCCTAAGGGTTATCAGCCATCCAGAGCAAGCAGTCACCACTGTTTATCCCACAACAAGTAGGACCCACTCCCTTCTGATAGGATAGTAGTTGACTGTTTCCTTGTAGGAGACCCCAGAGAGGTCAAGCCCACCCAAGGGTGACCAAGGTTAGGCTGCCATCATGAATCTAGGGTCTACCCATCTTGTCACATGTATACCTCTAGTCCCTCCCATTCCTATGTGCACACCCCTAGCTCATCCCCTTCCTGTCACGCTCATGCCTATCGTACACCCCCTTCCTATGATGTGTATGCCTATTGTACTGGCCCTTCCTGTGACGTGTGGTTACCTGTAATCACACCACCCTAACTAGTTATAACCCTTGGTTAGCAATAAAGTTGGGCTCTCAGGCTCTCCTGCTCTCGCTCTGAAGCTCTCCCCACGAGGACCACCAAGCGGGGCTGAGGTGAGCATGCTACTATGAATAGTGTCTGACTCATTACTTCAATCTCTCTTCTATCTCTCATGCTCTCCATGACTTCACTATAATCTTTACTTATTATCACTGTGCAATTGCGCCTACCGGACCCGTGATGATTTTTTTTTTTGGTGGGGGCACTCCTTTCCCCCGCAGATACTAAGTCTTTAGGGGAACAGACAGCCTCATCTTTCATATGTTGGCTTGTGGATTCAAACTCTTGACATTGAGATTAGCAGCCTACACCACCAGGGTCCCTTTGTGTTGGGAAAATCTATTGCAAACTATCTCTTTAAAGGGTTAAGAAGCAAAGATATCACTTTCATGAAGAGTACTATTATATTGTAGGGATTGCAATCAGGGGGCACAAATCAAACTGTGTATGACTTGTTGAATAGAAAACCAATTTGCTCTGGCATGGATTTTGGTTCAAATCTCTTCACTTGAGAATGCCCAATGAAGAATGACCCAGAACTACTATATACTTATAACTTGAATACCCTCTAGTTTCACTATGATATGTATTAATCTGGTAGACATAGCTCTGCTGCTATAAATGAATATTATTAGAAGATTTGCCCTATCACCAACCTCTCTTGTTTGTGTAATAGTGTCTAGTCACTTAAGGGTTTAATCTGTACAGGCCAACAATTCATTTATTGCAGTTCATAGCTGGTCTATAGTTGTATAATTTCCCTTCCTCAACAGTGATTTAAATTCTATGCCATTGGCTAAACTAATGACACTATTAATGTGTTGTGGTTATGCATTGTGGGGTTAACTGCAAGGTCAGTAGTTCTAAACCATAAGCCAGTTTTGCAGGAGAAAGATGAGACAGTCTAATCCTGTGATGATTTGCAGACTCAGACTCACAGGGACAATTCTACCCTACCCTATGGGGTTGCTATGAGTCAGCATTGACTGGATGGCAGTGGAAGTGATGCCCCATGGGGAAGATAATGTTCTCTAACATAAAATGACAATGATGTCTCTAAGGTGAACCATATATATATCA
>NW_022103898.1:33719535-33720573 GCF_000313985.2 Echinops telfairi
AACAACAACAAAACCAATGACAGAAAAAAGAAAAGCCTATAAATAATTCAAGGTCTGTTTGTTGACCTTTAGGAGTGTTTTATAGTCTAGTCTGATGGGGTGCCAAGCCCTGGGCCCAAAGTCTATTTTTGGTATTCCCTGGGGACTTCATTGCTCTGATCCCCTTGCTGTTCTGTTGCACACCCTTAGTGCTTCACTTCAGCGTGGTGAGGTCAGATCAGACACAATTTCTGCACTGTGACTCTAGTGTTGTCCCCCTTTAGCACTATGGGTCAGTGAGGGACTTTGTGTCTCATAGTGTGGCCGGCTCTATGGTCCTCTCTGTGTATTGGCTGCTCTGAGAGGGAATATGGTCCTCAGGGCTTGCTGGGCTAGAATGTGCTCCACTCTCTCTCCCTCACCCTTCATTTGCTCCTGTGTGCTCTGATCAGACATGTCCCTCTCCCTGAGCTAAGCTTCAGTGCTGTCCTCTGAAGTGAATTATTCTGGAAGGAAGGGGGGTATGGTATCCATGTAGTTGGGATTGGGGCTGGCCCCTCAGACCTCTCTATTGGTTCCTTGCTTTATGCTGGTATGTTGCATTCACATCTTGGTGCACTGGGTTAAAGTCTGGTTACTCTCTCCCTCTCCTGTGGAGATATAAACAACACCCTCCCCTTGGGTGGGTTAGTGCCCTGTTCCCCTGCTATCTATGTCTTTCCTGCCCGCCCCCCTTTTAGTTGGCTACCATATGTATCCCTGGATTTGGCCTGGCCCCTGCCACACTACCTGGACCTCACACCAGGAATGTTTGTATACAGTAGCTTTTTCCCTATATCCCTTTTGCATTTTTAAGCTTACCTCAGTGGACTCATGTTGTACTTGTCTTTTTGTGCTTGGCTTATTTCACTTAACATTATTTCCCCCAGTTATTCCCATGTGGCAATGTGATTCATACAGTCCTCGCTACTTTTTAGAGATGCGTACTGCTCCACAGGTTTTTTTGATCCATCATCTGTTGATGGATATTTGGGTTGTTTTCAACTCCTTGTAATTGTG
>NW_022103898.1:33722286-33728740 GCF_000313985.2 Echinops telfairi
TTAGTCTTTTCTCCATTGACTACCACATTCGCTGTTGGTTTTCATTTATAGCTTGTATTATATTGAGGAATTTTCATATCTTGTTGAGTATCTTAAAAAGGAATTGGTGTTGGCTGTTGTTCAATGCTTTTTCCACATCTATTGATATTATCATGTGGTTCTTATAATTTTTCATGTCAATGTAGCAAATGATAATGGTCTTTCATATGTTGAACCATTCCTGCATCCCTGGTATGAATCCTACTTGGTCATGGTGAATTATTTGTTTTATATACTTTTGTATTCTATTGGCCACTATTTTCTTCAGGATTTTTGCATCAATGTCCATTAGGGATATTCGTCTGTAGTTCTCCATTCTTGTGGGATCCTTGCCTGGTTTCGGTATCAGAGTTATACTAGCTTCATAGAAAGAGTTCAGGAGTTTGCTCTCTTTTTCTATGTTCTGAAAGAGTTTGTGTAGGATTGGTGTCAGTTCTTCCCTGAGTGGTTGGTAGAATTCTCCTGTGAAGCCATCTGGTTCAGGGGATTATTTCGTTGGTAATACTTTGATAGCCTTGTTTATTTCTTCTATTGCTATGGGTCTGTTGAGATTCCTGACATCCAATGGGGATAGTCTAGGGAGGTATTGTTTTTTCAAGAATTTGTCCATGTCTCCCAAGTTGTTGAATTCATTTTAGTACAGTCCTTTGTAGTTCTGTGTAATTATCCTTTTGGTTTCATTAGGGTCTGTTATAATGTTTCATCCCTCATCCTTGCTATTAAAATTTGTTCCTTCCTTTCCTTGGTTAGGTTTGCCAGTGGTCTGTTGATCTGCATATCCTTCCAAAGAACCAACTTTGAGTCGCAATAATATTTTCCATCATTTTCTTATTTTTCCTCTTCTGAATCTCAGCCCTGGTTTCTATTATTTCTTTTCTTTTGCTGTTAGTGGGATTGTCCTTTTGACTACTCTAATTGCTGTAAGTTTTGTGCCAGCATATCAATCATAAGTCTCTCTTCCTTTTTCATGTGTGCACGTATTGCTATGAAACTTCCTCTGATAACAGCCCTTGCTGTGTCCCATAAGTTTTGGTACATCATGTTCTCATTCTCAATGATTTCTAGAAATTTCCTAATTTCATCTCTGATCTGGGCTAGTACACACTTCTTTTTCAATAGAGAGTTATTCATCCTCCAATTGTTTGCCCTTGCTTTCTTTATCTTCATTTTGTTGATTTCTAGCCTTCTGGCATAATGGTCAAAGAGAGGTCTGTATGATATCAATGTGCTTAGATTTATGCAGATTTCACTTATGCCCCAGCATGTTGTCTATCTTCGACTATGTGCCATGTGGGTTTGAAAAGAATGTAATATTTTTTTTCTTTTTTGGTGGAGAGCTCTGAAAATATCTATCAGGTTTAATTGTGTAATTGTAGTGTTTAGATCTGTAACCTCCTTGTTGAGTTTCTTTCCCTGTGGTCTATCTTTCTCAGAGATTGGTGTATTGAAGTCACCTACTATAATTGTTGAGGCTATGATTTCTTTTTTCATCTTTTGGAGCATTTGATCGACGTATTCAGTACATCTCTTGTTTGGGAAATATGTATAGTGGTTCTTTGTCTACAGTTCCCTTGAGCATTATGTAGTGTCCCTCCTTATCTCTTTTCATGGTTTGCACTTTGAGGTAAATTTTATCTGAGATTAGGATTGAAACCCCTGCTTTTTTAAAATTGCTGTTTGCTTGGTATGTTTTTCTTCCGCCTTTGATTCTCAATCTATTTTTACCTTGTAATTATTTTGAGATGTGTCTCCTGTAGGCAGCAGAATGACCGGTGTGTTTTCTTAGTGAGTCTGCTAGCCTCAGTCTTTTAATGCCTGAGTTCAGTACATAGCTTTTCAGGATTATTACATCCATCTGTGGACTCTGTGATGTCATCTTATACCTTTTGTGTTGGGTGTTTTCCTACTTCCCTTTCTTAGTGTGTTGTGCATGTCTGTGTGTGTGGTTCATTCTTGACTTCTTTCCACCCTTACACCAATGCTATCTTGGGGGCTGTTTTCTCTTTGTTGCCCTCTGAATGGGGTTGTTCTATATGCTGGCCTCTTATTTGTGTTCGGTGAGTGCTGTTCTTTTGTCCATACTGGGTTGGCAAGGATCTCTTGTAGGGCTTGGTTTCTTTTAATGTATTCTTTGAGGTTTTCCTTGTCTGAGAAGACTCTTACTTATCCATCTATCTTGATAAATAATTTGGCTGGGTAGAATATTCTTGGGTTTGCATTATTATCCTTCAATTTTTGGAATATGTTACTCCATTCTGTCCTCTTCTTCATAGTGTCCACTGATAGGTTTGAGCATATTCTTATTTGGGAAACTTTATATGTGATTGCTTGTTTTTCCCTAGCTGCTCTCATGATTTTCTCCTTTTCCTCAAAATTGGATAGTTTAACTATTATGTGACTTGGTGACTTCTTCTTGGGATTCAGTCTCGCTTGTGTTCTTTCAGCCTCCTCAATGATTTCCTGGTTTTCATTCATTAAGCTGAGAAGTTTTCCTTCAAGAATTATCTCACTATTTTTGCAGTTGACTTCCTTGTTGTGTTCCTACAGTAATCCAATTATTCTGATGTTGTTCCTCTTCATAGTATCAGACATAGCTCTTAGGTTTTCTTCAGCTTCTCTGATGATCTTATTAGATTCTTTTTCATGTTTGTTAAAGTCTACTTGGCTGTCCTCTAGGCCACTGGTGTGGTTCTCTGCCTCCTACAGTTGGTTGGTGAATCCCATGAGTTTGCTACTGGTTTTTGTTATCTCATCCCTAAGCTCTTATATTTCCCTTTGATGTATTGTGTTCATCTCTTCTATCATTTCATCCTTTTTCTGTATTGTTTCCCTCATATCCTGTATGACTCCAACCAGCATTCTGAAAATTTCTTTCTGTGATAGAGCAGTGTCTGCTTCTTCTATGCACATTCTATGTTGATGACATCTTCTGACATTGCCTTTTGTTTCTCCTGTTTTTATTTTTGAGGTAGTTGGGGATGATTGCTGTTTGCATTGCATTGTTTTAGAGGAGCCTGGTGCCATTTTCCAGAGAGTCAAAGAGTGCTGGGCTCTCTCTGGGAGACTCATAGGAATGCTTCTTCAAACTACCTGTGGCTAATTTCACTATGAATTGGCCTACTGCTTTATCCTCTTGTGGCTTCATTCTTTCCCTAGTCAACCAGTCTTCTGCTATTTTGAGGGCAAGTTGGATGGTCCTCTCAGAGGACGCTGGTTGGGTGGTTGTGGACCTGTGAGGATGGTGCTGCACTGGATAATCTCACAAGAAGCCGTGGTGGTGTGGCCCACAGCAGTTGGCAGTGCTGCAGAGTGCATGTGGGGGGTGCCTACTGCAATGGGGGTGCCACAGAAGGCAGGTAGGTATGCCTGCTTTGTTTTAGAGCTCCTCATATGGTGGGTGGAATTTTCCTGGTCAGCTAGATCGCCATGGAGGTTGGGCAGAGGTTGCTGCAGCAGTGTGGCGCACTGGAGAGTGTTGCTGGAGCTGATTTACACCATGTGAGGCATATGACAGGGGGAGGAAGTCAGTCACGTGGGGCCACAGAGGATGGGCAAGAGCTCCCCCAGTTAAGCAGGCAGTACTTCCCCCAAAGGAAGATGAGCGGGGTTCCCCCAGCCTTGTGTTACACTGCAGAGGGTGGATCTCCCCCAGCTGGGTGAAGGGTGGGCATAATTGCCCTAGGGTAAGGGGAGTGGTGTGTCAAAGAAAAAGGAAGAGAAAAAGAAAGGGAGAAAAAAGCTGAACCTGCTGAGACTGTAGAAAGAAAGAGAGAAGAGAGAGAAACAAAAGTAAAGATAAAGCTGAGCCCTGATTGCCAGACTCTGAGGCTAGGGGGTTAAGCCCTGCCCAGACTTTGGACTGGCCAAAGGAGCCCGACTCTGGCTGAGGCTATGGCAGTGCTAAGGTTAAACCCTAGCCATCCTCCTCAGTGGTAAGCTAAAAGCCCACAGCTACTCAAAACCTAGTGGAACTGTGCCTAGTTATCTTTATGGTGCTCCTCCTGCAACCTGGCAGTGTGGAATTTCCCTCTTAGTGACTCTCCTGCGCTGATTTCTGCAGAGTCCCTCTGGTATGTGTTACTCAGTCACTATCTTGCCAGAAGTTGTCTGGATTAAATCTCTGATGAATACCCTATGATCATAATTGAGGGTTGTGAATAGTCCTGTTATCAGACAGAGTGCATTGTAAAGTCTATTATGGCACATGCTATTTGGTTAAAATGCATATTATCATTTTATCACCCTTTTGACTCATTTTTAAGGTGGTTCAGTTTTTTTTTAAAAAAAGGGAAATACATGTGAATAAAGCCTTCTGACTATGGACTAGGGATGTGAATAGCCTTGCTATCATGCAGAATACACTGTAAAGTAGACTGTTGAAGATGCAGTTGGGTTAGAATTGAGCATACTATCATTTGATCTCCCTTATGATCTATTTAAGTTTGTTCTAGTTTTTAATATTTTCTGCTTTCTTTTTGATTGAAGTTTTTATCTGTTTTATTTTGTTGTTCTTGTTAGGTTTTATTTTTTAATGTTTTTCTGTCTATGAAATCCAGGACAAGTAAATCTAGAGAGACAATAACTGGATTAATGGTTCCTTGGGGGTATGGCAGGAAGGTTGGGGAAAATGGAGAGCTAATAATGCTGAGTACAATATTGAAGAAAACATTTGAAAACTGATTGTAGTGATGATTGTTCAGCTCTTCTTGATGTGATTCAACTATTGTAGTATATGATATGTGAATTATATGCCAATAAAACTGTTGGGAGAAAAAAGAAACTCAAGTTGTTCTAAAAACTTTAGTCCAAATCGGGGGGGGGGGGAAGTATATAAAATTTTCTCTTCTTCTCATTGAAGAGGTTCAAGAACAATGGTCAGTCTCAAAACAGTAAGCACCCCTACCAACCAGGTTATATTATCAATAGACCATTTCCCACTAAAAGGAACCCACACTCCTTAGAAAAGTAGTTGACTCCAGAATTGAAGGCATGAAAAATTTGAGGAGCCTCAATTACTTTTCAATAAAAGCAAGAAATGCATAAAACACCCTTTGGGTTCTGTTAGAAAATCTCAGTAACCAACTTGAAGAATCTCCAGATAAGCCAACATACGATAATGAATTATTACTAAAACAAAATTTAAAATATCCAATATATTAAAATCCATAACTTTATAATGATACTCAAAAGTAAGGGAAAAAGGGGGGAGGGTCTGGGATGCTACAGTAACATTTCATTAACTGAAAACAAAAAAGAATTAAACTGTATATATTTCCTTTACAAATTGCCTTTCTTGTACAAATACTTAAAGAGAGAAATTCTTTATGTTTCAGGCAATCACACAGAAAGAATTATAAACATTATTACACCACTGTGATAGTTACAATTTATGTTAATTAGACACTCCTGGGTGAGGGTAGGCATGGAGTCCAACCTATCAATCAGGTTGCAGCCTAATCTACCTCATTGGGGTGTGGCTTTTGTATAAGAGAGAGAAGAGGTGAGTTCTCTTTTGTCCTTAGCCTTCTGCATGAGCTAGATTCTGCATCTGATTTGGTTCATAAATCTCCTCTTGTGTCACCTGCAGATTCCAAGATCCATCAGGGACTGCCTACAGGGGATTCATTTGGCCTACTTTCGATTTACTTACTACTGCATCCACTGCACATGGTACCCCTTACTTCATCATCCTACTTCCTGTTTGTCATCTTCTATCTTCTACAGCCTCACCAGTCAGGAGAAGCCTAATTAGAACCAGACTGTACTTATTTACTTCTACAACTGTGCATGCCATTATCCACTATACATCTCTTCCTCTATACACATGTAAGCAGTACTCCTTTTGCTTCTCTAGAGAACATCCCTGAACATAGCCACCATTTTGCATATCTTAGAGAGAATTACAAATATTTTAAATTAATGAGTTTGGATTTTAGAGAAAGCAATTTTCAAAGGAATATTATTGATATCTTCATATTTACAGTTGGAAATAAGGATAAAAGTGGTATATTAATATATATGCCTTGACTAACTGTACATAACCCAGACACAGGTATAATGAATTGATACTCCAAATATCAGGGCAGTCATTTAAAAAAAATCATTTTATTAGGGGCTCATACAATTCTTATCACAATCCATACATCCATCCATTGTGTCAAGCACATTTGTACATTTGTTGCCATGCCATCATTCTCAAAATGTTTTCTTTCTACTTGAGCCCATGCTATCAGCTCCTCACTTTCCCCCCTGCCTCCCCCTCCCTCATGAACCTTTGATAATTTATAAATTATTATTTTGTCATATCTTACTCTGTCCGACGTCTTCCTTTACCCACTTTTCTGTTGTCCATCCCCCAGGGAGGATGTTATATGTAGATCCTTGTAATCAGTTCCCCCTTTCTACCCCACCTTCC
>NW_022103898.1:33729089-33731272 GCF_000313985.2 Echinops telfairi
TGGGCTTTGTTGCTTCTGAGCTAGATGGCTGCTTGTTTACCTGCAAGCCTTTGAGACCCCAGATGCTATATCTTTTGAGAGCTGGGCACCATCAGCTTTCTTCACCACATTTGCTTATGCATACATTTGTCTTCAGTGATTGTGTTGGGAAGGTGCAGGCCAGTCATTTTTAAATTGGCTGACAACAGGTGGTAAAATTAAAACAACTTAAATTACAATTTTCTCACAATTTATATAGCATGTGCATATCTAAAAAATTCACTATATGCTAAAACTACACAAACCACTTGTTTATACATAAAACAATGAATTCTAGGTATGTATAAGGGTCGTTTCAAAGGTTGATTGTTTGTTTTTACATATATGAATGTCTGGCTGAACATTTGAAAATTGTGAGGGGTAAGGGGAAATTATTTGTTATATGGGAGTGGACGGAACTGCTAACCACAAGGTAGGGTTCTAACACACCAGTCACTCCAAAGATGTCTACTACTGTAAAGATTGAAAGTCTCAAAAATCCAATTGACTCAATGGTAGTAAGTTTGAGTTAGGGTTTGAGATGGCTCCCTTTAAAAGAAAACCTCTGAGTATTGTACTCAGCTAACAGCATCTTAGTGCCACACCTTCAAGAATCTGGTAGCACTCATGGCAAGGGCATACCCTTCCTATGCTGCTCTAGCCAAGGACTGAGTATGGTGGGGTAATGGTGCCCCATCGTTCCAACACAATGTGGGGTTCTGCTGACAGACAAGCTTTCCTCTGAGACTGGGCTAAGACGTTCACAGAGCTGACTGCAGTCTCAGGCTCTTCCTGTTCTTCCTGCTCCCCTTTCCACATTCACAGGTGTCATCCTAAAGGCTCTTCTGGCCTTCTCTCACTTCCTTTGTGTTTCATGGATACCACCCCTCATCCCCCAGTAAATCTATTGCAAATCAAAAGAAACTGAAGCTGACAATTGATATTGGAAGTGATCCGAGAAAGCAAAATGTAGGGTGGAGTTTAGGGACCAGATGACTTGTAATCCACCAAGAAAAGATGACCTCATCCTAAATTGAATGTAGGGCACAGACAGTACCTGACACAGGTGGTTGCCTAATTGCTGAAGATTTCACTGGTGGCTGCCTGGGGAGAGACCAATGCTTGAAAGGACAGTGGAATCAGTTGGTTATTACTAAACTGTATGGCTGAGGGCAGCTCACAAACATTTAGAGCTTAAGGGTGAATGCCAAGGGGATTCTCTGGGAGCCTACAAAAAACTGGGACAAGTTGGTTGCCTTGCCTTAGGGGCAAAATAGATAGGCATCCAATAAGGGTGCTGCCTAACATCTGTAATCAAAAGAAGGCAAAAATGGAGGAGCAGGGTGCTAAGGGCAGTCACCTTAACAAAAAACTCAATTCAAATCAGAGCCAATTTTCAGGCCTGGAGCTCATTTATTGAAGAGGTGCCTGGTCCCTAAGAGAGAGCCCTTTGTGACACCATTGTGGTACATATTTACTGTGGTCATTCCTCAAGGCCACTGTTTCCCAAATTGGGTGATACTACTTGGGGTTGGGGTGGGAGTGGGGGAGACAGCAGGGCATTGCAAAAGCAGACACCTACACTTTATTCTGTATTACAAGTTATAGTACATAAATTAATTGCTTGGGAACCTTCAGGTATTGCCTAAAGGGGACTTAAGAAATTTTTTTCTAGGGAGGGGAAGAGACTTCAGATCCAAATACAACTTATAGAGACAAATTGTCTTTAAGAGAACAAAGACAATACAGAGACAAATTCTTCAGATGAGGGAGGCTATCAGCATGATGCCATTATGGTATCCAAGGATTTATAGAAACTTAGCCAACCTGAATAGGATATAGAGAATGAAGGAAAAGTGATCGGTGGCAGGTCAACTCATCACAGGTGCATCTAGGTCTACAGAACTAGGAAAGGGGCCATGACTGGGATATGTATGCTCTTGAAGATGCACAAGATTGGGTTGGGGCCTTCTGACTAAGGCAATCAGGGTACAACTCCTGACTCTGTTGATCCTAACACTGTAGTATTAAATTAAAAGTGGCACGGCTGAGTGGGGGGCCAGCCCCACCCGCTACTAGAACTCACTGGTTCAGTAATACTACTTCTGGGTTCAGTAATGCACAATTGTACGGTTGAGATATATAAGTATTATATTAAAGTCATC
>NW_022103898.1:33731727-33736309 GCF_000313985.2 Echinops telfairi
AGCAGGCCCACCCCTGTGGTGGGATGAGACAGCAGTCTGGCAACTGATTGCCTTCAGGGGAGGGAATGCCTGTGCATCTGACCTCCCCCCACACTAACACCCCAAATCTCATCAAGGGCATGTCCAGACAAACCCAGTCTCTAAAAGCTAGTCTTGACTCCCTGGGCTGGCGAGGGGCATGGTAGCAATCCACTTTTGAATATACTGAGGGCAAAGCTTTCCACACTGCTGGTCAATGGTCAGAAATAATTCAATGGGAGTTGTATCTATATGGAGACTCAACATTAGACTTAGGGCTTCCACTAGAAACTGTAGCCTTCGGCCAAACTAGTGTTCAGTATTTAGGCTTTAAATACAATTTGGATAGGATATTTACCCTGCAGAAAGGAGAACACCATTTTAAGGACCTTTGGATATAGGGTTTGAGGAGAACTTGATACTTTGGGAGACCCAAAAGATTTCCATGCCCCTCTTGGAGTGAAGCCTGGCAGCAGCAGGGCCCCACACCCACAGTCATCACGTTGATTTTAACTCATGGTGACCCTATATAGAGGGTTCCGAGGCTGTACATCTTTACAGGAACAGATATCGCCGTCGTTTTTCTTCCATAAAGCATCTGGTGGGTTTAAACCTCCAACCTAGTGGTTAGCAGTCCAATGCTTACCCAGCAGCACTATTTGGTTGCTATGCATTCCGTGGGTCTACAGATCTACTTGTTGTTCATTTTTACAGTCCCTGAGTACATAATTGCTATAGATATACTTGGCAGTTGAAACTGCTTGGGCAGTTTGATAAAAGTTATCATAATAAAGCAAGGCGACTGGAAACTTCTAAAACTGTCACCCCCACCCAAGGTGAGATAGAAAGTAAAAACAATAGCATTCCCCAGGGAAAAGATTAATGTGACTCTGGATCCTACAGAATAAATGCAGACTACCACTCAACCCAGTAGGAGTTCTAGTTGAGGCGGTGGTAGACATGGTATCATTGCTAGAGCAGGTCCCTAAAGCTTCAGGCACATGGTATGTGGTCACTGATTTGGTGAATATGTTCTTAGAGTCCCATGAGAACAGAGTACCAGAAGTAGTGTTCATTCATAAGGAATGGATACTATTTGCTTACAGTTTTGTCTAATGGCTATACTAACTATTCCAACACCAACTGTAATATATTCTAAAGAGTTCTGGACTGTCTGGAAATTCTGTAGAACATCATATTGATATATTCTGTTGACAGGGCCAAGACAAGCAAGAAGTGGCTTCTATGCTAGAGGCTTAGGTACAGCCTCTGTCGTCCAGGGGCATGGGATAAACTCTAGGATAATTCAAGACTCTGCTACATTTAGGGCCCCGTAGTCAGGAGTATGTAGAGATATCCCCTTCAAAGTCAAAACCAAATTTCTTTATTTTCATCTCCTACTATAAGGAAGCAACCAAGCACAGTGCCTGGTGGGTCCCCTTGGGTTTTGGAGGCAATACACTGCATACCTAAGCGTACTGCTCTCGCTCATGTACTGAGTGACACAGAAGGCTCACAGCTCTGAGGGGAGCCCAGTGTGGCACAGCCTTCAGCAGCAGTCATTGTGGAGTTACAGTAAGCTGCAGTCAGAGAGCACAATATACTGAAGGTCCCTAGTGGTTTAGAGCAAGGGTATGTAATCTTCAACAGAGAATTTTGGGTTCTGGCAGACACAGAAGGCTCGATCATGTAGCACTAGGTGGCCATGAACCCGAAAGGGCTAATTGCCAAGTCATCAAGTCGATGGGTCCAGCAGCAGGTTATTGTAAAATGGAAATGACATAGCCAGGATCCAACAGCAGTAGAATGGCGGGCATGAGTAAACTGCATACGTAGTAGCCCAGGCCCCCACCTCACCCACCATGCTTGCACCCACACCTTTCCCTCAGGGTGTGCTGGCCACATGGGAGAGAGAAACATACGTGATACCCTTGAAGTTTCTTGATGCACCTGAGTCCAACTGTAGCTGTCAAAGAACATGTGCAGCAATGCCAGCCTGAGAAGTACATAATGACCAATACCCATATGCTTCTCATTTGTAACCGAGGGAGCGTGTCACACCACCAGGTAAGCCAGCTGAGAAGAATGTTACCTCTTTTGAAATGGATAGTGGGGGAAGAGGAAGATGAGTACTAGTTGTAGCCTTGAGACCAATTGAGTGAAGAGGACTGTAATTAGTTCCAGTAACCGCCCTCTTCTAAGTTTCCTCCCCTGGAATAGAGGTCCGGTCTAGAGTAATCACGGAGATGCTATTCCTAGGACCTAAATGGAAATGTGGATCAATAGGGGCCCTGGGTAATTAAAGGGTGACCCTGGGAAACACTGTTCTTAGCTTCCAGAGAGGGATCCTGTTGGAGAGCTTGGAAAGGGAAAAGGTTTCAGAGAAATCACGAAAAGAACATGAAAGATAGATGCGCCTCCTTCTAAAGCTATAGAAATATTAAGGAATGATATTTATGAAGAAGATTAAACAAATGATGAAGATGAGACTGTAACCAAAGAGAACTCCTTCGATGCAATGCTTCCAAGCTCTTAATGTAAAATGGCATTGATTCACCTCCAAAGTTCAAGATGTCAAGAGAATGCCTCTCAAATGAACCTATTCAGAAGCAGCTGCTGGACTTGTAAATAAAAAGCCAGTAAAATATTTTTCCTAATGATGATATGAAAATTTCCAAATGGAAAAATGTAAAAGATTCCCTGCCTATGACTTAGGCAAAGAGGTCCAGATAATCAACTAAAAAATGGTTTGTAGTGATGCTTAAACCCATGAATTCTTATGAGGTTGACAATGCAGTAAGACCTTCACAGACTCTGAATGGGAAGTGGGTGGACCTGTGATGAGATCGTTGAGGGTGCAGACCGAGTGGAACCACTTCTGTTAAAGTCGAATGTTGTCATTCCTGACAACTACAAGCACAACTTAAAAGATTCTGAGAAGTTTCTCTAAAATCTCCAAATAGCTTCTGAGGCAAAAGAAGAAGCAAACCTAATGCGACTCAACCAGAAACGTGATGGCTTG
This sequence comes from Echinops telfairi, assembly GCF_000313985.2. Classification (NCBI taxonomy): domain Eukaryota; kingdom Metazoa; phylum Chordata; class Mammalia; order Afrosoricida; family Tenrecidae; genus Echinops; species Echinops telfairi. Next base: position 33,734,768 of record NW_022103898.1, read on the forward strand.
TTTGTCCTGGGAGGTTAATTCATCCTGTTTTCCATGCTGGATTTCAAGGAGCAGGTCACATTGCCCCAAACTTCTTAATCTGTGTCCAACTTAAACCTGGCAATGAAAATAACAAAGGGACACATCAGAACAACCACCTTGACATGTCTCAGATGCCTTTGTTTACAACATCTTGTGTACTTTACAGGCAAAGGTTTCTAAATGTCATTTTTGTTTTCCTTAAAAAAAAAGTGAGCAAGAGAATTTGCTTCATGCAAGGGTTTCAGTTAGCTGACAGACTCTTAATGTCATATCTTAAGGGTCTACTGAAGCATTTGAGCTATGAGAAGGCTTCAAAAGTTTGTGGGGAAACTACATTACTTTAAAATTCCATTTTCCCACAAACTTTTTGAAGCCCCTTCATATGCTCCATCCTCCTGAAATGCTCCCCAGCAATGCCTGAGCAAAGCAGGGTCACTAGAACCAGACCAGGTCTGCCCAAACTTGAACCCCCCAAATGGTCTCTTGGGGCGTCCTTATTGGCCTGGCAATGGGGTTCTCAGAGCTTTTCTGCAACCGAGGCTCTTCCTCCCCAACCCTCCTTCCTCTCTCCTTTCACTTGTATCACATCTGACTCTCCTTGTTGGCTGCTTCCTCTTTCCGAAGCTCTTCACAGTCATTTCCTGACAAACCTCTTGCATGTCTCATTCTGTCTTGGTGATTGCTTCTGAGGACCTGGATTGATGAGTTTCATGTATTGTAGGATGTCTAGTTTGCCTGACTTCTTCCACAAATGTTGGTAGCACTGTCCTCTCAATCTGGTACCTCCACAGATTTCCAAAATGCTTTGATTGGGGACCACTCATTCAAGAGTATAATCCTCAAGATCACAGAATTTTATAGCTAGGGGATATCATCTAGACCAGCAGTGATACTGGGGGTGAGGGGTGGGGGTGGAGTTACACTGGCATAATCCAGGGACCAGTAGGCCAAATAATTTTGGAATCTATAATAGATTCTAGATAAAGGGAAAGTTTAATGACTTAGTAGGTTAGAAGTACCAAATAGACTAACTTCAGAATTTGAACACAAGTTTAAAAACTTCTGAAGTGGAAGCTAGAAACAAGAAACTCAGTACATGGTGGATGAACTTAACCATTTGCATAAGTAACCCCTCTTTGGAACTGGCTGCATGTGTACTACTTTTGTGATTAGAGCATTTTCCAAATTTCCATTAAGTTACAAGGATGCATTCTTAAAAAGACATTCTTGGAATGTGGCAGTATTGTGGAATAAGACGCTCAGTAGTTGCTAGCATTGTCCAAAAGAAACAAAACAAGAACGTTTTCATTTTAAATCAACAAATTTCCAATGTAATACTGTAATATTGATTGTGTTACTATGTGCTAAGGATTATACTATACACAGAAGATACAATGATAAAGAGGCCATGAGCCTTCCCCTCAAATTGCTTATTGCATGGGGCATACATTCTCTTTTTTTTTTTTTAACATTTTATTAGGGGCTCATACAACTGTTATCCCAATCCATACACACATCAAT
>NW_022103898.1:33737464-33739769 GCF_000313985.2 Echinops telfairi
GCAAGAGGGTGAAATTGGCTTTGAGGACAACAAAGCAAAAGAAAAAATCTCCTTAGATATGAAAGTGGTTTGTGGATCTCCAAAGAGCCAGGGTACATAAACAAATATACTGTTTATCTGTAATATTAAAATTTAATGTTTAATAAAGAGGATATATTAGGGAGGCGGGAAGTGTCTAAAAAAGACCCCCAGGGAATCGGTAAAGAAAAAAGGGCTGAGACACCTGTTCTAAAGAAGGAAGAAAATTTTAAAAAAGGAAAGCAGGAGAAGAAAAGAAAAATTATGAAAGATAAATAGGAAAAGGAGAGGTTTGAAAAAGGAGAAGGTATGTGAAATTTTAAGAAGATAAAAATAATTTTGTCTACCACTGAGCCATACAACTTTCCCCCCTGACATTCTGAAATACAAGGTTATTTCTTTTACATTATGTTTGGCTCTCACAACAACATATTAAATGTGAAAAGCAATATTGAAATGCCTGCTTTTTATTAAAAGAATTCCCACATCCTAAAGCATCCCATTTCTTGCTCAAGTGCCTCAAATGTACTTTTTTTTCATTTAAAATTTAAACTTGTAAAAAAAAATTCCTATTGTTTCTAAGACCCTATTATTCAATACTTGTGATATGACTTCTGTTTGCGCCACAATATTGAAGCCCTTGATTTTGTAGCAATTATGAATTTCATTTATCTGCCACAATAGATAAACTCAGTTATTATTGTTTGTTGGATCATCAAGATTTTCTGCAGTTTGGATGTATCCCTCGGGGCCATATACTCTATTTTGTTTTGACTTATAAAAATGCTAATTTTTTACGATGATGGTTGCTAGGTGCTGTTGAACCAATTCCGACTTACATTGACCCCATGTGACAGAGCAGAACGATTTCAAAGAATTTTCTTTCATAAAAAGCTCAAACTCATTGCCATCAAGTCAATTTCAACCCATAGTGACCCTGCTAGATTTTTTTGACTAGCAAATTTAGTCTAGAAAAGCCAACCTTTTGGTTAGCAGCTGGTGTTTAGCCATTGTCCCATCTGATTAGTAGTTAGATCGCTCAAGTATCTTGATATAGGGTGACATCACTAGAATATGTGTATAATTCACTTCATGGAATGGTATACTCTCTAGTTGCACTTTTATTATGGTATATTTAACAGAATAAAATGCACACCTCAGAAGTTCAATCTATCTGTATAACGATACTCAAAACAAAATCCAGAATCTTTTCACTATTCCAGAAATTGTCCTTATATGATAAATTTCTTTTCCTGGCCTCTGCAATAATTTTTGAGTTTCTATAAGCAGATTGTCTTTTTGGATTACATATAAAAAGTGCCACACAGTATATACCTCTCATGTCTGGCATCTTCTGTTTATCTAAGGATTTGTGAGATTGATCCATATTATTAGGTACATTAGTAGTTTGTTCCTTTTTATTGCTGAGTTATGTTGTATAAATACATATAAATCTGCTTGTGATCCCCTCGATGGACTTTTGGATTGTTTCTAGTTTGGGGTTATTATGAATAAGGTTGCTTTAAATATTGGCACGTGGACTGATGCGGTAGCTATAACGATGGGCTCAAATACCACGTACATATTTTCATGAGGGATACTGTTCTGTAATTTCTTATAATATCCTTGGTCAAGTTTTGGTATTAGGAATATATATATAAAATACACTTGGAAGAATCAATTCTTTCCGAGTTCGTGTAGTATAGTATTTATCTCCCTCAAATTTTTGATAAAATTGGCCCGTGTAGCCATCTGATCCTAGAGTTCCTGGTCTAGAAAGGTTTAAAATTACAAATGCAATTTCTTTGATATTAGGCCTTTTAAATTCTCTTCCATTTCACCTAAATGATTTAATTTTTTGACATAAAGTTGTTAAAAAAATATTCACTATCCTATTAGTTTCCTGATTTCATTAGAACTTTGACTACATTAAAAGTTATGTACACAAAATGGCAGAGGGAAAATTTTGTTAACTTGTGGCAAAAAATGCATGCGTGTTTGTATACTGATGTGTGCATAGTTGTTGTTAGGTGCCACCGAGTCAATTCCAACTTCCAGCGACCCTATGTACAGTATTACAAAGTGCTGCTGTGGTAGCCTCACAATTCCTAGGCTGGAGCCCACTGTTGCAGCCTCGGTGTGAATGCATCTTGTTCAGGGGTTTCTTCCTTTTTGCTGATCCTCTGTTTACCAAACAACATGATGTCCTTTTCCTGACACTGGGTCCTCTTGATAACATGTTCAAAGTAGGTGAGAAAACTCATCGCCTTTACTTCCTAGAAGCTTT
>NW_022103898.1:33741074-33756361 GCF_000313985.2 Echinops telfairi
GCTTTGTCTTCAGTGGTTGTGTCAGGAAGGTGAGCATCATAGAATGCCAATTTAATAGAAGAAAGTATTCTTGCATTGAGGGAGTACTTGAGTGGAGGCTCAATGTCCTTCTGCTACCTTAATACTAAACCTATAAATACATGCACATAGATCTATTTCCCCATCCTCATAGACTGTAACTCTTTACGGGAGTAGAAAGCCCTGTTATTCTCCCTCAGAGTTGCTGGTGGTTTAGAACTGCTGATCTTGCAGTTGACAACCACCAGGGCTCCTCACATGCATAAAAGGCGATTGAAAATAGCACAGCTTAGGTCTAAGGGCACATCAGTCCTCAAAGACATCTTTGGTTTCGAACACTTAAAAGAGGTCTTTTGCAGCAGATTTGCCCAACACATCATTTTATTTCTTGATTGTTGCTTCTATGAGCATTGACTGTGGATACAAGTAAAATGAAATCCTTGATGACTTCAAGAATTTCCCCACTTATCATAGATATTGTTTATTGGTCCCATTGTGAGGATTTCCCCACTAATATTGAGGTGCATTCCATACTTTAATCTTCATCAGTAAATGCTAAAAGACATCCTGGCTTTCCTCAAGTAAGGTTGTATCCTCTGCATATTGCAGGTTGTTAGTGAGACTTATCCAATCCTAATGTACAGACAGTACAGCCCCTTGTATTATTGCTCAGCATATAGATTAAATGTATGGTGAGAGGATACAACTCTGAGGCACACCTTTCTGGTTTTTAAATCATGCAATGTCCCCTTGTTCTGATCGCTGCTTCTCAGTCTGGGTATAGGATTCTCATGAGCACATTAAATGTTCTAGAATTCCCATTCTTTGCATTATTACCCAGTTTGTCATGATCCACATCACTGAATGTCTTTACATAGTCAATTAAACACAAGTAAACATATTCTCTGCTTTCAGTCAAGATCCATCTAATGTCAGCAATAACATGCCTTGCACCACGTCCTTTTCTGAATTCAGCTTGAATTTCTGGCAGCTCTCTATTAAAATGTTGCAGCAACCATTTTTGAATAACCTTTAGGACAACTTTACTTGAATATTAAGGATATTGTTTAAAAATTTCTGCACCCTGTTGGGTCACCCTTGTTGGGAATGGGCACAAATAAGGATTTCTTCTCATCAGGTGGCCAGGTAGTAGTCTTGTAAATTGTGAAGTACTCAGACTAGTGAGTACTTCTAATGCTGCATTAGTTTGTTGAAATATTTCAATTGGAATTGTCAGTTCCTGGAGCCTTGTTTTCCACCAATGCCCTCAGTGCATGTTGGATTTCTTCCCTAAATACGATCAAGTCTGAATCATATGCTACCTTTTGAAATGAAACACCAACCAATTCTTTTTAATATAGTGACAAATATAGTCTTATCATCTTTTGATGTTTCCTGTATTGTTCAATATTTTGTCCATAAAATTCTTCAATATTGAAACTTGAGGCTTAGGCGTTTTCCTTCAGTTCTCTCAGCTTGAAAAAGAGTTTTTTTCTTCTTCCCATTTTGGTTTTAAAACTCCAGCTCTTTGAACATTTCATTATAACACTCTGTCTTCTGGAGCGGTTCTCTCAAATTTTGTGGTCAGTTCTCTTAACGCGTCATTTTTCTGGTCACTTTAGCTACTCTGTGTTCAAGGGCAAGTTTCAGGTTCTCTTCTGATACCCACTTTGGTCTTTTTTCTTTTTAAAATGACCTTATCTTTCTTCATATATGATGCTCCTGATGTCATAGCTTCTGTCATTAGTGTTCAATATGTCAGATCTGTTCTTGAGATGGCCTTTAAATTTAGGTGGGATACTCTCAAAGTCATATTTTAGCTCTGGTGGACTTGCTTTAATTTTCCTTAGCTTCAATCTGAACTTGCATATGAGTAAGTGATGGCTGGTTCCATATTTGACCTCTGGCCGTGCTTTGGCAGATGATATTGAGCTTCCTCATCTTATCATTCTATGTTGTTGCTAGGTGCCGTCCAGTTAGTTCCGACTCATAGAGATCCTAATCACAGCAGAACAAAACACTGCCCAGATCTGAATCATCCTCACAATGACTATGTTTGAGCGTATTGTTGCATCTGTCCTAGATTTAGTCAAATTAATTTCTCTGTATTCTATCTGGTCCACATGTACAGGCCCCATTATGTTGTAGAAAAAAAAGGTATCGGGCAATGAATGAACAAATGTGCTTTACACAATCGATGTATGTATGGATTGTGATAAGAGTTGTATGAGCCCCTAATAAAATGATTTAAAAAAAGGTTATCTGCAATAAATTAGTTGGTCTTCCAAAATTGTCATCTGATCTCCAGCGTAATTTCTATCTCCAAGGCTGTTATTTTTCAATTACTGCTCCTTCCTCTGTTTCCAATGTTCACATTCCAATCACCAGTAACTACCAAGGCATCTTAACTGATCAGTTGACTAAAGAAGTTGAATTCGTTGGTTTCTTCATTGGTTTTAGTGATTTTAACCTAAGTTTGAATAAAAGCCTATTAATTGGTCTTCTTTGTAGGCCTATGGATATTATCCTACCACTATTTAGATTCTAAAATGTTCTTTTGATGATTAAACCACCACAGTACAACAAACTAACAGATGAGTGCTGGGTGTATATACCCAGTAGTCTTCAACTTATAGTGGGTGACTGTTGGTTACGATGTAAGTTGAATGCTTTCTTTTTCTTTCATTCATTACAAGAGGGCTTTGAAAAATTCATAGAAAAATGGAATTAAAAGATAAAAGTTTTCCACAAACTTGCTGAAGCTTTCTTATATTATCAGTATCTTCATAAATTCAATCTTTGTCTTTGGGATTGGAAACAAAAATTTCCAGTATACCATATATACCCGTATATAAGCCCAGTTTTTCCAGCACATTTTTAATGTAGTTTTGGTGGTAAAATTAGGTTCCTCAGCTGATATTCGTGTTGGCTTATATTTGAGTATATATGGCAATTTAATATATACATAACACAATACACAAATCATAAAAATGTATTCCAATGAATGTATTCCAATGATGAAAAGATGGACGTTGGCATTTTGTTAGTTGTAATAACTATGCTGGTGGGTGGTTCTGGATCATCTAGATTATCCCTCGGTATGGGATAACATTTAAGAGGTGTCTGTATGGTCCTTTCCCTTTTTCCTTCATATGAATATTTCATGGTAACATCTCACTGCTTCCTCAGTAACCGACGTTAGCAGCATGCTCAGTATGCGGGTCCATGTTTTCAAGCTATTCCAGTCATTTAGAAAAAACTCCAGCTAATCCTTTCATTGTAGAAAAATGGACTTTCCCCCTCATCTCCTCATTTTCTTTCTCCTTCAGCATTTATTTCCTATTCAAACTCCATTAAGGTCTGATCTGTCAATTTCCCTTCTTCATGATCTACGAGCTATTTCACATCAGTGATATCAAGTACTAAATTCAGCATTCTTGCCATATGGACTCTCCTCCCCACCCTCCAATCTCTTCCATCATACTCTCCTTATTCAATGCTTGGAGGATGTTTAACTCAGCAATTTTTTCCACATCCACATGCATTTCCCCATTACTTCCTCCCAGGAAAGTGCAATGTTCCAGACACATTGATGAATATCATAATTCTTCCTGAAATTCTACCTCCACCTGTCATAGCTATTGCCTGAGCAAAGTGTAGTCTGTAGGCAGTATGTCTTGAAAGTGGGGATTGCACCCTGAGCTATTGGCTGAATCATAGGTGTTAAGAAGTAGATACATACATTTTCACATCTTGATTCTTCTGATCATGCACCAGATGATGATGACGTGAGGCATGAAGTAGAAGGAGAGTCTTAAAAGGAGTGGTCTTTTCAAGGCAGTAGGCACATACTTTGGGGTTGCCACAATTTAAAAACAAGTCTTTGAATAACAAAGTTATTCCTATAGTAGACAGAGAACTTATTTTGGTGAGTGTTTTTAAGTGCTTGGGGGTTTTCAGAATAGAAAGGTAGACAAGAAAATGTTTTAATTTAAATCCAGCAGCATTTCCTCCAAGCAGGGATGTGATTCTATCTTCAAATGCCTTGAAACCAGATATCAACTTTGCTTATTTGTGAATATGGGTCCATTTTGACATATTTTTCCCCAACAAGCCTGTTTTGTCCATGTTGAATACCTGGGATGGTAAATAATCACTATATTGTCTTGCTTATCCTTGAACTCTTCAGCAACTTTACATTGGTGCTTCCTGCTTCTCCAATTATATGCCTATCAGTCCAAACAAAAACCAGTGAGTCCTAGGTGCAGCACCAAGTAACTTGAATCAGAGACTACCTGTATTTATATAAAGCCTATTGCTGTTGACTTCAATTCATAGTAACCCTTTGGGGAAGGCAGAAGAGAACTGCTCTCATAGAATTTCCTAGGTACAATCTTTACAGAAGCTGGCTGCCACATCTTTCTCCCAGAGAACTGCCTACCTTTGGGTCAGCAACTGATTGCTTAACCATTGTGCCACCAGGACTCCTTCATTTATGAAAATATATTCACGTTTTTTAAATGCACAGGGGCATCAATTGATAAGCTATGGACATATTTTCTTTTCATTTCTAATTAAATACTTTTATTGGGGGCTCTTACATCCCTTATCACAATCCATACAATCATTCATTGTGTCAAGCATATTTGTACATATGCTGGCATCAGCATTTTCTTTCTATTTGAGCCTTTATATCAGCTCCTCATTCCCCTCTCCCCTGCCCACCTGCATTCCCTCATGAACCCTTGATAAGTTATAGATTATTTTCATATCTTACATCATCCTCTGTCACCTTCACCCACTTTTGTTGTTTGTCCCCCTAGGAGGGGGTTATATGTCGATCCTGGTGATTGATTCCCCCTTTCTCCCAGCACCTTCCCCTTATCCTCCTGGTATCTCTGTTCTCCTTGTTGGCCCTGAAGGTTTATCTATCCTGGATTCCTTGTGCTGTGGGCTCTTATCTGTAGCAGTGTGCATGTTCTGGTCTAATCCGATTTGTTAGGTAGAATTGAGGTCATGATAGTGGGGGTAAGGAAAATTAAGGAACTAGAGGAAAGTTGTATCATCGGTGCTATACTGCGCCCTGACTGGCTCATCTCTTCCATCTACAGATGGGCATTGGTTCTCCACTCCACACCACCCCACCCCCATTCACATTGGGTATAGTTTTGTTCTGGGTCTTAGATGCCTGATACCTGATCCCATCATGGTCACACAGGCTGGTGTGCTTCTTCCATGTGGGCTTTGTTGCTTCTGAGGTAGATAGCCACTTGTCTGCAAGCCTTTAAGACCCCAAACACTATATCTTATGATAGCCGGGCACCATCAGCTTTCTTCACATTTGCTTGTGCATCAATTTTGTCTTCAGCTATCATGTCAGGAAGATGAGCATCAGAGAAAGCTGATTAGAACAAAGTATTCTTGTGTTGAGTAGTTGAGTTGAGGCCCAATGGCTATGGATAATTTTCATGTAAATAAAAAGATTTATCAACACTTTTAATGGTTGCAGAATGTTACATTGTAAACATACAACATAATTTACTGAGTGTCCTAATAGTGAAGGGTATTGTGATTTTTAGCATTATCTTTATTAAAAAAGGGAACCAGGTACATTCTTGTGGATCTCTTTGCTACTCTCCTTAGACTTAATCTTAAGAAACAAGGAGTCTGAGGTGACAAGGGAGAGAAAGAGGCGGGGAAAAGAAAGTTGGTGTTAACACACCCAGGGACAAGGGAACAACAAGTGATCCAAAATTGGTGAAGAGGGTGTAGGAGGCCTGGTAGGGCTTGATCAAGGGCAATGTAACCGAGAGGTATTACTGAAACCCAAATGAAGGCTGAGCATGATAGTGGGACAAGAGGAAAGCAAAAGGAAATAGGGGAAAGAACTAGGAGGCAAAGGGCATTTAGAGGTTTAAATACAGGAATGTACATATGTAAATATATTTATATATGATGATGGGGAAATAGATCTATGTGCATATATTTATAAGTTTAGTATTAAGGCAGCAGCTGGACATTGGACCTCCACTCAAGTAACCCCTCAATGCAAGAACACTTTGTTCTATTAAACTGGCAATCCATTATGCTCACCATCTTGACATGATCGCTGAAGACAAACAGGTGCATAAGCAAATGTGGTGAAGAAAGTTGATTGTGTTCGGCTATCAAAAGATATAGCATTTGGGGTCTTAAAGGCTTGAAGATAAACAAGCGGCCATCTAGCTCTGAGGCAACAAAGCCCACATGGAAGAAGCACACCAGCCTGTGATCACGAGGTATCCCTGGGATCAGGTATCAGGCATCAAAGAACAAAAATTTTATCATTGAGAATGAGGGCAGTGCAGAATGGGGACCCAAAGCCCATCTGTAGACAACTGGACATCTCCTTACAGAAAGTAACGGGGAGATGAGCCAGTCAGGGTGCAGTGTAGCACCGATGAAACATACAACTTTCCTCTAGTTCTTTAATGCTTCCTCCCCCCACTATCATGATCCCAATTCTACCTTACAAATCCAGCTGAACCAGAGAATGTAACTGAACCAGAGGATAGGAACTGGAAACACAGGGAATCCAGGACAGATGAATGCCTCGGGACCAGTGGTGAGAGTGGTGATACTGGGAGGGTGGAGGGAAGGTGGGTTAGAAAAGGGGAACAGATCACAAGGATCTACATATAACCCCTCCCTGGGGGACGGACAACAGAAAAGTGGGCCAAGGGAGACGCCAGACAATGTAAGACATGACAAAATAATAATTTATAAATTATCAAGGGTTCATGAGGGAGGGGGGATAGGGAGGAAGGGGGAAAAATGAGGAGCTGATACCAAGGGCTCAAGTAGAAGGAAAATGTTTTGAGAATGATGATGGCAACAAATGTACAAATATGCTTCACACAATGGATGGATTAATGGATTGTGGTAAGAGTTGTATGAGCTCCAATTAAAAAAAATATTTAAAAAATGAGAGAAACAAATTTTGTTAAATAAGGTTGTTATCAATTTAAATTTTGTACCAGTCAGGCAGGACAGTAATTGCTTTCCTATACCTTTACCATGATAGATGACATGGATCTCTTTGGAAGTTGAACAATTTTTTTCATCTGTTAATTGAACTGGCTTAACCAGTAAAACCAGTTGTGTGAAGTCATTTTCACCTCCCAGTGATCCCATTATTTGCTCCATGGAGGTTTTCACTACAATGAAAAAAATTTCAATGGTCTTTCTTAAGGTCCTTTTGGGTGGCCTTGTCTCCCACCTTTCTGTTAGTGGTTAGGCTAACTGTATAACCCCAGGACTCCTATCCACCACTGGATAGCCATTTGTCAGATACACTGATTTGTATTTTATAAAGCTTTTGTAGATAAGACAGCCTGGCTCCAATACTAGCTCTAGGTAACTTTGAAAAATGGAGATAATAAATGTATCTATTTTGCAGAGCTATAGAGTTTAAGATAATTCAGAAAAGCACCTGATAGATAAGTCTTCAGTAAAAAAACTATTTTTATTATTATACAAAGTACTCACTGCTACTGGGTCGATGCCAACTCATAGCAACCCTATAGTACATGGTACACTGGCCCTGTCAGTTTCTGAGGTAGTGAATGTTTTATGGGAGTAAAGCCCCCTTTTTCTTACGTAGAGTGGGTGGTGGTTTCGAACCGCAGACTTTGAAGACCGCAGCCCAACGCCATCAGGGCTCCACTTATAAAAAAGTGGGCTTCAAAAACTGAAGTAAAAGATAATGAAATTTCCCCACAAAATCCCCCTCGTATTATTCTGCAGTCCATGTGTGTGCAAATGGTTAATGTTTGGCCGCTAACCCAAAGACTGGGAGTTGAGTCCACTGAGATGCATTTTGGAAGTGATCTCCGTCTGAAAAAACAAAAACAAAACACCAACCAGTTTTTGTTTTGTTTTCCGGTTGGTTCCTCTTTCCTCATTCCATTGAAAAAGCTATTTCTCAGCTGATTCCAACCTAACTAGGGCTCGTTAACTTTGGGGTCAGAGTGAGCTGTGCCAGACAATGTGCGGAGAATTAAAAATCAAGGCACTCCATGTGAGGAGAGAGTGTCCACGAGGGGGCTTCCAAACGTTCATGACAAAATGGAATTTAAAGGAAGATTTCCACTACTTTTTTGGAAGCCTCTCCCTGTGTATTTCCTCCAGCACCTATTTGGAAAGGCTCAGGGCCTACCTTCATCCAGCCCTTGGCTTATTGATGGACGTTTTCAAACGCTAGGCTTCTCTCGTTCAATTCCAGTTTAGCACCGGAAGATACACGGTTCCCACGGGTATCCAGAGCAGGTCCTGAATTTGAGGGTCACGAATTACAAGGAGGGGCGGGAGCAGGGGCATCCTGTCCAGGGCCCCCCTGGGCGCTATCCGGTGAGCTGCCGCGAGGTGAGCGGAGCAGAGATCGCCGGCAGGTTACACCCCCTCACCTGGGCGCCCACGGGCCCCGCCGTACGCTGGCGGGGAGGACTGCGGGAGCCTCAGAGGAGGCCGAGGAGGGGAACAGAGGGGCGCGGGCAGGGGCGCGCCAAACGGACGGCAGCGGCTAAGGGAGACCCATTTCCTGCCTGACCCACGCGCGTCACCCCCACCCTCTGCGGCCCGGGCCCAGCCCTGAATTTTCCGTTCCCTCCAGCTGGGCTGAGGTGGTCTCCGGGAGGAACGCCGGGGCACCAAGTTCCCGCCGCCGCTGCCCGCTGCAACCTCAGCTCTCTCACCTCCCGCCTCCCACCAACGGCTTCCCACCGCGGCTGACGCAGGCGGCGTCGGTGACGTCAGCACAGGGGGCGGGACTTCCTGCTCCGCGCGCCCCCGGGTCTCGGGACGGAGCTCACTCCGGGAGGCGTGAGGGGCGGTGGGCGGGCGGCCGGCTTCGGGACCGGGCGTCGGGGCCGAAGTTGGTCCCGCACCTCTGAAGAGGCCCGTCCCCGGAGACGTCTGGGCTCCTCTCCGCCGCCGCCTCTCCGCCCTCGGAGCTTTCTGGGAGACCTCTGAGATTTCTCCGAGGGGCCCGCTGCCGCTCCTTCAGGCAGCCCGGGTCGCGAGCGGCCACCCGGTCCTCGCCCGGCTCAGCGGACCCGGCGGACATCCCCGGGGCGGGGGCGCCGCCCGGAGCGCCAATGCCTCGACGACCAGAGCTGAGCGCGTGCGGGCGGCTGGCGCGGCGGAGGCGGCCCCGGGCGGCGAGTGCGGCCAGCGCGCACGCCGGGGGCAGCGAACTTTAGCTTGCGCTCCTGGCGGGGACTGCGTCGGAGGCAGGTACGGAACCTTTCTTTCTCGGGCCGGGATCTTTTCCGTATTTTGGAAAACTCGTGATTTTTTTTTTTTTGGTGGTGGTGGGGGGGTTCGTTCCGAATCCTTTTTTTGTGATTAAAAAAAAAAAAGATTCGAGCGCGCGTTAGAGAAGTAGGCTGTAGCCAATGAAATGCACGTGAAACTCTTTGGGGGAGATTGTTGTTGCACTTCTTCGGGTGGTCTTGTCGCCAGTTTAATAATGGACTACCCTGAGAGGAGCTCCTGTTTTTCATTTGTGATGAGAAAGCCGGGCAACCTTTCCCCTTGGCCTTGAAAGTAAGTTTAGTGGGCGTTGACGGACCTTGCTGAGATAATGGCATGTATACCGGGTTTAAATGGGCACTGGGTGGAGGGAGCGTGGAGGGAGGGGAAAAATGGGGAGCTGATGCCGGGGGCTTAGGTGGAGAGCAAAGGTTTTGAGAATGATGAGGGCAATGAATGTGCTTGACACAGTTGATGTATGTATGGATTGTGGTAAGAGTTGTATGAGCCCCTAATAAAACGATTAAAAAATTATATGGACACTGGGTAAACGCTTCGTGTCCAACGTTTGACCATAGTAAGTGGACATTGTTCACTTAAAAAAGCTCACTGCCAAGTCTTTGAAAAGCCTTTGATCTGGTTGTAGTGATGAGAGTATTTCCAAAAACTCTTATGTGTAAGGAGAGCCTTATAGTGATTTTCTTCAAGCAGAGGATGTGGTTCCTATGTTCAGGCTAGCGGCACAGAGTACTTGAGTAGTGTGCAGCTGAGTAGGTTGTTGCAGCAGTGCTCCGGTTGCCAAGTAACCGCTCCATAAACAAGTCTCATATACAGTTAGTATATCATTAATTGCATCCCACAAATCTGCATCCAGAGTTCTCCACATTCCTAAGTTGAGTTTGTAGTGGTTATGAGTAATACCTTGCGATCCCATGGAGGTTTGACTTAAGGCACATTTTGTGTAGAATAAATTTCAGGGTCAGACAGGAACTCTCCAGGGAGTTCAATTGAATTTGAGTTGCTTTTCGTTTTTTTCTAGAATGGGGTTGGCTGGAATGCTCCCTTTACTTTGAGTATTTTCTAACCTGATGAAGTATGTAGGCTACAGTCAGGAATTTTTCTCAAATAATTTTGAGTTCCATGGAGCATTGGGAAATGGAAACACTGATTATTGACAGGTAGTTTTAAAGCCTTGGCTTAACCAATAACCCAGTCTGTCTCCCGGCACGGAACTCTTAAAGATGTGATTTGTAAGTCAGTTTCCAGAGCATTTTTTTTTCATGATCTTTTGAATGCAGTAACCTTTCAAAAAAAAAAAAAGTAGATGAGACATTTTGAGGCACAGTGAGATTAAATGGCTTCATTGAAATCAAACTACTAGGAATTAGAATTAAAAGCTTGGTGTTCCATCATAACCCTTACCGTGTTTTCCTTTCCCATAGAGAAGACAAAGAATGACTTATGTGCCCCAAATCCTCCATCAGAAGTCAGTAGTACATCATAGGAAATTCCTATTTAAGGAGCACAGGTGAATGAAATCTCAGTGAAAAGATTACTGAATTGTTAGAATTAAGACCTTTTAAAAAATTTCCTCCGTAATGTCTTTGTGCTTCATATAAATGAGTTTTATTTTAATCTTGCTAAACATAATAGATTCACTAAGAAATTTTCTTCAGTTGTCAAGTTTACATGCACTTTTGGGGAATACATAAATGGATCTATATAAAAACATTTTTGGAATACTCTTTCCTACTGATTGACATTCAAATTTCTTAATCTGAACTCTTCAAAAACTTTAAATTTGTCAAGTTTATGATCTTTATGGGAAACAAAAACTAGGTTCTGGCCAAACTGGTTTCTTCACTACCCTCTAAGCTTACAGTGTGGTTTTCCCTAGCCATACCCATTCCACCCTGTTTCCCCGAAAGTAAGACAAGACACCCAAAATAAGACCTACTTACAGTTTTGCCACTTGCTGAAATCAAGGCACCCCCGAAAATAAGGCCTATCCGACAAGAAGGCCCCCGAAACTATAGTAACCCTGGACTCTGGACCATAGCGGCAGGCGCTGCCTGCAGCTCACTGTTGGCTACAGTGCAGCCAGAGCAGACAGGAAGTGCGAGTCTCTCTTAATAAAACAATAAATGCATGTGTACCATATTCTTCTTCATGGAAAAATAAGCTATCCCCTGAAATTAAGACCGAGCACCTCTTTGGGAGCAAAAATTAATAAAAGACACTGTCTTATTTGCGGGGAAACAGGGTACCTATCTCACCTGATTTCTTCCCTAAAACCTAAATTGTACCCTTTCTTGAAAGTTCAATCCATTATGACCTCTGAAATGACCTTTGAAACCTTATCATACTTGTCAGTCACTCTTATTTGATATTTATACTTGTGCGTTTATTTTTATTTATGTGTATTTGTTTTCCATTCCAATTAGATTGTAAGTAACTTAAGGGCAAGATACCAGATCCAATGCACTCCCCCACCCCCACCCCTTCCAAAGCACAGTGAACGCTGAAAAAGATTGTTGAGAGATGAGAGTAAGGGAAGGGTAACTCTAAATCGTAAGCAAGGGGATTTAGATAATGGGGGATTCATTAGAGTCAGAAGGCAGGCTGTTTTCAGTTCCTAGAAAGTGGATGTTTGAGAATTTCCCATGACAGTATCAGTAGTAAGCGCTCCCTCATGAATGCTGACACTACTCCCCAGTGGACTTGGGGAGTTTGGTCAGTTTCCTGGTTCTTCCTTGGTAGAATCTTAGTTTTAAACATCTCACTAGTTCTCTTCCTCAGTGTCCTTGCATTCTTTTTCTCCCTTCTCTGTTTTCCTTTCTCCTCCCATCCCTGTTTTCCCAGTTCCTCATATTATCCCTTTAAATTTTACTTTTTGACTTGCTCAGGCTTATTTTATGAAATTATGCCAGTCCTTTTATCTGACCCTCATAAATGAACAATTTTCTAAAGTATATTTTTTACCAGGTGTGCCCTTTCTGGGTCATGGAGCATTCACTGACTTGTCAAGGCTAGTGCTCTTTCTTTTGAATTTAGTTCAGCATTGGCTCAGGATGGGACCCTGCTGGTACAGTGGGTTAGGTGTTGGTCTGCTAAATGAAAGGCTGGCGGTTCAAACCCATGAGCCACTCACTCAAAGGGAGAAAGACAGGGCTACTGCTTCCCTAGAGAATTAGAGCCTCCCAGACTCGATAGAGCAGTTCTACTCTGTCATATAGGGTTGCTATGAATCATAATTGACTTGATGACAGTGGATTTGGCTTTTAGCCCAAGATGAAAGAAGCTAAGAAAATCTGAAAACACTCAGTTATTTAATTTTTTTTCTTTAAATTGTGACTTTAAATCATTTTGAAGGAAACTGTAGCTACTCGTTCTCTTTTGAAAACTACCTGTCATTTTTAGTAAGTTTTTCTTGAAAAATTGCAGGTCAATTTTAAAGTTGTACTATAAAGCCTGTGACTGATGATTATAAAAAAAGAGCTATATCATTACTTTTCTAATCTTGCTTTGATTCAGTTGTTCCTTAGTGAGCTCGCCTCCCTAGCTTCTGTGGTGTTGCCCAGTAACAATTGCAGTATAACATAGCAACCACAGAAAACATACAGTTGGACTACAGGGATTTTCCTCATGAAGGTGCAGTGCCTATCAGTAAGATACTGATAAGCTTAAAGAGCATACACTTGGAGGTATTTTTCAGAATGGCAACAAATTACGCATATTGTTTTTGTGTGCAGATTCATGATAAATATGTATTGGATTGAATTTTAGTGTATGAGAAGGGTATGTAAAAGGTGGGTTCAATTAAAGACTGGCCTACTCTGGGTGAAAAACTGTTATTAATTAGCAGCAGAGATTTCACAACGGATATAGTCAACAAGAGCTGCATAGGTGAAGCTGAAATGGTTTTTAGTAACATTTTTGTATTATTTCTGGAGGTTCATAAGGAGCCCAGTTGTCATCATGGTTATGTGTTGGACTGTTAATGGCAAGATTAGCAGTTACAAAGCACCAGCTGCTCTGAGCTCCTGTAAAGAGTTATTATTTTGGAAACTGACGGGGCCAGTTCTGCCCTGTGCTATAGGGTCACTATGAGTTGGCATCAACTTGATGGCAGTAGGTTTGGTTTGAGTCTGGAAGCTTGTGGAAAACTTGGGTCAATAGCTTCACTAAGCTATTATATATAATAGGTTTTATGATTTTGTGGGAGGAGAATTTTGATTCAAGAAACCAAGGCTTGACTGGGTGAGCCACTTAACCTTTCTTGGCCTGTCTTCTTATTTGAAAAAAAAAAAAAATCTATCATTTACTTCAGGAATTGTGTGCTTCCAATATTTACTTCTCTGGTTCATTGACTTAGTGTTTGGGGGCCCATTATATGTCTTGCACTGTGCTAGGCATGGGGGAGGTACTGAATGCACCTAATTTTACCACAAAAATTGTGTTAAAAATGTGCTGAGGAAACTCGGCTTATACACGAGTATATATGGTAGTTGTTTTTTTTTTTACTATAACATGCCAAGGCCATAAGGATAAACAAGAGTGCTATGGAGGCATGTAGGAGGAACACCCAACGTGGAACCTAGAACTCTGCTGCCGCAGGAGAGGTTTTCATGGAAAAAGTAATACTGAATCTGAGTTTTGACGTTGGTGAGATTCAGCTGAGTGAAAAGAGTTGGGAACCAGTGGGTGTGGAACTGCAAGTTAAGTGAGATTGGAGAATAAGTAAGAATCAGCTTGGAGAGGGGGAAGGGTTTCTATTCTTTTTGAGGGATTTGTACATTTACACCTTAAACATGTTTGTTCATCATATATTTGGCCCTTTACTTTGTAGCAGGTACTAAGATAGGAACTGGGGTAGCGGTAAGACAGATCTGGACGTGCCATGTTAGGGAGGGTATATATGCTTAAGTGAGGAATCAGTTCAGTTCCCTACATACTATAACTAAGTTCTTTAAATGTTTGCTTCTCCTATTTGATCTAAAACTTGTTCACATTTGTGATCAAATATCTCAAATGGTCACTCACCATTTCTAGAGGCATACACATTCCTCATTCTCAGGATGACTGTTTCATACCATTTTCCTAAATCTTCAATATCTCTTCTTTCCACTCTCATTTGATAACTTGCTGTGTTAGTCCAAGTAGACTAGAGAAACAAATTCATAGAGACACTCATATTTGTATAGGAAAGAGCTTTATGTACAAGACTAATCGAATATTGAGAAAACATCCCAGCCCAGTCTAGATCAAGTCCATAAGTCCAATATTAGCCCACGTGTCCCATACCAATCTATAAAGTCCTCTTCAGACTCACGAAACATATGCAGTGATGCAGAATGCAGGGGGTGGGAAGCCTTGTGGATCCAGGGTTGGTATAAGCATCTCAGCGCTGGCAGGGGCCTCCATATGGCTTCTCCAGGTCCAGGCTATCATTGCCATCAGTATAGCTTCATGTGTCTTGTCAGTAGAGAGTCTCTCAGGGAGTGAGCAGAAAGAGAAAATGTCTCCTGCCTCCAAGGAGGAATTATAGGAGTTCCCAGAATCCTCAGGAGAAGGCCATGCCCATACAGAGGCCTCATTGGCTATATCCTGATTGACAGTCTAGACTCCACCCCTACACTCAATCCTCAAATTGACACCAGATTATGTAACTACCACACTTGCCTAATAAGAGAAAATCATTTTTAGTCATATGGGAGTTAACTCATTTTCACTAACTCTCTACAGAACCCCATGAGTTAGACCCATGCATTCTGTCTTCCCTAAGTGTCAACATGTAGAAATTGTTTTGCTCCAAGTCCTGCTCATTTGCTTTTGTCCTGGGTCCTGAAGTTCTTTTCTCCTTAGGACTTTGACCTTATTTCTTCTTCTTTTTTAAATCATTTTATTAGGGGCTCATACAACTCTTATCACAATCCATACACACATCAATTGTGTAAAGCGCATTTGTACATTCATTG
>NW_022103898.1:33757665-33758948 GCF_000313985.2 Echinops telfairi
AAAACAAGACAGAGCAAAACCAAGCAACAATGTACAACAAAACAGCAACATCAAGCCACTGACAAAGAACAAATTAAAATATACCAAGAAAGAAAAGCTTATAGTTAGTTCAAGGATCGCTGGCCTTTTATTCTTTATCTTCAATTTTCTTCTCGCTGTTGTATCCTCTATAAATGGCATGGAAGCACTCCTTAATATAACTCTTCCAAATAGAAACTAAAAAGTCTCTTGATCCTTATTCCTCTCCAGTTTATTACCAGACTGTTTCCCTGCCGCTCTTCACAACCCAGTTTCTTGAAGGAGTTGCTGCCTGCCATTCTCTCTATTCTCATTCAGCTTTTATGTCTATCACTCCACTGAAAACATTTTTCTCACAATCCCTAAGTGGTTAAGAGTTCAGCTGCTAACTGAAATATTGGTGGTTCAAACCTACCAGCTGCTTGTTTCAAAGGAAGAAGTGGCCATCTGCTTCTGCAAGATTATAGCCTTTGAAGCCCTATGGGGCAGTCCTACTTTGTCCTTTGGGTTGCTATGAGTCAATTTCAACTTGAAGGCAATTGATTTAATTTTAAGAAGGCTTGTAGCTTGCCAAAGACCCTGGACAATTCTTTCTTCATATTCCATCTTTTAGCATCATTGATGAAGTTGACCTCTCTTCCTCTCATAAAAAACATTTCCTCTATGTCATATTTCCTTGATAGCCGACCCCCCCACTTGATTAATACCTCTTAATCTCTCTTCTAAGCAACTTCTCTACCTGACTTCTAAATGTGTCTCAGGATTCAATTCTCTATTTACATTCTCTTAGTAAGTGCTCTCCTGTGGTCCTACCTATGGCCTGTGTGCCATCTGTATTTGTGCTAATATGGTAGCCACTAGGTATCAGTGGCTATTGAGCACTTAAATTGTGGTTTGACTGATTTGAGATGTATTACAAGTAAAGTACATGTCATATTTTAAAAATTTAGAATGAAAA
Organism: Echinops telfairi; assembly: GCF_000313985.2. NCBI lineage: Eukaryota > Metazoa > Chordata > Mammalia > Afrosoricida > Tenrecidae > Echinops > Echinops telfairi. Next base: position 33,758,642 of record NW_022103898.1, read on the forward strand.
ATATAAAATAGCTTAATTTTGATATTCATTAAGCATTGAAATAATATTTTGGATATATTTGGTTAATTGTATTCTTAAAATTACATCTATTCTTAGTTTTGAAAATATTTCTACTAGAAAATTTAAGTTATACATGTGGCCCACAAATTATCTTTTTATTGGATAGAATTAATTTCTGCTGAGCATGTTCAAATTTGTGCCTAATGTGTGTCAGATGCTGTATTAGTCTGGGTACTTTGGAGAAACAAATCCACAGCAACTCATGTATAAGAGAGAGTTTTATGTAAAGAAAATGTGCATCACGAAA
>NW_022103898.1:33759180-33774143 GCF_000313985.2 Echinops telfairi
CTGAAGCAGGGAACTGCCAAGGCAGCTGCACCCGGTGCAGCCATCACAAAACGAGAGACCCGAGAACTAGAAAGGTGAGGCTCACCACCCATGTATCCTTCCGCCTTTCAGTTAGCCCCACATGTGATTATTGGCCAGGTTGGTACAATTAATTAACTCAGATGCTATTGCTAGATGTTGAGAATAATACCAATAATTACAAAAAAAACTAACTCATGCCATCAAGTCAACTCTGACTCATGGTGACCCTATAGGGCAGGGTAGAACTGCACCTGTGGGTTTCCAAGACTAACCCTTGACTGGCGTAGAAAACCTCATCTTTCTCCCAGGGAGCAAGTGGGTGGTTTTGAACTGCTGACTTCACAGTTAGCAGCCCACTGCTTAACCAAGTTCCACTTTGTAGAGAAAATAATATTCTTGTGGAAGAAGACATAGCACAATATGTGGAGAATCAGGGGTACATAATGCAAGGTGAATAAAAATTGGTGTTGGAGAAGGACTGCCATTGTAGTGTGGTCAGGGAATACATGTTTGAAGATGTTGTAGATGGTGATGGAGCAGAGACCCAAAAGAAGTGGGAGAGCAAACTTCAAATATCCTGCTTGACTATTCATGACCTGATACTATTCATGTCCCAGCTCAGCCTCCTCCTTCCCTGCCTGGCCTCTACACTTTCAGCATTTCAGTGAACAGCACTAACAACTTCCTCTGTTGCTCATGCTACAAACCTTAGAGTTGTCCTTCCTTTCCTTGTACCATCATTCTAATTCACCATCAGTTAATATTGTCCATACTGCCACTGTTTATTCTGAGCCCTTTTCAGCGCAGTGCACATGTGTTAATCATTCCTCACCTGTATAACTGTAGGAAGATTTAATTGGTCTTCCTTTTCCCTCCCCTTCTATATTCCCACTGAGTTACTTTTCTGAACTATGGAGTGATACATATCAATAAAATTCAGTCTTCAAGGGCCTGTTATAGTTCTGCCTTTATCTTTATCCTTATTCACTCTTGTCCTCATCCTTATTCATTATACTTTACCCATACTTGCCCCTGCTCAAACCCCCCCACCCCCACCCTCCACTCCCACCTTTTAAAAATACAGTTGGGAAACTTTTTTTTTTTTTAGATTGATATAGTTGCTGCCATCAGGTCATTTCTGACTCATGATGACCCCATGACTGCAGAGTAGAACTACTCCAGAGGGTTTTTAAGGCTGTGAACGTTTAGAGAGAGATTTCCAGGCACCTCCTAGTAGCTTTAAACTGCCAACCTTACAGCTTGTAGTCTAATAGTACTTAATTGTTTTCACCAACCAAGCGAGGGACAGAACTTTAAAAGAATAAGCCGACTAAACCTTTCCTTGTCAGGTTGTTAGGTGCCATTGAGTGGGTCCTAACTCATGTTGACTCTATAAAGCAGTGAGAACTAGTGCCTTGCTTGGGCCATTCTCCAATTGAGTCATCGTTTCATCCACACTGTCAGTCTGTCTCATTGAGTATCTTCCCTTTTTCACTAACTCTCTTACTATACCTAGCAGGATGTCCTTCCCCAGTCTCTTCTGATAACATGTCCAAAGTTTGTAAGACCAACTCTGGCCATATTTGCTTCTAAGGAGAATTATGGATATACTTCTGAGACAGATTGGTTGGTTCTTCTGGCAACCCACAATCTTTTTAATATTCTTCACCAGCATTGTGGTTCAAATGGATCAGTTCTTTTACAGTCTTCGCTATTCATTGTTCAATGAGGTGATTGAATATACATAGCTTGGGTTGCATGCACCATAGTACTCAACGTGATGTCTTTGCTTTTTAGTACTTTAAATAAAGTGGTTTTGTGCAGCAGGTTTGCCAGTGTGAAACATATTCCTTATCTTAAGGTCTTTAAAATTACGTTCTATTGTTTGGAATGTTATAAACTTTGATATATACTTCCCTGGCATTTTTTAGCCTAAGCTTTTGTATTTTTTTTACCATATTTTTGTATTTCTTTTATAATAATTATATCTGAGATCTATTAGTTTTTTTTGGTTTTTTTTTCTGAGAAGAAGTGATCAATTAGTTTGTTAGCCTGGCAAAATGTGTTTCCCTGTCCCTTCTCCCCACTATAACAAAAGCTATGTGGGATCAAGGATTTTTCTGTCTTGCGCACATCATTATTCTTGGCACTTAAAACTGTTGCTTGCTCATTATGGGCAACCAATTTAAAAAAAGTGTCCAATTGAGTTTTGGTGAAAGTTACACAGCATGCTAGGTTCTCGTTTGACTTTTCCCACACAAGTTGTTCATATTTATCACAATATGTCGACAGGCTCTTTATTTGTTGTTTGTCCCGTTTCTAGTACTCATGTTTCTCTGCCCTCCTATCATATCATACTTGTCTCTGGGTAGTTGCTGATATTTTGGTCCTTGTGTAGAGCACTTGTCTCTTAATGGGTAATACTCTTTGTTTTCTGTGCCTCTCTGTTATTTCGCTAGAAGGTGATCATGGGATAAAGTTGGTTCTAGGTTTGAAGAGTGATAGTCTCAGAGAGTTTTCTGGTCTCATGATTCTAGTTTGTCTGACTGTTAAATTTTTGTTTTTTAAGAATTTAAGTTCTCCATATGTTTTATTCTATTCTATCCTGGGCTATCTAATAACAACTCTTGATTGATTGGCATTAAACAAATGGAATAAACTTGATTATCATGAAAAGAGAAACCCATTCCTCTCTGAAGCTGCATAATAAAGCTGAATGATCCCATGGAAGTAATGTTAAAAGTCAAGGCCTATGGGATAGATAGGAGTCAGCCTGGCAAAATGTGCGGGGCATAATACGGAAGGCAGGGAGCAGCATGCTAGACTAGATAGAGGTAAAATCAATGTGCATTCCTGGCACAGAATGAGATTCAGTATGGCTAGAATAGAGATAAGGGGAAGTTAGAGCTGGAGAGAGATGAATGAGTGGGAGGGCATAAATTACATCGAAGACTTTGGCTTTAATTCAGCAGCAATAGGAAGTCACATAATCAGAAAGATCACCCAGACCATAAAATTGACACCATTTAGGAAATTACAGACCAAAGTCAGGAAGCTGTTGTAAATCAGAGTTGAACTGTGATAGTGGCTGGCAGTGGTGGTGGGTTAAAGCAGACAGAGTAGAGCGACCCTGAGAAGGAAAGTTGAGGGATTTGAGTGTGGTGAGGGAAAGAACAGAGTTAAGGTAGACTCACAGGTAAAAGTGGAACAACTAGGTGGATGGCAATACTGTTCTGAGAGAATACAGAATATTGCTGCTGCTATTTAGACACTCTTGAGTAGACTCTTGACTCAGTGATCCTGTGTGCAACCGAATGAAAGACTATCTGGCTTGCACCATCCTCACAGTCATGCTGAGCCCATTGTAGCCGCTGTGTCTGTTCATCTTGCTGAGGATCTCCCTCTTTTTCCATGATCTCTATTTACCAAGTGTGATGTCCTTTTCTAAGGAGTAATTTACACCAACCTCACCTCTCAGGAGCATTCGGGTTGTACTTCCTCTAAAACAGATATGTTTGCTCCTCAGGCAGTCCATGGTACTTTCAATAATCTTACTCAGCACCACCGCTCAAATGCATAATACCTTCTGCAGTCTTCTGTATTCGTTGTCCAACTTTCATACAGTTGTGAGGTGATTGGAAATGCCTTGGTTTGGGTTGGGACAAGGAGCCCTGGTGGTGGGTATAGCATTGGGCTGCTAAGCACAAGGTCAGTAGTTCAAAACTACAGTTTAAAACTAGCGGCTACTCCACGGAAAGATAAGGCTTTCTACACCCATAGAGAATCTCAAAAACCCAAGGGCAGTTCTACCTGTCTTACATGCTTGCTGAGTCAGAATTGATTTGATGGCAGTGAGAGTTGGCCTCAAAGTTACATCTAGGACACTTTAATCCCTAAAGTTGAACTATTGGTCTTTAACAGCAGATTTGATCATTGTTTGATTTCTTGACTGTTGCTTCCATAAAGTTGATTGTGGATCCATGTAAAAGCAGCTCTGGTAGCATAGTGGGTTACTTACACATTGGACTACTAACCTCAACAGCAGTTCACAGCCACCACCTGCTCTACAGAAGAAAGGCTTACAATTTCAAACCCATGGGGTGGGGGCGGGGTGGGGGTGGGGGTGGTGGTGCAGGCAGGTCTGCGCTGTCCTATACAGGTAGGGTGTCTACGCTGTCCTATATAGGTAGGGTCACTGTGAGTTGGACTCCATGGCAGTGAGTTTAGTTTTGGTTTGGACCCAAGTAAAATGAAATCCTTGACAATTCAACCTTTTCTCTGTGTATCATGATGTTGTTTATTGGTCTACTTGTGCATATTTTTCTTTATATTGAGTTTTAATCCACACTGAACATTGTAGTCCTTGACCTTTATCATAGCTGCTTCAAGTCTAACTGGTTTTCAGCCAGCAAGATTGTGTCATTGCAATTTTCAGCATGTTAATGAGCTTCCTTCAGTTCTGATGGCTCATTCTTCATATAGTGCATTTTCTCAGATTATTTGCTCAGCATACAGATTGAGTAAGTATGATGAAAGGATTCAGCGTTGATGCATACCTTTCTTGATATTAAACTCTGCAGTATTCCCTGGTTCTGTTTGAACATCTAGCTGCCTCTTAGTTTATGTAGAGCTTCTTTATGAGCACAATTTACTCACAGCGATTAAGTCGATTATGACTCAGATCCTATAGGAATGACTAGAACTGGACCTATGGGCTTCTTAGACTCTAAATATTTATGGGGGCAGAAAGCCTCATCTTTCTCCTGCAGAGAAGCCAGTGGGTTTGAAATGCTGACCTCGTGCTTAGCAGCCCAATACATAACCCATTACATCAAATTTAATATTCTGGAATTCCCATTCTTCGCAGTGTTATATATGGTTTGTTATGATCCACACAGTCGAATGCCTTTGCATAGTCAATTAAACACAAGTAAACCTATTTGTGGTATTCTCATTGTATCTAAGATTCATCTGACATCAGCAGTGATACCCCTCATTCCATATCCTCTTCTGGCTCGAATTTCTGGTAGCGCTCTCTGTTGACACACTGCTGCATCCATTTTTGGATTATCTTCAAAATTTTGACTTGCACGTGATATTAATGATACTGCTAGATGATGTCCACATTCTGTTGGGTCATCTTTCTTTGGAGTAGGCACAAATATGATCTTTTCCAGTCTCTTGACCAGGTAGCAGCCTTCCAGATTTCTTGGCGTAGACGAGTGAGTGCTTCCAGGGCTGCATTAGTTGCAGCTGCATCAGAATAGGAGCAGAATTTTAGAGGAATAGGAGTTTGTGAAAGTATAGGCTGAACTATCTGGATTGTGGACTTGGAATTCTGGGAGAAATTTAGGCTAGATATAGAGATTTAAGGATACCAATCCAACAACCACTAACTTCATTTTAACTCATGGGGGCCTCATGTGTCTCATAGTAGAATTGTGTGCCACAAGGTTTTCTTTCAGTGGCAGATTTTTTTGGAAGTAGGTTGTCAGGCTTTTCTCCTGAGGTATTTCTGAGTGTATGAACCTCCAACTTTGTGGTTAGCAGCCAAGCGTATCAATGGTAATTGATGCCCTGGAGATGATCTATAAGAGGAGGGTGTAAAAGTGACAAGAGAATGAAGTAGTGGACAGAGAAGTCCTAACAGAGGACCCAAATGGAAAGAATGTTAAGCTAGAATCTTGGAGGAAAGTGTGGAGGACTCCAAAACCTCAAAGAGACAAAAGGAAAACAGATTGGGTTGCCTTGGAAAGGGAGTGCTTTAAGGAGGGAGGAGGAGGTCAGCAATACCAAATACTGTGGAATAACCAAGTAAGGGTTGAGAAGTGTTCGCTGGGCTGCATAACAAGAAGGTTGCTGTTGACTTTGGCAAGAGCACTCTGAGTTAAGAGTGACTTCAGGTTACTTTGGATTGTATAGTAAATGGAAGATTTTGCAGGAAGTGTTGCCATTGAGGGAAAGCATGGGAAAAGGCATTAATTCAACGAACATTTAAGTGCAGGCTCTGTGACAGTCTTTATAAATGTTGAATACTGGAGGCTAGTTCCACAAACCCTTGACTTGGAAGGATTTGTTATCCAACCCTGGGAGACCCTGTAAGGAGTGCCATGAAGCTCTACAAGGCTGTGTCAGAAGGTATTAGCTGAATTTAGTGAAAGTGCACAGCAGAGATTGTGACCGGGACAGATCTCACTGATTCTGTTTGGGAATTCCACTTTGAGTTTAGTTTTGGGAATTGAGTAGATGTTTACCCATAGGTTAATTGGGCATCCCTACAGAGTGAGCACTGGAAGTGAAGGGATGGAAGTGTACATTTGTATGAGATCTAGTAAAATTTGGCAAGATTGACCTGAAGGTATGGGAGAAGGCTTAGATTCCAGATCATTCTTGATCTTGTATTTCTACTAAAGAATTGGGATTTGGGCTTGTAAGAATTATAAAGTCAGAATTCTCTTTAAGCAACTGTTTCATGTTAGTCATTTGGAGAAGAAGTTGGTGGTAGTATCAGTATCAGTTAAGCCAAAAACCCAATTGCCATTGAGATGATTCTGACTCAGAGCAACTGTATAGGACAGAGTAGAACATGCCCCTGTATCTTTCCAAGATTGTAAATCTTCATAGGAGCAGGAAGCCTCAACCCTCTCCAGTGGAGTGGGTAGTGGGTTTGAACTACTGAACTGTGATTGGCCCAGTGTCTATCAGTGTCAGGGCTATGTAAGCATGTCATGATCAAGTTTTAAATTGTGATGGATTGAAGTGCTACTTTGTATATATCCATAGCAATTCTATATCTAAATTTAAATTTTAAAACTTAAAAAAATTTACTGATTGATCAAACATTTTGAGACCTATACTTTTAGTATGCTAGACACTATATAGAGGAGACATTGACATATGAATGCTCAATAAATTTGTTAAAGAATAAAGTTTGCCTCCATGAAGTTTATACAAGACATAAATGGCAGGTAACATTAAGGAACCTTAAGTCCTAGAAATGTTATCTCAGTATGCTGGGCATGCAATGGTATCCAGGATGAAAGAACATTATGACCAAAGCTCCAGAGCTGTTACAGTGAATGCGTACCTTTGATACAGATTTTGTACCTAACTAACCCAAGAATCTTAGCCACACAGTAAAATTTATACTTACTTAATTGATTTTCCATTTGGGCAGTGGCTTGAGATTTTTCCCTTAACATAGTACCTGAACTGTCTTTTAAGTTTTCCTTTCCTTAGTATAGTCTCTAGAGAGAAAATAGCAGAATTGTGGCTGTTACCAAATTGATTCTGACGCATAAAGACACTAGACTGAAGAAAAATACCTGTCAAGATATCTTGAGGAGGGGGCTTTTTGTTCCCATAAGGAGTCTGGGAAACCCACAGGGATAGTTCTACCCTGTCCTGTAGGATTGAGATGAGTTTGCATTGACTTGATGGCAGTGAGTTTGGTTTTGGAAGATTTCTTGACATTCCTTTCAGAGTCAAATATGCTCTGATTGAACAGGAAGTTGTTGACAGGTGCCCTTGAGTTGGTTCATATCCACCCTCTGTACACTGCCCAGTTCTACCTACACCAAATTAAGTGTTCTGGTATTCTCATTAGTTTGTTGAGTGCCTTTGATTTCGAGAGCGTAGAGATGGTTATTTTTTTGACTTTTTATAGAAAGGGTTTATTAATCAATCTCATCACTACATTATGTTCCAAGTAGGAAGTCTGTTCTTTGGTGTATGTGTTGAATTCTCTTTGGGGAATAAAATTTCCCATACATCTTTGTATTACTTACAATTCTTTGCATAGCATTAGGTGTTTATTTTTGGATGCTGTTGAGTTGTTTTCTGACTTGTAGCAAACCTAAGTGACAGTAGGAACTCTCAGGTGTTTTGATCTGTAATCTTTTCTTTTTTAAAATTATTTTATTGGGGGCTCATACAATTCTTATCACAAACCATCCATCCATCCATCCATCCATCCATCCATCCATCCATCCATCCAGTCAAGCACATTTGTACATTTTTTACATCATCATTCTCAAAACATTTGCTATCTACTCAGCCCTTGGTATCAGCTGAGCTTTAATCTTTATGGAAACGGACTTCTTTCCTATGAAGCTGCTGCGTGGGTTTCCTACTGTCACCTTGGTTGGGAGCCAAGCACTTAACTATTTGCGCCACCAGTGTTCTTTAAGCAATGTCAAACCAATTACCAAACCAAACCATTTGAGTCGATTCTAACTCATATTGACCCAGAAGTACAGAGTAGAACTGCACTGTAGGGCTTCCATGGAGTGGCTGGTGCATTTGAACTGCCTACCTACTTTTAAATTGGCAGGGCAGTGTTTTCACAGTGCTACTAGTGCTCCATGGGCATTTGTTAGTTACTACAAATCTATGCACTTGCTTTAAAAAGTTCATGGAAAAATGAAATTAATATGATTATGGAACTTTTCCATGAACTTTTGCTTTCAAAAGTTCCTTGTATTTGTTGAACTGGATTTCCTGATTTCCCTCACACATTAATTGTAAGGAGTTGCCCTTTCGTAAGAGGTAGAGGCTGCTTATCAGCCTTGTAGTATAGTGGTTACACATTGGGCTGCTAACTCCAGTGTCAGTACTTGAAAACCACCAACTGCTTCTTGGGAGAAAAGACAGGCTTTCAACTCTTGTAACGAGTTACAGTCTTGGAAACCTACAGGGTCAGTTCTGCCCTGCCCTATATAGGGTCGCTGTGCATCAGAATTGGCGTGACAGTGAGTTTGAGTGAGTGCTTATTGAATACTTGCCATATTTAGGGTTGGGGGTTGAGGGTCTAAAAATGACACAGAAAATCTATGACCTCAAAGAGATCTCAGTCTAGTGAAGATGATTGATGTATAAATAGCTGAATTTAGGATGGTAAAGTTTTGATAGATAACGATAGGTATATGCCATTGTGGACGAAGTCACAGGGACACCTATATCAGAATGTAGTTAGGAGGAAGAGAAAAAGGATAGCGTAACATGGAGGTAATGTCTGAATTGAATATAAAAATGAGTGAAAACTGAGACAACAAAACCTCACTGTAATCAAGTTTATTTCTACTCATAGCAACCCTATAGGACAGGCTAGAACTGCCCTTGTGGGTTTCTGAGACTAACTTTTCACAGGAGTAGAAAGCCTCCTCCTCTTTAGAGCAGCAGGTGTTTCAAATGGCTGACCTTACTGCAGATAGCAGCCCAACTGTGAACCACTACACCACCAGGACTCCTCAAGCTGAAACTAGGTTGCATTCTGGGTACAAAGGCCAAACATAAAGTGAGAAAATGCATGCTGTTTTCAATAAAAAATGCATGGTTTAAAATGGTTAAGGCATAAATGAATGTTGAGGTGGTCTGAGAGATAAGGATGGTGTGGGTCCATGTGGTGGACAAAAGTGTTTTTTTTCCATTGTGAAAAAAACTTTAATTTTTACTATAAAATATGAGCATACAAATTTAGAGCACATTTATCAATTCTTTATGCCATTGTTATTGTTTTAAGGTGCCATTGAGTGGCTTCAAATTCATAGTGACCTTATGTACAACAGGACAAAGACGAAATACTCTGGTCCTGAGCCATCCTCACAGTTGTTTTTGTGTTTGAGCCCATTGTTGCAGCCACTGTGTCAGTCCATCTTGTCAAGGGCCTTCCTCTTTTTCGCTGTCCCTGATTTCCTTCTCCAGAGTCTGGTCTCTTCTTACAACATAGTCAACATATTCAAAGTCCATGAAACAAAATCTCTCCATCCCTGCCTTGAGGAGCATTCTGGCTGTATTTCTTCCAAGAGAGATCTATTTGTTCTTTTGGCAGTCCATGTTACTTTCAATATTCTTTTCCAGCACCATCGTTTAAATGCATCAATTCTTTTTTGATCTTCCTTATTCAGTATCCAACTTTCACATGCATAGGAGGCAATTGAAAATACCATGGCTTGGGTCGATTCACCTTAGTCCTTAAAGTAACCTCTTTGCTTTTCAATACTTTAAAGGGGGCTTGTGCATCACTTACCCAGTATAATACATTGTTTGATCTCTTGACTACTGCTTCCATGAACATTGATTGTGGATCCAAGCAAGATGAAATTTTTGACGTCAGTCTTTTATTTTGTAGTGGACAGTTTTATATACTGTATTAAAAAGTTTGGATTAACCTGATAATTTTGTAAAACTGTGTGGGAGTTACTTTAGGATTCTGCAAAGGTTTTTGCAGAAATATCTGCAGATTTTTTTTAAACTGCATTTCTAACTACTTAAGAATCACACTTAAAAATATTTAATTGTGCTATAAGACATTTTAAGACATTAGAGGTCACTGACACATACCCTGATAAGGAATGAAAGACCTAATATGTGCCTTTAAACTAAGACATTATGAATTTCAATTTTTAATATGAATACACACTAATTTGTGCACAAGTACACGTATTCTTGTCGATTAAAAATATTGAACTTTTACAAGATGTGAATTACTACAAGGTCAGAGAAATATTTACTGTGACTCTTTTAGCCAACATGTCTCCTACAAAGGATCTTTCCCTACATGGGTCTGGTAAGAAGGTAGGGGAAGATATGATAGGATTCACCTGTGAATAATTGGGAATTATTTTCCTGGCGTGCCATCCTGCTGTGTATAAAATAAGTCCTTTGAGAAGCAGGAGGAAGGATCTCACTACCAGCAAGAGCCAGGAGTGGAGTGTGTGTCCTACTCAGGAAATCCTTACATAGAGAACCTTCTGGATCCAAAATGACAGCTATGCCATTACAAGACAAGCAGCAGAATCAGGAGCCAGAGCAAGGAACAGAGTAATGGACTTCTCAACTCACAGAACAAGTTAAGTGCTTTTGTGCAGGAAGCTGGCTTGTGGAGTGTGTTGCCTTTGGGCACTTAATTGGGGAAATTGGACATGCTGACCTGCTGAAGCGAAGCTGGGTGTCTTTGGGCTGAGGCTTACTAGAGTTGGGTGCCTCTGGGCACTTCAGGGAGCTGGGTTTGCAGAACCAAAATGCTTAAGCTGAATGCCTTTGAGTTGCAGCTTACAACAGAGTGGTAATGCCCCATTGGAGATTTATTAGCAGACCTGGAACTTTGTAACGTATCCTGATAAACTACCATGAACATTTCTCACAGACATTACAACCTGTTAACTTCCTTAATAAACCCTGAATTTGTCTGTGAGTGTTTTGTAGCCATCACAATGGATGTTACAATCCCAGAGACATCTGATAGAAAAGTAAAATAGAGAATATTTTATTTATTGAGATCAGATGGTTACGAAAGAAGCTTATCTGCTAAAATTATTTGAAAGCTGCTGTTGTAGGTGAAAGGGAGTTACTGATAGTCTTTGAAGTGGTATCAGAGATTTGGTAACTATGTGGCATATGGATTTGAGGCAGATAACTAAATATTTTATAGTAGAATTTCAGTTTCTGGGTTTCCTGAAGTGGAGCTCACCCTCAAAATGAGGATTGTAATTTTCCTTTGAGTAATTAATAATTTTTATTGAAAGATAGATTGCATGGTTATTAAGCAGCTAGAGCAAAAGTGCAGCTGTGAGAGAATATATAGAACAAATATCCTGAGGCAAGCATGAGGACAGCAGAAACCTATGGAGCAGAAGAATCAAAGTAAACCTTGGTTTTTAAAACTGAAAGTAGTTTCATGATTCTCCAGACAGAATTTTAAGTTGACTATTGTGTTGACCTCTGATTAACTGAAAAAGATTAAAGAAAATAATTTAGGCATAACTATGGCAAGAAACCACCATTTGTCTGTTTGTTGTACTGTGATGGTTGTGTTGCTATGGTGCTTAAAGCTATGTAAGCGGTGTTTCAAACACCAACAGGATCAGCATCACCCAAAGTGAATGGGTTTCAGCGGAGCTTCCAGATTAAGACATACAACGAAGAGGGTCTGGGCTGCCCACTTTGGAGGAAGTAACCCTTGAAAAGTTTAATCATAGCTTTGAAACAGTATCAGATACTGGAGCCTAATGACTAAGCAGTACATTATCAGAGATAGTTCTGGAGGATGGCCCCCTTGGATCTGAGGGCAGCTGAAATGTTACTGAGAAGGAGCTAATTTCTTGGAGTGTGGCCAACCATTGTGACATGGAGATTTGGGAGTGGAGCCTTCAGGATTTTCCTTTGCTGATGGGGCACAACCTAAGGTAGGGAGAAATAATTATAAAAATCTAATTTAAAAAAATAATTTTATCGGGGGCTCATACAACTCATCACAATCCATACATCCATTGTGTCAAGCACATTTGTACATTTGTTGTCATCATCATTCTCACCTATAAAATGATTTTTTTAAAATTTAAAAGGGCAGCATGAGAAAACAAAGCCAAATATTACAATGAAGTGTGCAATGACCTACAGTTGGAAAACCAAAAGGGAAGAACGTGCTCAGCATATACAAAATTGAAGGAATACAAGGAAAAATTAAAATCTCAAGTTGCAATATTGAAAGTTTTCATAGGCACAATATTGGATGATGCAGGAAGCATCAAAAGAAGTTGCAAAGAATACACAGTCATTGTACCAAAAGAACTAGCTGACATTTCACCATTTGAGGAGATAACAGATGAGCAAGAACCAGTGGTGTTGAAGGAAGAAGTACAAGCTGCACTGAAAGCATTAACCACAAGCAAGGCTCCAGGAATTGCTGGTTTAGCAATTGAAATATTTCAGCAAGCTGAAGAAACACCGGAAGAACTCACTTGTCTATACTAGGTATTTGGAAGACAGCAACAGGACCAACTGACTGGAAAAAAAGCCTTATTTGTACCCATTCCAAAGAACGTTGACCCAACAGAATGCTCAGGTTATAGAGCAGTATCAATGATACCACATGCAAATAAAGTTTGGTGAATTTCATCTAACAATTGTTGCATCAGAACATTCAGACGAGATTGAAAAGAGAACATGGAACAAGGAATATCATTCCTAATGTCAGATATCTTGGCTGAAAGCAAAGAATACCTGAAAGATATTTACTTGTATTTCATCGACCTATGCCAAGACTTTCGATTATATGGATCATAACAAGCTATAGGTAACTTTGAGAAAAATGGGAATTCTAGAACACTTTATTGTGTTCATGAAAACTTGTCCATGGATCAAGAGGCAATATGCGAACAGAACAAAGCCATACTGCACAGTTTAAAATGAAGAAAGGTGTGTGTCAGGGTTGTGTCTTTTCATGTTACTTATTCAATCTGTATTCCGAGCAGCTCATCAGAGAAGCTAGATTATGTGAAGAAAAATGTGGCATCAGGATGGGATGAAGACTTACTAACCACCTGCAATATGCTTGCTTGCTGAAAGTGACGTGACTTGAGGCATTTGCTGTTCAAGGATTGCAGCCTTCAATATGGATTGCAATTCAATGTCAGTAAGACCAACATCCTCACAACTGAACCAATAGGTAACATGATAGATGAAGAAAAGGTTGAAGTTGTCAAGGATTTTGTCTTGCTTGGATCCCAATCAGTGCTCATGGAAGCAGTTAAAAAACTCAAAGGTTGTGTTGCATTGGGTCAATCTGCACACCATCTCTTTAGAATATTGAAAAGCAAGGATGTTACTTTGAGAATTAAGGTGCACCCTGACCCAAGCCATGGTATTTTCAGTTGCTTCATATGCATGCTAAAGTTGGAATAAGGCAGACCAAAGAAGAATGAATGCATTTGAATTGTGGTTCTGGTGCAGAATACTGGAAGTACCATGAACTGCTAAAAGGACAAATTGATCTGTCTTAGAGGAAGTCTGGCCAGAGTGCTCCTTAGAAGCAAGGATGGGTAGACTTCTTCTTACATGCATAGTACATGTTGTGAGTAGAGACCTGTACCTGGAGAAAAGGACATCATATTTGGCTTAGTAGAGAGGCAGAGAAAAAGAGGAAGGCTTACCTGGAGATGGATTGACACAGTGACTGCAACAATGGGCTTAAGCATAGGAACAATTGTCAGGACGGCGCAGGATCTGGTAGTGTTGCATTCTGTTTTGCTATAGGTCAGAACTAACTTGATGATGCCTAAAACAACAACAATAATCACACTAGTAACAATGGAGCCTTGGAAAAAGATGAGACTTTACTACTCCTAGCAAGAGTTATAGACTCGGAAACCCACAGGGGCAGTTCTACCTTGCCCTACAGTGTTGCTATATAGTAAACATTGACTTGATGGAAGTGAGTTTTAATTTTATTTTATTAGTAGTAACAGGTTCCCCCCTCCTTTCATGTAAAGAAATGTCAAATTTGAAGTTAATAAGTTCTTTTGTTGAGTTTCCATTGCAGATGAGCTGTGTGGTATAGGAGCTATTAGTGAGTAGAGAGGTTAAGAATGAGGATGTAAATTTGGTCGTTCTTCAAATTAGAAGTAATGACTATAGCCGTGAGAGCAGCAACTTGACTTTTAGAGATGGAACAACAGGTTAGACATTTCTCATGGTGAGTAGCAGAAAGAATGCAAATAAAGGAGACTAAGAAAAGAGAGGAGGTGATCTTGGTGTTGCATATTTAGATGATTTTGGTGCTTATAAAAGTAGATGGATTATTTCTGATGAATTCATACAGGTTATACGAACAAGCTACATCTTAAAAAACCATGTTTCCTTGAATTTAGTATTATTTAGTAAACATAGTAACCTCTTAATGAAAAATAAATTATTACCTTAATTATTGCATTAAGCAAGGGAAGACATTAATATAGTATTCTATTGTTTTTAAGTGGTAAGAAGGAATTAATGACATGGCTATTTATTTTGATAGTTTATAAACTATTCAGAGATTGCCCTTGTACATGGTTTGCTACATTTTAAAAAGGTAGTCTAGTTTTGTATCATTTTCAAATCTTAGTTATGTAATAAATTTTACTTTAAAGAGTATAGCATGCTACCTTATATTTGTAGTCTGTGAG
>NW_022103898.1:33776093-33782433 GCF_000313985.2 Echinops telfairi
TGCTTTGCCTCAGTGTGGTGGGATCAGATCCGGTGCAATTCCCACACTGTCTCTGGTGTTGTCCCCCACAGGGCCATGGATCAGTGAGGGCCATCATGTCCCATAGTGGGGCTGGCCATGTAGTCCTCTCTGTTACTGGCTGTTCTAATTGGGGTCATCGTCCTCAAGGCCTGGTCGGCCAGGATGTGCTCCAGTCTCTTTTCCTCCCCTCGTCATCTGCTCCCCTGTGCTCAGATCAGATACATCTCTCTCCTGGAGCTGTGGATTCAGTGCTGTCCTTTGAAATAAATTCTTCTCGGGGGCGGGGCAGGCATTCACTTAGTATTTGGGACTGGGACCAGCCCCCCAGACCTCTCCACTGGCTCCCTACTCTGTGCCCAGCATGTTGCATTCACACCTTGGAGCACTGGGTTGACATCTGGTCCCTCTTTTCCTGTGGAGATATAAACAATACCCTCCCCTTTGGTGGATTAGGGCCCCGGGCCCTGTGAGGTGGTTTTTGCACATGTAATATAATGACAGTTTTTAAAAATTTGATTTTATTTCCTCTTGGTTTCAAATATGTTATTGAATACATTTATTCCACTTCAGCAGCGCATTCTTCGTCTTCACTGTTTTCTCAGCCAATTTTCCTATATCTTTGCTGTAAAACATTTTCCATGATAATTTATATAATTTAAAAAGTCTTACCACAAGGTGTCATTATAACCTACAAAAAGACTTTTCTATGTAAAAATGTGCAATATTAATTGTATAATTTTTACATTTCCTTATTTTTAAGTGTTTCAGAGTGTTTCTTTTTTCTTTTGCACATTTTACAGTTATCTCTCAAGATATATACGTCTTAAGGAAAAAATAAAGTAACTCATGTTCATGAGTTCTTATATTTTTGCAAAAACATACATTTTCCACCCACAATTTTCTTAAGAATTTGTTGCTATAGAAATGATTGTGTGAAGGAAAGAATGAGGAGTAGCAGCAGCAGGTGGACATTTGAGAAACAAAATAACTTATTTTATGTCTTTGTTCCTGACAAATCCAGCTTTCGTTTACTCTTTCTGCTTCTGAAATCCCTGTAGAAGAAAGATGGATATTCCAGGTGTTTACTATGATGGGATTTGGAATTTAATAAGATTCCCTTGCAAAGGTCCCTATAAGAACCTTGGTTCTTATGGAGAATTAGTGTTGGAATAACTAATCTTTGAAGCAATATTTTACTTTAGCGTCATATACATTGCTGTCTTTTGCTTTTTACTGTCCTGGACTCCTCGTTGCCCTTTTAAGTTGTAGTTAGGTGCCGTGGAGTCCGCTCCAGCTCGCACTGACCCCACACATCACAGGGAGTCTTGCTAGACTCAGAGTTACCACACACCTTCGATTTCTAAAACACTCAGCATTCAATGAGGTGTGCTTATTATATTCCTCTAGGCCCTCTGAATATAAGGAGACTACTCATTAAGTATGGTGTGATACTCAATAGATACAGTTTAATCACCAAAAAATAAAAGATTAAAAAAAGAGAATTGGTTTTAAAATTAACTTGTATGGCTTGAGGAGGACTTATTTGTCTCCCCCTTTCTTGCTCTGGAAAATTGTATAGCTTTTTTTTTTGGTAAGATTCTCAAAGACAAAGAGGAGAATGTGTCAACTACATGCAGTACAAATATAATTTAAACTCCAAACTATTGTTTTTAAAAATATAGTTTTTCAGAACAAATCTGATAATCAATAAATCTCATATAAATAAAATTAGATCAGGATTTATTTTAAACAGTAATTTCTAGGATATGCCACTGGGATAGTACAAAATCTTCATTGTATGTTAGAAGCCTTTTTGATAGCCTTTTCTATTTCAGGAGAAAGGTAGGATTATGGGCAAAGAAGGTTCTAGAACTCACACAAAGGTATTAAGTGCTCAAGTGCTCCTGTTATAGGTAGTCAAGCCTACACTAAGAAGTATTAAAATAAATATAAAATAATTTTTGTCTTTCAGATCTCAGCTTTTCAGAGACATTTATAAATTATCTTAAGCACTTGAGGTTGACTGGTTACTATATCCTATTTTCTAGAAATCTTTTGTGTGAACTAAGCTGTACGAAAGCAGACAGTGCAATTATAAGAAAAGAATAACATTTTAATTCAGAGTGCTTGGTGGTTGATTGCTAACCACTCTAATATATATCTTCTTCCCTTCCTCTTTTGTTGCCCTCCCTACTTCTTTCTAAATCACAATTATGGGGCCTGGCACCTTACCAGGGCTTTGAAGGGTGTGCTCCCAGCTGCACTTCAAGTTCTGGCAGAGTGTCAAGTTGTGACTCTTTTGCTTGTTTGTATAGAAGATACCTGGGATGGTCATCCAAAGGCCATTTGAGTATCTAGGATTATTTTTGGATTATGCAGAAATTTTCAAATAATATTTTGCTTATCATTGAAGTGATAATGATGTTCATTCATCCAGACTTTTAATCTTGATTTGTAGAAATAGCATTCACTTTGGAGGCATGTAGTATTTAAAGCATTGTTTTGAAATGTTCACAGGCATAGCATGTGCTTTTTAATGGAATGTGTTTTGGAAGCTTTCCACGAGCATGAGCGGCTGTGCTTTCAGAATATTTCGAATTACCATACCTTTGGGCAGACATTGTACCACTGCTTAAGAAATACAGCTCCTGTGCAATGGAAAATGTCATATGTAGGTTCCAGTTAGAGCTGAGTGTGACTGGCCGAAAGAAGCAGCAGGAAGAGCATGTAAGTATGGTTCTTTGATAGTAGCACTTGCAAAGATAAGATGAGAAATGTAGGGAATAGATGTACTGAATCTTTCTGAAATTGCCTTTCACAAATACTAAAACCCATTGCTCTCGAGCCAATTCCTACTCCTAATTATCCTATAAGACAGAATAGAATTGTTCCACAGGGTTTCCAAGGCTATAATCTTTATAGAAGCAGACTCTTCCATGCAGCAGTCGGTTCCACCAGCCTTTGAATATGAGACAGGTGTTTAACCATTGCATCACCAGGGCTCCCTCTCACAAAGACTAACTCAAGTAATGCTCATAAATTAATAGGCTGATCAAGATAATCTGTCTTTTTTTTTTTTTAAATACAGTTAGCCTTAGACTCCTAACTGCAAAGTTGGCAGTACAAACCTAGCTGTTCCACTGGAAGAAGATGAAATTATCTGCTCCTATAGAGATTTAAAGGCTTGGAAATCCTACATAGGGTTGCTATGAGTCAGATTAAATTGGTTGACAGTAGGTATATGTTAGTTGGTAAAAAGACAAGCAATTTAGCAAAAGAATATGGTTTCTAGACTAAAGAAAAGCATCTTTAAAATCTCAGGGCAGGACAGGAGAAAAATTTAGAAGAAGACTCATAGACAAAGAGGATATTGAAAATTGAAATGGCTAGTAAACAAAGAAAAGGTACTCAATCTTAAGATTTTTCAAAGAATTGCTTTTTAGCTATTTGCTTATTCTTTTTCTGCCCTGAGATCATGAAATTTTTTTTCAATTCTAGAAACTTTTTTTTTGCTTTTCAGTGCAACTAGTATTGATTTTAGTGCATAATATAACATCAAGGCCAGGTTTCTTTTCCCCACAAGGTAATCTAATAGTCCCAGCACTTGTTGTAGACTTTTATTATCTTCATTGTTCAACAAAACCACCTATAGTTGGTCTGAGTCTCAGTGCTCTCCTTTTCTTTTGCTCTGCTTCTCTATAATTAAGCCAATGTTTTTAATTAAAATGGGTTTATAGTGATTCTTTTAAAAAATTATTATGAATTGGGTGAAAGATTACAGAGCAGATTGGTTTTCCATTCAACAAGTCAAACACATCTGTTTCATGTCATTGATTGCAATGTCCACAATGTAATAACACTTGTCCCACTTCCTCTCTATATTTTCCATTCCTTCTCCTTTCCTAACCCTTCTGTACTTTTGTCCTTAGGTAAATACTGCCCTTTGGATTTCAAGTGGCTGATTATTCTAAAGTGTGTGTACCTTCTTAGTGTTATTGGACCCCCTTTCAGACTTATCAGTTATTTGGCTGAAAATAGAGCCATGGGTGTGACTTCATTTCTAAACTTGAAGGGTCATACTCTCAGGGGTTCCACCCATCTCTTGTCTGATGATTTAAGTGTGCCCTTCTTAATGATTTTGAGTTTTGCTCTACATTTTTTCTCCCATTCTATTGAGGACTGTGGTGAGATGAAATTTCTTAATATTGCTATACTATCCATGTCTGTTACAACTCCCACCAAATGATTGGGTGGGACTATGCAAATAAGCCATGTGGAACAATAATAGAGCAGATTGGTCAGTTTTAAATGCCATTCCCCTGGCTGTGCAGGATGGGAGAGAGATCTTGCTAAGAAAGGAGAGAAATCCCAGGCCTTTACAAGTAGAGTGTGTTTAAAATCTGTGTCTGAAATGGCAGAGGCTGAGACCAGACACATCAAAGGTTGTGGCATGGAGACCATGAGATGGAGCAAAGGAGCCGGGCTGAGTCCAGGAGATCTTGAAAGGGAACGCAGGAGCAGTGTGGAGGATGAGACTGAGGCAGAGCGTTGGGTAGCTTTTCTGGCCCACAGAGGCTGAAGCCAAGGTCTGTATAACAGAGGCTAAGCACTAGAGACTTTTGGTTGCTGACTGAAGAGAGGTGTTGCTGTGGACCAATGACCCTATCATACTGTTTACTGATCTTGACTTGTAATCTGTTAACTCCCCTAATAAACCCTCATAATCGTATTATCTACAATTTCTTTGTAACCATTGCAGTGAATTTTTGAATTCAGCTGTGGGAGTGATGTTTGGAGTCAGAATGAAGAAGGATGGAGAGTGAAGACATACTTGACCTCTGCTTCATGACAGAGAAGCCTTAGGAGGTCAAGTATGGCTCCCTCACACCATTTTCACAAGGATCTTCTCATGAGATCATTTTCAGAGCAGTTGGTATTGGTAGTTTGGTACCATGTGGTTATTCTGGTCTCAGAGTTGTGGAGACTAATATTCATGTGGTCTGTTGGCGTTAATCCATTAGATCAGCGGTTCTCAACCTGTGGGTCACGAGGGGGTGTCAAACAACCCTTTCACAGGGGTTGCCTAAGACCATCGGAAAACACATAGTATTTCCGATGGTCTTAGGAACCGAGACATCTCTCTTCTATCCATCTCCAGGTGGGTCCGCCCACACGCAGATACGCCCACATACAAGTACCCGGTGTGAAGACCCATGCTACACCATGCTACACCAATACTACACCATGCTTCAAGACAAAATATCATTTATTTGAATTAGAAATAAATATTTCACAATATATAATTACATATTTTTGTGATGAATCACTATGCTTTAATTATGTTCAAGTTGTAACAATGAAAATACATCATGCATATCAGATATTTACATTACAATTCATAGCAGCAAAATTACATTTATGAAGTAGCAACGAAAATAATTTTATGGTTGGGGGGGCCAACAACATGAGGAACTGTATTAAAGGGTCACGGCATTAGAGAACTGCTATATTAGAATAATTGTTTCCATGCTGCTTTGATTTTCTTCATTCTGTCCTCTGGATAAGGAGGGAGCAATAATTGAGAGGCTTTAGCCATTCATGGAGCTTTTAGGACTCCCGTTTGCTCCTCACCAAAGGAGAATGTAGAGCATTATCTTTGTGGTCAACTGACATTGGTACTCTCCAAGTCCTCAGGCCAATGACGTAGATGATTTTATGTCAACTTGAACATGTATAAAAGTGTAGAAGTGGGATCCAACCTACCAATCAAGTCACAGCCTGATGATACCTCCTTGGGGCTGTGGTCTTCTTTTAACCCAGCCACTGAGAAACCCTTCCTGCTTGCTGGGACTCTGAGGGCTGCCGGTGCCCTGCCATATTTCCATCAACCTTGCATCCAAGCGACTGCACTTCATGATCTTCATGCCTGCATTCCTCCACATCACCTTTCTGCATCATTGTAAGTGGCTATGTGAGTCTGAAGAGGGACTTATGGACTTATATCGGATTTATGGAGTTGAGTTGGACTGGGCTGCCTTATTGATCTATAAATGGAATTATACATCATAGGGCAGTTTGAACCTATCTAGCTGCTCCACTGGGGAAATGCTTAGTGACCTACTTCTATGAAGATAACAGCTATGCAAATCCTATGAAGCACTTCCATCACATGGCTTTTCTATGAGTCGTAATCAACTTGATGGCACCCAACAGCAACATTCACCTTGTAGCATGTATCCTTATGGTATGTCTTAGTTCTTCATTTTTGTGTGTGTCTAATTTATACTCTAGTATATGTACAGTGAACCCTCGCCACTTC
>NW_022103898.1:33783934-33785966 GCF_000313985.2 Echinops telfairi
TTATCACGGTAGGGTCTAGAACCAATTAACCGCGATAAACGAGGGTTCACTGTATACACTGTTTTGTTTATCCTTTGATGGCCACTGGGTTGTTTTATATAAATCAAATAAATAAATAGATAGATAGATAAATAAAATGAAATATATATTTGGGCTTCTAATTGCATGATCAGCAGTTTGTAAACACCAGCCACCCCTCTGAATAAAAATAGGGCTTTCTACTCCTGTAGAGGTTATAATCTCAGAAATTTACAGGGCCAGTTCTACCCTGCCCCATAGGATTGCCATGAATCAGCACCAATGCGATGGCAATGAGTTTTTTGAGTTTGAGCTTTTGTGGAATTAGTGCTATGAGAATTCATGTACAAATATTTGAATTGTTGCTAGTTGCTCCATGGACTTTTCAAGACTGTGCCCTTTTGGAAGCAGTTCACTTGGCTCCTCTTCCAGGGTGCTCCTGGGTGGGTTAAGACTGCCTACATTTTGGCTAGTAGTGGAACTTGGTATCACAGTAGTTAAGTGATTTACTGGTAACTGAAATGCCAGAGATTTGTACTCACCAACTGGTCCACAGGAGAAAGCCGTGGCCGGCTCATTTTAAAGACCATAGCCCTGGAAACCCACCCTGTGGGCAGTTCTGCTCTGTCCTGTGGGCTTGCTGTGAGTGAGAGTGCACTCGGGAGCAGTGGGTTTGCTGACGTTTGATTTTGGAATGTTTAACTGTGTCACTGAAGACTCCCATTTGTGTACTTGTTTTTAGTTCTTTCCAATGTATCTTTGAGAGTGGAATTACTGGATTTAATTTGTTGAGGAAGAGCCAAACTGTTTCCTACAGCATCTGTATCTTTTACATTCCTACCAACAGAATTTGAGTGTTCCATGTTCTCATCTGTACTTGTTTGCCATGTTCTTATTTTATTATGACCATCCTACTGATCACCCGTAACATTTACATAAAAGTTTTTGTGTGACCTTAAAATTTCATTTTTCTGGCATATAAATAGTATAATTGCTGACTTGTCTGGAGTTTAATGAAAAAGAAACTGTCAGACTGTTTTCCAGAGTGACTACCATTTTACCTCCTCACCAGCGATATGCGAGTGATCGTTTTTCCACACTCTTGGCAATATTTGGCAATGTCACTATTTAGTATTTTAGTCATTCTGATAGGCATGCATTAATATTTTATTGCAGTTTGTTTAAAACATCTTTTAATCTGTAAGTTTTCTTTGGTGAACATCTCATTTCTTTTGCCTTAGAGTTTTGCATTTCTACTGTTGAGTTTTGATAATTTCTCCTATTTTCGATGCTAGTCCTTTGTTGGCTATATAGCTTGCAACTACTTTCTCCCTATTAGTAGCCTTTATTTTCATTGTTGTAGCAGGGTTTTTTGCCGAGCAAAAAAGTTAGAAATCAATTGATTAATTTTTCCTTTACAATTGTGTTTTTTGTGTCAAGCTTAGGATTTCTTTACTTAGTTCTAGATACTAGAGGTTTTCTCTTTGTTTCCCAAAAGTTTTATAGCTTTCCATTTTACATTTTGCTGTGATATAAAGTTAATTTTTTCATAAGATAGGCTTAGATGAATAGTCTTGAATTAAAATTTTTGATGTCTACATGCTCATTATTGGTATATCAAAGCACAATTGAATTTTGAATATTCCTCTTCAACTTTGTTCAGTGACCTTGCTGAACTCACGTATAGTGGAGTCTTCTT
Organism: Echinops telfairi; assembly: GCF_000313985.2. Lineage (NCBI taxonomy): Eukaryota > Metazoa > Chordata > Mammalia > Afrosoricida > Tenrecidae > Echinops > Echinops telfairi. The sequence goes on from NW_022103898.1 coordinate 33,785,652, forward strand.
TTTCACTGGTCCTCTGCTTTACCTAGCATGATGTCCTCTGTAGGGACTGGCTTTTTTCCTTTCTTCCTACTTGAGTATATGTTTGGGTTATTTTTTCCTAGGTTTTGTAGGTGAAGGTTTACTTAATTGATTTATGACTTTCTTCTGTTCTGAATTGTACATTTCCAAAAGCAAAAACCAAACTCACTGCCAGTGAGTTGATGCCAACTCATAGTGAACCTGTAGAACAGAAGAGAACTGCCTCTGTGGGTTTCCAAACTACCTTTTTATGGAGTAGAAAGCCTTATCTGTTGCTCATGAAGCAAGCAACTTGGG
>NW_022103898.1:33786762-33793915 GCF_000313985.2 Echinops telfairi
TGCTCATTTAAACATTCTTATCATTGGTATTTTTTAATCTTTGTCCAAAAAATTTAGCATGTTTGCCATCTTAGTGTTGACATTATTGATTTTCTTTCTCATTAATTTTGAAATCTTTTTGGTTCTTGGTATGATTAGCGATTGTTTTTTAATTGAAACCTGAGTATTTGGCTATTATGATAATGGGTCTCTAGGTTTTATTTAAACCTTCTGTTTTAGTCAGCTTTTTTTGATAACTCCTTTACCAAGAAAAGGGGAGTCCACCTCATCATTGCTAAGTAGAATAAGAATCCAGGTTTCTCAAATTGGCCTCTGTTGAGAGCCAAGGTTAGGCGTGGTTCTCAAAATCACAGGACAGGCTTTGGACTTCTGGCTTCCCGTGCAGTCTCCACCGACACTTTGCTGGTGGTGCCTATACTGATTGCCCACGAGACATTTTCTGACAGCCATGAGGAAGGTTTTCCTTGTGAATGCTGGTGGGTTTTCCCACCTGGTCCTTAAGCATGACTAGAACGCAGGGATACTTATCACTAGCTGGGGATGAACGGTTGTGCACCATCACCACAATGGCTGCTCTAAGATTTTCACTTGGTTTTCGTTCTCAGAGGGTTGACTGTGATATATCATGAAATGGGTTCCTTTGATTATATCGAGTTTGCTTCACTTGTTTAATTTGTATATTTGTGTCTTCACTAAATTTGAGAGGTTTTTAGTCCTTATATTTTGGGCATTTTCTTATCGGTAGGGGTAGGGAAAAGTATGTCTACTCTCTTTCCCTAGAAGTAGCAGTTTTTGTCCCATAACTTTTAGTTTATAACATCAGTTTTTATTTAGTCTAGGTATTTTCTAATTTCCATTGTGACCTTTTCTTTTTTCATGAATTATTTAGAAATGAATTTCTTTCTAAGCATATGGGACATTTCTATTTATCTTTTTGTAATGACTTTTAGCTTAATTACATTGTGGTAAAGTTTTTAACTTTATTTTAAAATCCCATGAGATATCTTGCAGAACATAAGCTGTATAATTTTGGTCATTTTAAGTCTTTGGGATTGAAAAAAAATACTTTGAGAGCAGTTTTACATTCCCCACAAACTGTGCAGAAAGCACAGTTTTCCAGTATCCTTTCTCTTGTCCCTATATACTATGTCTCGTATTATTAACATCTTATATGTGTGTAGTAAATTTGTTATAATTGATGGGTCAATTGTGATTAGTTTTTATTGACTAAAGTCCATAGGCTATAGTAGGGTTTATCATTTGTGCTATATGTGTCTGGTTTTGTTTTGTTTTTAAAACTTTCCCCAATTTCCCTAAGCCCATTCCTTCAAGGTGCTTAGTTACATCTAAGAAGTTTTCATAATGTTGCTCCCTGTATGCTTCAGTACATTCATGGCTTTATTTGCAGCAAAGATAAATACATATATTCTCTGTCCAGCCTATATGTATTTGTGCTTATACTCCCACTTTCTTTTTTTTTTTTTTTTTAAAACATTTTATTAGGGGCTCATACAACTGTTATCCCAATCCATACACACATCAATTGTGTAAAGCGTATTTGTACATCATTTCTCAAAACATTTTCTCTCCATTAAAACCCCCGACATTAGGTCCTCATTTTTCCCCTCCCTCCCCGCTCCCCCCTCCCACATGAGCCCTTGATAGTTTATAAATTGGTATTTTGTCATATCTTGCCCTGTCCAACGTCTCCCTTCATCCACTTTTCGGTTGTCTGTCCCCCAGGGAAGAGGTCACACACAGTTCCATGTAATCGGTTCCCTCTTTCCTACCCATTCTCCCTTTACCCTCCCTGTTTTGCCACTCACACCACTGGTCCTATAGGGCTCATACTCTCACTTTCTTTACCACAAATGTTCAGCCTGTGTGACTGTCCAAGGTCTACTTAGAGATTACTGCTGTTGCTGGATTGGGCTTGTATTAGTATTTATCTTTGTTCCCTTTAACTCTTGCAAACCTCCCAGTGCCTTCCCCTGCCTCCATCATATTTTCTTAACTTCCCTCTTATATTATATTACGTTCCCTGTATTGTGGTGGCTGCCCGGTGGCCTGCGATCTACATGGTTGGCAATTTGAAACCACCAGCGACTCCTTGGGAGAAACACTTGGCTTTCTACTCCTGTAAACAGTTACAGTCTCGGAAAACTACTAGGCAATCGCTGTGAGTCAGCATTGACTAGATGGCAGTGAGTCTGATTTTTGGTCTGGTCATCCAACACTTACATGTCTGCCCTCTAGCTCATGATTTTCTTGGCCGACCTTCTACTCCCAGGCCTGGTAACCATCAAAGAGTATTTCTTTTAGTCTGAAAACCGTTCCTTGCCTTTTTATAATGGTGGTTTTATACAATATTTGGACTTTTGTGCTTAGTGAATTTTATGTAGCATAATGTCCTCCAGGTCACCCATATTATGAAGTATTTTGTAGATTTCATCATTAGTCTTTAATGTATACATAATACTGTATTGTATATATGTACCACAGTTTGTTTATCCATACTTCCACTGATGGGCATTTAAGTTGTTTCTATCTTTTGACTATTGTGTTGCGATGAGCATGTATCTGCATCATGGCTCTTCTCCAGAATATAGGCTAGGGTAGAGGAATTGCTAGGTCATAGGGCATTTCTATTCCCAACTTTTTCAGGAAGAGCCATACTGCTTTCCAAAGTGGTTGTACCGTCACTCTTTCAATAATCCTACCAGCAATGTATGAAAGTTCAAGTTCTTCCACACCCTCACCATTATTTGTTGTTTTCAAAGTTTGCTGTTAAATGCTGGAGTGAGGTGATAGCTCACTGATTTGCATCTCTTGAATAACTGATGATCACAAGCTTTTCTTATGTTTGTTGGTTGCCTGTCTTATTTTGTGAAGTGTCAGCTCATGTCTTCTGCTTATTTTTCATTTGGTTGGTTTGTTTCTTGAGGTGCTAAAGGTTTCTATAAATTTTAGAGATTAGTCCAATATAGCATTGTCAAAAAATTTCCTTCAGTCTTTAGATTTTCTTTATACTCCTTTGGTGATATCTTTTGATTCACTTTTTCTAAGGTTCCAGTCATCTATTTTGTCTTCTGGTGTTTGTGTATTTGTCATTATGTTTGATAGTGTATTATATTTTAGGGTCCCTGAGCTTGTCCCTAGTTTTTAATCGATGATCTTTATCATTCTACATTTTACTCCATTTTAGCTCTTTCATCCATCTTGAGTTTGTTTTGTTTATGGTTTGAGATGTGGGTCTTTTTTTCGTCCTTATGCAAATAGATACCCAGTTTTCCTCTTTTTTATTTTGATCAAACATATTTTACCCTGTAATTAATGAATTTCTTCTCAAGTTCTATCTAGAAATCAATTTCACTTCCTCTATTTGACTGTTCAGAAACTCCACAATTTTTTGTATTTCCTTGGTATTTGTTTTCATTACAAACTGATATCGCTTTTCCCTATTTTCAGTACTATAGGGCTTTGTTTTTTTTTTACTTTGGATACTTATATATCATGTATGTTAATCTTGGTTTGTTACCTATTGCTGTTGGTTCTCTGGCCAAGAACTCCCTTAATATTTTCCGGTAAGATTGGTTTTTACAAAATCTTTTAATCATCATTATCTGGAAAGGTCTAATTTTGCCATTGTATTTGAGGGATAGTTTTGTCAGATGCATGATTTTTGTTTGGTACATAATTCCCACAGTTTTATATATGTCATTCATTCACTACCTTGCCTGCATGATTTCTGCTGAGAAATCAGAGCTTAGTCCTATTGTTACCCCTATTGTAGGTAACTTTTCATTGTTTCCCAAGATGCTCTCAGGATTCTTTTCTTGTTTTTGAATTTGAAACGTTTTATCATGATATGTTGTCATTTTTTTTTGTCAAAGTCTGCCCTATTTTGGGTTTGTTGAAGTTCTTGAATACATATCTTCTTGTCTTTCATAAAGGAGCCCAAGTGACATAGTGGGTAATGAGTTGGGCTACTAACCACAAGGTCAGCAGTTTGAAATCACTAGCTTCTCTGTGGGAGAAAAATGAGATTTTAAACTCTCAAAAGGAATTTTGAAGACCCGGAGCAATTCTACTGTGTACTATGGAGTTGGTATGAGTCAGAATCGACTTGATGGCAGTGAGGAGGAAATGAATGTCTTTCATGGTGTTAGGAAAATTTAACTCCAACAATTCTTTGACAGTTTTCTGTGTGCGTTTTGTTTTGTCTTCCTATTCCAGAATTCTGTTCACCCATGAGTTATTTCTCTTGATGGTATTCCACATAATTCTTAGTTTTTCTTAGATTTTTTTTCTTTTTCCCTTAGAACATTAGTATTGAGAGATATATTTTTACACTCATTAATTACGACATTCTATCGATTGAATTCTACTCCTTTGCTCTTTGAGTGCATGCTATATTTTTGAAATCTTTATATTAATTTTATCAGTGTCTATTAGTTCTTTTTATGGTTTCTAATCTTTATTTTATCCCCTTTTTCTTGTAGTGATTTCCTGATTTTTTTCTAAATTTTCTCCCTGCCTATTTTCCTTGAGGGCATCTGTGATTGTCTCCATCTTTCTCTCAATCCATTGAAGGAGTTTTGAACTCCATTCTTTTGAACTCCTTACCAGGTGGTTCTGCTACATTTTCTTTGTGAAAAAGATCTATAGCCTCTGTATACTGGTCACGTGTTTGGGCCACTGCATTTTAACAGTAGGCTTTTCAGGCCAGGGAGGATCTCTCTCTCTCTCTTTTGCTTATTAAAGTGAAATACTCCTTCTTTTGCCCTTTTCCTAGATAGCATGTGTGTCCTTTAACACTTGATTTCTTCTAAATTATATACAAGTCATTTCATATATTTTAATCCTATATGTGTAAAAATCCATACAGATAATATTTGTACACCCAACATTCAGTTAGAATTGTATATATTTAAATTTTCTCTATTTTTTAACTCCTCTGAGATAATTTTCCATGTGTATGAAGAATCCTTTCACTATTTCTGTAAGTATGTGTTTGCTAGGTTGAATTTTCCATTTTAAAATTATTTTATATTAAAATTTTGTTATATGCATTTATATAGAAATTTAGTACTTTGAAGATTGTTGTACATTTTTGATGCATTGTCACTGGGGTCGTGTCTGGCCTCTTCTGGCTTTGCTAGTGGAAAGATTTCTGTGAGGCAGAGGTCAGACCTGCCTCTACTCCTCCTTTATCCCATTTTTAAGCTGGGCATCCCTCCCAGGGCACCCTGCTTCGCTGATAATCTATTGCAGTGACCACACACAGGATCAGAAAACATTAAAGATAAAGTCCTTGTTCACAGCAGCACCTCTTCTCAGCCATGCCAGCAGCCATGTCTCTTCCTGGTCAGCCTCTCAGCCATCTGACTTCTCAACATCTGTCTTGCACTTTGGGTGGGAAGTCCACTGCTCTACCTCGTGGTCTCAGCATGGCTACTCTGCCTCCTGGTCTTAGTGCTGTGACCTCTGGTTCCTCTACTTCAGGCATAGATTTTGATCATGTTCTGTTGGTGGCTCTTCTTTCTTGATAATTGTGGGAATTCTTGTTCCTGCTCCTGAGATAACTCACTTAAAAAAAATCGTTTTATTGGGGGCTAGTACAACTCTTATCACAATCCACTGTGTCGAGCACATTTGTACATTTATTGCTATCATCATTTTCAAAACATTTTATTTCTATTTGAGCCCTTGGTATCAGTTCCTCATTTTCCCCTCCCTTCCTGCCCCTCCTCCCTCACGTATGCTTCATAATTTATAAATTACTATTATTTTATCATCTTTTACACTGTCCAAAATCTCCCTTCACCCGCTTTTCTGTTGTCTATCCCCTAGGGAGGGGATTATATGTAGATCCTTGTAATCAGTTCCCCCTTTCTACCCCACATTCCCACTACCCTCCTGATATCGCCACTTTCACCACTGGTCCTCAGGAGTTCATCTGTCCTGGATTCCCTGTGTTTCCGTTTCCTATCTGTACCAGTGTACATCTTCTGGTCTAGCCAGATTTGTAAGGTAAAATTGGGATCATGATAGTGGGGGGAGGAAGCATTAAAGAACTTGACAGTTGTATGTTTCATCATTGCTACCCTGCACCCTGATTGGCTCGTCTCCTCCCCATGACCCTTCTGTAAGGGGATGGATGGCTCACTCTTACACCCAGTAGAATGGCAAAACTAACCAGTCCTTGAGTTAGAATGTTCTACACTTCATTTAATTCCTTCATCCATCTTGTGGGAGTTACATAGAATGGATAGAAGAACCATACCAAGTAATTTCACAACACCACAATTGTGGTCTTACTTTGACTGTTTAAGTCACCCCCACCCTGTCACTTTTTTTGGTCCTTTCAACATTTGAAGACAATTGTCTCTCTTGTTGGTTTTGGATTTGGCTATCTCGATGTGATATGCCTTTTTGTGGATTTCTGTTAATTCATTTGGTTGGGGGTTTATTAAACTTAGAATTTCCTAAATCTGAGATTTGGTATCTTTGATCAGTTTGGGGAATTTGTCAAAACCATTATTTTTGTAGATAATTTTTCTGCCCCATATCTCTCTTTTTCTTTTGGGACTCCAGTTATATGTCGATTGAAATGACATGTTTACTTTATTCTTTGTATCTTTTTTTCTACTGTCTTTTGCATATAGGCTTTTAATCTATCTCGGTACTCATATAAATTCCTTCTAAGCTACATCGTAAGACTTGGGCTTTTGGACACATTGTAAGGAAAGACCAATGTCTAGACATTGGCATAGTAGAAAGTCTGTGAAAATGCGGGAAGTCCCCGAATGATGGATTGATTAAAAAGAAAGCCACAGCATTGTGCTCAAACCTGCCAACAATCATGAAAATATCACAGGATTGAGTAGCAAGCATTTCATGCTGCTAACACTAAAGTTTCTATGAGTTTGAGCTAACTCGTACACACATAAGAATGACTATACCCATTCATTGAGCTCTTGATTTTGTTTTCATTTTTGTAGTTTTAACTGTTTTCTTTTTATAATTTGTAATTCCCTGCCAATATCCTCAATCATTTTCTATCTCCTTCAGCCTAATAATATTTGTTTTATAATCTGTATCTAATAACTCTAATTGTGACACCCTAGTGTGTTTGTCAGTTGTTTTTTTT
>NW_022103898.1:33794015-33794967 GCF_000313985.2 Echinops telfairi
CCCCCCAGTCTTAGAAATCTGTATTCCAAATTAAGAAAGTTTACCAGGACTTGCTCATTCCCTGCTATTCCTATCTCCCTTTCTTTGAATTTCAATGCTGGGAGAAGGCTTTCAGCATCCTATTTAAAGGCTCTGCAACGGGCAAATGTCCGTAGTAGAAATGTGACCCCAAATAACAACTTCTGTATCATTATTCTATCCTGACCCCATGTAAAACTAAAAACCCAAACTTAGTGCCATTGAGTTGATTCCAAGTCATGGCAATCCAACAGGATAGAACTGCTCCTGTGAGTTTTCCAGACTGTAACTCTGCGCAGTGTTGGTGTTTTGGAACTGCTCACCTTGGAGTTAGCCCAGCCAATGGGCTCCCATCTCAGTAACTATTTATTCTGTTTTAGGCTTTCTGTTCTGTGAGCAAATTAAAAAATATACATATATGTAATCACACTCTCAGCTTTTCTAGTTTTCTAGAGTAGGGGACTTTATTCAAATTTCCTAGTCCTTCACTTATTGGAAGCAGAAGATAGTCTTCCTTTTCTCGATCCTAAGAGATTGATAATCTGTTTTCCACAGCATTTAAGACTAGAATTAGGATTGTGTTTTCACCTGAAAGCTTCTGTAATACAGTAAATATAGTACATAGAAATTCTTTTGTTGTAACCCTGCATATTAAATGGTAGGACTGCTTTTGAAGGTCCGAGAATTACATTTATGAGGCCTTTTATTTATGATACTACTTTTGAATACGATGTGATTCACTTTGCCAAAGTTTTCATTGATTGATTGATTGAAAAATACCGAAATAGATAATTAAGTATGTTGCATGTATTTTTCCACTTAAGAACAAATACAAAAATTCATTCTAATTACATAAATCTTTATTTTAATCATTTTATTAGGGGCTCATACGACTCTTATCACAATCCATACATACATCAATTGTGTAAAGCAC
>NW_022103898.1:33796945-33801922 GCF_000313985.2 Echinops telfairi
AACAAGAAAGAAAAGCTTGTATTTAGTTCAAGGATCGTTGGCCTTTAGGAGTGTTTTCCAGTCCAGTCTGTTGGGGCACCACGCCCTGGCCCCAAAGTCCACCCTCATCATTCCCTGGGGACCTTGCTGCTCCATTCCCTTGCTGTTCTGCTGCACTCTCCCTGTGCTTTGCCTCGGTGTGGTAGGATCAGATCAGGTGCAATTCCCACACTGTGTCTCTGGTGTTGTCCCCCGCAGGTCCATGGGTCAGTGAGGGGCATCATGTCTCATAGTGGGGCTGGCCAGAATTACATAAATCTTATTAGTAGTTTTTGGCAGAGATATTCTTAATATCTCAGGAGAAGAAAGTTCTTAAAAGAGTATTAGCAAGTGAATCCCACAGGGTCATAACTCTGAGTCAGGAAGTTATTTACTAACGCTACCTAAAATTTGCCCACTCCATTTATACTTAGTCACAGATGTAGAAAAGTTAGTGATTATCGTTAACATATGAGCCGTTTTCATTAGTAGGAGTCACAAAGCAAAACAAACTCTATGAGCAAAAGTACGTTGCACATATATTGCTCAGGGGAATGAGTAGATCATTTTAACTGGAGTAGGACTTGGCAGATGGTAGGAAATGAACTTAAAGTAGGTTAGGGTTGATTGTGTAGGAACTTGAGGCTAGATTGTTTTAACTCTTATATGCAGGAACCTTCTTTTAAAAAAATTACATTTTATTGATTTTTTTCATCAAAGTGTAACACAGCAAGAAGTTAGGTTCCTATTTCCCCATTTTCACACAAATTGTTCAGTGACTTTAGTCACATTTATTACAATGTGTCAGCATTCCTCTTGTGTTCTAATTGCTTCCTATTCAAAACTCAGTTCCCCTTATCTTCCCATCTTTGCCTTTGAGTGATTGTTGACCTTTTGTTTCATATTGACAGTTTTCAAGTAGGCTGCTGATCTTTATAAGAAATAATCTTTATTTTGTGTGTCACCCTGCTATATGGCTAAAATGTGATTTCAGGGCAGGTTCAGTTCTAGGTTTAAAGAGTTTTCGTAGTTTCAGGCAATCCTCTGTTCTCTGAGTTGTTAGGTGCCGTGGAATCACTTCCAACCCATGTGACCTTTTGTACACAGCAGAGTAAAAACACTGCCCTCTCCTGCACCATGCTCCCAATTGTTCCTGTACCTGAGCCTGTTGTTGCAGCCACTGCGGACCTTCCTCTTTTTATACTGCCCCTCTACTTTCCCAAACATGATGTCCTTCTCCTGGGACTGGTCTCTCTTGTCAACATGATGAAGTTTAAGGAGCACTCTGGCCTTACTTCTTCCAAGGCAGATAGGTTTGTCCTTCTAGCAGTCCATGGTACTTTCAGTATTTATTGCCAGCTCCACAATTCAGAAGTATCAACTCTTCTACAGTCTTCCTTATTCAGCTCATCTTTCACATGCATATGAGGCAATTGAAAATACCATGGCTTATGTCAGGCACATCTTATCCTCCAACATCCTTACTTTTCAGTACTCTAAAGAGGTCTTGTGCAGTCAGGTACAGATAAGAGATAAGAGCTCTTGACACATGAATCCAAGAACAGGAATGAGACTAGAGATACCAGGTGGGGAGAATAGGGGAGGAAGAGGGAACCAATTGCAATGGTTGACACATAATCCCCCACCCCCCTGACAAACAACAGAAACCATGGGGGAAGGTAGACAGTGGTGAAAATAATAATAATTTATAATTTATCAAGGGGTCATGGGTGTGGGGCGTGGGGAGGGAAAAAAGAGGAGCTGATATCGGTTCAGTAGAAAGTAAATGTTTAGAAAATAATGATGGCAACCCTATGTACAAATATGCTTGATACAATTGATGTATGGATTGTTATAAGAGCTGTAAGCCCCCAGTAAAATATTATTTAATAGTAATAATAATAAAAAAGAGGTCTTGTGCAGTATGTTTACCTAATATAGGGCATGTTTTGATCTCTTGACTGCTGATTCCATGACCCTTGATTGTGGGTCCAGGCAAGACAAAATCTTTGACAACTTCAACCTTTTCTCCATTTATCATGATGTGTTACCTATTGGCCCAGTTGTGAGGATTTTGGTCTTCCGTACATTGAGTTGTAATCCATACTGAGCTACAATCCTTGATCTTATCAGCAAGGGCATCAAGTCCTCCTCACTTTCAGCAAACAAGGTTGTGTTATCTGCACATTGTAGGTGGTTAATAAGCCTTTCTCCATTCCTAGTGCCGTATCTTCTTCATGTAATCCAGCTTCTCTGATGATTTGGTCAGCATACAGATGGAATAAGTATGGTGAGATGATACAGCCCTGTTCTCTACTCTTCCAGTTCGTCTGGCTTTTTAAAAATGCAAATTTGAATTTTCCACCCCCCTCCCCCCACCATTTTATCTGGAACCAGCCAACTGGGCACCATCTAGTTCTTCTGGTTCCAGGGTAGATGAGGTTGTGATTCATATAGACTTGTATCTTCACTGTACTTTTGGTTACCTTTTTACTGTGGAGAACTACAATTGTGTCTTAGATTACTACCTGCAAGATTTTGAGACTCCAAATAGCACTCACTTCACAACAATGCAGATCGTGGATTTTTGTGGATTAAGTTATGCCATTTGACTGAGTTTTGTCACAGGAGAATGTAAGCTTAAGCCTTCAAACCCAGAAAACCAATTTTAGAAGGTGTTCAACTATATCTCAGGAGTAACTGTTTTTGCGTTTTCAATGATTATATGTATGGTAGTAGATTTCCAAGGAGCCCTGGTGGTGTACTGATTACAAGTTGGGCTGCTAACCACAATGCAGGCAGTTTGAAACCACCATCAAATCACCAACCACTCCTCAGGAGAAAGACAGATTTCTGTTCCTGTAAAGAATTACAGTCTTGGAAACTCACCGGGGCAATTCTCTTCTGTTCTGTAGGGTCGCTATGGGTTGGCATTGTACTTGATGGCAGTGATTATTGGTTTGTAAATGGATTACATCTTAGGCTTCTATATACAAGGTCAGGAGTTCGAATCCACCATCTGCTCTCTGGGAGAAGATGCTTACTGTGCCCATAATAATTTACAGCCTCAAAACCCCACAGGGGCGGTTCTATTCTGTCTTATAGAGTCTATAAGTCAGAATTGACTGGATGGCATTGAATGAGCTGAGTTGAGTGTATTTATACATACTTTATAAATACTTCTAAGGATCCCTGATGTTGCTCTGAGATAGGCACTGTACCAGGTTGTCATTCCAAATCCACCAACCACCCTGTGGGAGGAAGATGAGATTGTTTAGTATCATAAAGACTTAGAGTCTCAAACACCTTTTAGAGGGTTGCTGTGAGTCAATTAACCAGATGGCGGTGGATTTAGTTTTTTTTAGTTGAGATACTTCTATATTCTTGTATATGTATATGTGATACACACACACACACACACACACACCTACCTGTATACATATCAATCTGTTCTATAGTACTGATTTTTACTCTGGTTGGCTTCACTACATATGTAGAAGCTTTTGAGTTAGAAGGAGAAGTCATAACAATTTTGATATTAATTTAGTTAGGTTTGTGAAATGGACCAAAGAAAGAAAATATTAAAAACCGGTTAGCAAAAAGTCCTTATAATAGTCTAGTTATGAGGTGATATGTGTTTAAGATTTTGTCATAAGTAAAAATGGAGAAAATGGGATGGGTAAAAAAAATATTTTAATGGACGAGTGTTTGGTAGATGGGAAGTTCAGAGAATAGAAAATGGCTCGGGGTTCCAAGTGTGATGCGTAGTAAATAATAATGAAGTTGGGAGGGTTAAGAATTGGTGGGAAGGCAGGGATGGTCGATTTGGTTTAAGGTTATTTTAAATTATAGTTGATGTTGAATCATTTATTGGACAGTAACAGGTATAGGACTAGAAGATGTGAATGAATTCCCTTGCTAATGTGCTAATTTGGGTATATGAATTTTTTATCACAAACAATTTAAGAATAAAACATTGAAGGTGTGTAGTGTGAGTTGCCTTATGGCAGGCCTCTGTGTTATTCCCCAGAAGTTACCACAATGAACAGGTTGTATGTCTTGATTGTTTTATGTCTGTTTATATAACTGTCTTCTTCATATTAGGAAAATGTTAATGTATTTCTCATTTCAATTGAGATAGATCTAATGTATACTTTTTAATGCATGGTGTTTGTATACTTTTTTTGGTCGACCTTTAGATTATTCCTGATTTTTTAAATTATTATTTAAAAAATAAACTCTGCAAAGAACTCACTTGCATAATTATCTTTGGGCATTCATCAAGCTATTTTCATAAAACATATTCCTAGAATTGGGTCAGAGGGTTAATAGATCTATCATTTTGATATAAATAATGTTCCAGAAAGGTTAGTATTGATTGATTTTTTTTGGATGTGCAAATGAAAATGTGTTTTTGGTTTCTTTTTCTGGGGCAAGAGAGTTATCACGTGTTTGAGTATGGCACCTACTGGTAAAATGTGATAGCCACTAAAATTAACATTTAGAAAGGAGGTAAAACTGCCAATGTTGCCTTTATTTTTAATTTAATAGTTTTATTGGGCGGCACTTACACATCTTATAACCATCCATCATTCAATTGTATAATGTTGCTGTCAACATTTCCGAAATATTTTTTTTCTACTTGAGCCCTTGATATTGGCTCCTCTTTTTTTTCCTGGAGACGTCAACGTTTATTGTTCTATTGTCTTTCCATTCCACGTTTCCTCAATCTTTAAAATATTTTCTTTTCTTTTTTTGGCTAGCTTGAAACTGAGCAACTTTATTGGACCCTGAAATACTTTTCTTTTTTTTCTTTAGTCATTTTATTAGGGGCTCATACAACTCTTAATACAATCCATACATATGTCAATTGTGTAAAGCACAGGTGTACATTCATTGCCCTCATTATTCTCAAAACATTTGCTCTCCACCTAAGCCCCTGGCATCAGCTCCTCATTT
>NW_022103898.1:33802929-33808822 GCF_000313985.2 Echinops telfairi
GTAAGGGGGTTGGGTTGGGTTAATATGTCCATCATTGCAATCTGTTTCTCCTACCTGCCCTCTTCTCTCCCACCTTCCCCTACCCTCCTGGTATCACTACTCCCATTTCTGTATCTGAGGGATTTATCTGATCTGGATTCCATGTATCCTGAGCTCTTATCTGTACTTGTGTACACGCTCCAGTCTAGCCCGCAGTGAAAGGCAGGATTGGGGTCCTGCTGTGGTGGGTAAGAAAACCTCAAAGAACCACAGGAATATTGTGTGTTTCATTGGTCCTTGGTCGACTCTTTCCTCCCTTGTGACCTTTCTGTGAGGGGATATCCCAGTGTTTACAGATGGGTTTTGGGTCTCTGCTCTGACCCAAATATGTTTGGGTCATTTTCATTCTCAGCAATATGTTTTTTGTTTGTTTTGGGTCTTCTGATGCCTGTCACCTGGTCTTGTTGACACCTCATGATCGCACAGGTGGTGTGCTTCTTCCAGGTGTGCTTCTCTGCTAGATGGCCGCCTATTTAACTTCAAGTCTTTAAGACCCCATATGCTATATGTTTTGATAGCTGGGCACCATCAGCTTTTTTCACCACATTTGCTTATGTACCCATTTTGCCTTCAGCAATTGTGTTGGGAAGATGAGCATCACAGAATACCAGGTTATTAGAACAAAGTGTTTTTGTGTTTAGGGAGGCCTTGTGTAGAGCCTAAAGTTCATCTGCTATTTAATACTTAACATATAAATATATGTACATTGACCTTTGTCCCTTTCATTATACATTAATTTTTATGTATATATGTATGTATAGCTATACCTCTATAAATGGCTTTTGCCTTCTACTTTCCCCCTCTATTTCCTTTTACCTTCCTCCTGTCCCACTATCCTGCTTACCCTCCATTCAGCTCTCAGTAATTCCTCTTGGATACATTGTACTTGTTCAAACGCCACCAGGCATTATGCACCCTCCTTGCCAACAATTTTAGATCTCTTGTTGTTCCCTTATCCCTGAATTTGTTAGCTCCCTGCCTCCTCCTCTCCCATGTCTCCCTTGGACCGCCGGTCCCTGTTGTTTTCTCCTGGGGATTGTTTGTCCTGCATATCTTGTATAGATAGACACAGTGAAGAAAAGGAGGGGAAAAAAAGATAAATAGTTCTAGGTCTGTCTGCTGATCCTTATGAGTGTTTTCCCATTGGGTCTAATGAGGTGCCAAGCCCTGTCCCTGAGATAGAAGTCTATTTTCTTTTTTTTTTTTTGAACTTACATTAGATATAGATATATACAGCATAATAAATAGACCGCTAATTAGTCCACAGAGCCGTACAAATGGCCCAGTTCAACTTACTTCCGTGAGACAGTTAATACACTGGCAGTCCTTCAACTCATGAGGGCTGCTGGGTACAAGTCAAGGAAGCAGACAGATGAGTCTTTTGTGGAGCAATACAGGCAGTCCGGCCACAGGCAGCAAACAGCAGGGCAGGTCATCAACAGTCAGCCAGATGACAGGGTCTGACTGTCCCCAGCTCAAGTGATTTATACACCAGCAGTGTGGCAAAGCAGGTGTTGAAGGACCCTCAAACTATAGTGACACAGTCCACGGGTTGGGTGTCCCACAGGTAGTGTAGCTCGCAGGTTGAGGCGGAGAACTAGCTAAGGTAACTGCACACTGGTCTGATCATCAGAGAGCAGGAGACAGAAAGATGAGGCTTGCCAAGCCCATTTATCTCTTTGCCCTTCAATTAAACTGCAACCTTAATAACCCCACATGTGTTTACTGGTCAGGTTGGCACAATAATCTTGCCTATGACACCCTCAGCCTGAGCTCATCCTCCAGAAAGCTCAAGAATGTCTGTCCATGCTCCAGGGTGGTGTGGGCGCCTGAGTGTCTCCACTCTCCAGAGCCCGTTACACAGTGGGGCTCTCGTCAACATGGGGCATGGGAGCCTTCTTACCTGCCCAGGTGTACAGCCGTGGGCAGACCACCCTCAAGGGCAATGGCCATGCTGAGCTAAGCTCCCCCTGTCCCAGCCCTCCCCCCTTTCCAGAAACACACTCAGGGCCAGAGAGTGCTAGAAACCATGCTGGGAAACCCCCTGCCACCGAGTTATTCCGACCCATTGAGATCCTGCCTGCACACAGGGTAAAGCAGTGGGGGCTGCTATGCCCCAGAAAAGTGCATCTCCCTTCTGGGTGGGATGCTGTGCTTGCGTCCCTCAAAACCAACAAGCCAAATGCACTGCAAGCAAGTCCATTACGACTCACAGTGGTCCTAGAGGACAGAGTAGAATTGCCTCCGTAGGTTTCCAACGGTTGTAGATCTTTATGGGAACAGAAAGCTTTAGCTTTCTCCCACGGAGAAGCTGGGCGATTTGGATGGCTGACCTTGCAATTAGCAGACTGATGTGTAACCCATGTGCCACCAAGCTTCCAGGATGTGCAGAATTATCCCTTCCAGAGAGGGTTCACACCTGCTCCCAGGAGTCCGCTGTTGAGTCTGCTGGGTCACAGCGCGTGTATACCCAGTTATTTTGGGGACTTAACCCAGGCCCAGGCCACAGGTCACCTTTGCCAACACAATGCCGAGGGGCATTGCCGAGAGGCTGTGAGGAGTAAGCATGGCACATCCTCCATACCAGCTTACAAGACACCTGGCTGGAGAGTTGTTTTGCTTCTGCTTTAGTCCTAGTGTCAGGTGAGTCAGGAAAAGCGACAAGAAGGGATGCCCAGGGCTTCAGGATACTGGAGCAGTAGCCGGGAATGTGTACTGGAAGCCAAGTGGCTGGGGAGGTGGGGCCCACCCACCCACTGGGCTGCGTGCCTTGATGCTTGGTGGGCTTTGCACAGCACGTCCTGTAAGGTGAGCCCCAGGTACCTGTAACCCAGGACCACCACACCTGCACCATCCACTTCCTGCAAGAGGCAAATACTGACACAGGTGGCTTTACAGGTAAACTAGTTGTCTTAGAATGGTGGGAATGGCAAAGCCCATGGAGAGAAGAGCCACACCGAGGAATTCAGCTGTGCTACATAGACAACGTTTGAAATTTGAAAGAAAAGAGCAAGAAAACGCCCAGTGGCTGAAGTCTCCCAGGGCTCCTGGAAGAGGCTGCACCCAGAGCCAGCAAACATGCTGGGTGGGTGGAAGCATACCATGTCAGGAAGCAAACAGGTCTCCCAGGAAAGATGTAATTGGGCTGTGGAGTAGTTATGGAGTGAGTGGCTCACTGGTGCCTGGGTGGGGTGGGTGGGTGGGTAGGGAGTTAGGGGGAGTGGCCGCAGACGGGAGGAGGGAAATGTGTGTTAGAGACTGTTCTTCCAGGCTGGGGCAGTTTCCTTTCAGAGTTGGAAAGGTGGGGCCCAGGAGGGAGGTACACAACCTGGTAACTCCTAGGTACACCTCCTAGGAATATTTGCCAGGACCAGAGGGTGGAGCAGGTGCTCAGGTGCAGTGAGCACTATGGTCCCCAGGTGGCGCCTGAGGCTGGTCGAGTGCCACGGCCAGGCAAACTTGGCCCAAGTGGCCAGTCTGTCCAGCAGCTACTCCTTAAAGCCTGCCACCAGCACCACATGGAGCAGCCAAGCTCTGACCCCGGGTGGCCATGATTCAGGGTTGGTGGATGGAAGCTAGGGCTCCCTGCCCGCTTAGGAGTGGACCAAGGCCTGGGGACATGTAGGCTCTGGTCCTCGTCCCCAAACTCACATGGCTGGAGAAAGCAAGCGAGTGGGTTAGCGCCCAGTTGGGCGAGTCCCTCTTGAGTCCTGTGGGATGCTGGATGGCATTCTGTACCCAGTGGAACCGTGCCCACCTGCAAGCACAACTCTGTCCAGATACTGGCTGGCGCCCTCTGGGGACAGCATGATGTTGCTAGATGCCATCCGGCTGGCTCTGACTCATGTAACCCCAGAAGGACAGCATGGGTCAGTGTCTGATCTCTTCCCTTCACAGGCCTGCTCTGCTGGGGCCCCTGTGTGACCTTTGTGTACTCGAGTGCCTTTAAACCTGGCTCCTCGTTCACCTACTGTCAGACAACACTATACGGTGTGTGACCCAGAGTGTTGAGGGGCAGAATTTCCGAAGTAGATCTCCAGGCCTTTCTTCCTAGTCTTAGTGTGGAGGCTCTGGTAGCAGGGTGACCCTGCTGGTGTTTCAAATACTGGTGATGGTCAGACAGTCCTCTGAGCTGGCCTGTGATGGCCTCTCATTTCTACCATCGCCATTTCTTTCTGCTGCTTCTCTCCATCCTGGGTCTAGGAGGTGCCCAGCACAGGGACAACTTGTCCGAGCAACATGCTCCACGCCCATGTCTTCTTGCGGGGAGTAAGTTTCCCATCACTGCTTCACCTCTCTCTCCTTCTAGCTCCTCCCAGACAGCCATGATCTCAGCAGCCAGGCCTGCCCCCCTGATTACATCATCACAGGAAGGGGTTGTACCATAAGCATCTAGAAGTCTATTTTCAGGATACTTCGGAGACTTTGTTACTTTGCTCCCCTTGCTGCTCTGTTGCACTCCCTTTGCATTTTGCCCTACTGTTTGTGGGGCAGACCGGGCACTTTCTTCACAGTGTCTATAGTGCTGTCCCCTATAGCGCTATGGTTCAGTGAGGGAGCGTTGTCCAACATTGCCTTTAAAGAAGAGAAATCTTTCTGCAGTGTGAGGAAATATAAGACAGTCAACGTTTATGCAAATAACATGTTTTCATATTCATTGCGATCGAGTTGATTTGAGTTCATAGTGATCCTGTAGGACAGAGTAGAATTGCTCCATAGGGTTTCTGAGACAGTCATTTTTTATGGGAGCAGACAGCCTCGCCTCATCTTTCTCCCATAGCATGACTGGTTGGTTTGAACTGCTGACCTTATCTTTAGCAGCCCAGTGCTAAACCCACTGTGCCATCAGTGCTCCCTGTATATGTTTACATGTTGCTGTTGTTATTAGGTGCCATCAAGTTGGTTCTGACTCATAAGAACTCTGTGTACAACAGAAAGAAACACACTCCGGTCCTGTGCCATACAGTTGTTATGTTTGAGCTCATGCTTGGAGCCACTGTGTCAATCCATATAGTCGAGCACATTCCTTTTTTTTTTTTGCTTCCCCTCTACTTTACCAATCACCGTGTCCTTCTCTAAGGACTGGTCTCTCCTCACAACATATCCAAAGTATGTAAATCTTAAAAGGAGTAGATTGCCTAATTTTTCTTTCATGGAGCAACTGATGGGTTCAGCCTGCCTGTTTTTCAGGTAATAGTAGAGCAGTTAACCCATTGAGCCACTCCTTTATCCAGCAATCTGATGATAATTGTAGTACATTCCATATCATAAGGGAAGAAGTTATATCATTTTAACAGTATTTTCTAAGAATGTTCAAGGCCTAGAGAATTTTATCTCCATAGGAGCTTCCATTTTAGAGTGGGAGTCCCTAGAAATGTGTACTTGATTATCTATGAGAATTAAAAAAAATTAACCAAGACATCTTCTTTAATTAATAGTAAGACTCAAATTAAAGTGTGTTCCCCCCCCCCAAATAAATAAAATGTTTTTTATTTTACATATTAAAAAGTAATGAAATCAGGTTACTTTTATCCATCTGTCTCCAAAGGTTACTTTGGACCAAAGAACAAAAAATATACATGCCAGATGTGTGATCCATTCATTAATTCCATGGCCAATATATACTCTTTTTTTTATCGTTTTATTAGGGGCTCATACAGCTCTTATCACACTCCATACATACATCAATTGTGTAAAGCACATTTGTACATTCATTGCCCTCATCATTCTCAAAACATTTGCTCTCCACTTAAGCCCCCGGCATTAGGTCCTCACTTTTCCTCTACCTCCCAGCTCCCCTTTCCCTCATGAGCCCTTGATAATTTATAAATTATTATTTTGTCATATTTTGCCC
>NW_022103898.1:33811199-33816917 GCF_000313985.2 Echinops telfairi
TCTCTGTGGACTGGCTGCTCTAATTGGGGTCATCGCCCTCAAGGCCTGGTGGGCAATATATACTCTTGACAAAGTAGCGTCACAGCTGCTACAAAAGTGCGCTCTTTATTTGCTATGGTAGAATCATAGTGCATGTTGAAAATAAAAGTAAGAGGTGAAGTGTCATTGCAGGACTTACCCCTCTGTTAATATGTATTTGGACAGTAAATGGAAGTAGCCTCAATTATAATTCAAAAGTCTTTTGGTTAAGCAGAAATGGTTGTTCAAACCCTTCCCATGGCTCTGTGGGAGAAAAATCCTGGCAGGGCTCTGTGGGAGAAAAATCCTGGCAGTCTGCTCCCCCATGGGGGAAGTCTACTTTCTCACCTGGGGTCACACTGAATAGAAATCACCTCAGTGGCTCCCAGCATCAACAGTAGGTAGTAGACAAACACTGCACTAATTTGTCAGAAAAGGTTCATTTTGGGTAAGATTGAGTAATTTAATAGTTGGTTTATATAGGCCACAAATCTTTTTTTGATTAAGAAAACGCAATTCAAGATAACCCAAGACTAAGGGAGAATGCCATCAGGAAAACAATGCATCTATAAGGATCTAGAGGAAGATAAATTAAGTGAAATGAGACTGAGTCATTGTAAATAAGTTTGTGTTGTTAATATTTTTATAGTGAGGACACTGTCATTGCTTTTTGATACAACAAATATTTTCAAAATACTGGGTCAGTGCTTTGGGAGATAACTGGTGATTCTCTTTCCTGTCTTAGCACAGTACATAACAGGAGGCTGGTCAGTGTTTATATGTTGACTGATTGTGCATCTGAATCTGCAGCTTGATGTAGTTCACTATGTCAAAATAGAGCCCCTTGTAAGATTAATCACCGCTGTGTCTTTGGGAAGACTTTGGATTTTTCCTCACCATTTATCAAGTAGCAGTGAGCTTTCCCTTCATTTGGAAAGACTGATGTAGCAGGATCCACCATCACCAGTAGCTTGAGAAGACATGACTCTTTGGTTTATAAAACCCTACTACCTTCCATTTGATTCTGGCTTAGAGTGACCCTGTAGGACAGGGTAGAACCATTCATTTAGACTCTCAAGACTGTAAGCAATTCTTTACAGCAGCAGATAATCTTTTTGTTCCATGGAGCAGCTGGAGGGTTTCAACAGTCGGTCTTGCAGTTAGCAACCTAATGCTTATCCCATATAGCATGACCAGGCTTCCGTTTGTGCGTGCAGTTGGACTGAAACTGGGAAACGAGGTACTTCTAGTTAGGTCTAAAACTTATAAATGGGACCTCGATGACCTCTGGAATTGTTATGTCAGCGGCTCACAACCTGTGGGTTGAAACCTGTGTTAGTCTGGGTACTTTAAAGAAACAAATCCACAGAAACTCATGTGTAAGAGAGAGTTTTATATAAATGTTAAGTGTGCATCAAGAAAACATCCCAACTCAGTGCTTCCCAATAACCCATATGTCCAACACCAATCCATAAAGTCCTCATCCATCTCACAAAACAGACTGCAGGATGATGCCGACTGCAGGAGGAAAGCCAAGTCAGTGAGCGTGTAAGCATCTCAGCACTGGCAGGGGTCTTCACATGGGTGCTCCAGCACCCGTGACTGCATAGGGGTAGGTCCATGTGGCTTCTCCTTGGGGATGTCTTGCAGGAAGTCAACCTTGCCAGCTGAAGCAGGGAACTGACTAAGGCAGCTGCACCCTGGTCCAACTGTCAGAAAGCATGAGACCCGAGAACGAGGTTCACAGAGCCATTCATCCCTCCGCCCTTCAATTAACCCCACATGTCTTTATCGTCCAGGTTTTCACAATAAACTAACGATCCTCTCACAGGGATCGCCCAATGCATAACATTAGTAAAATTATAGTTATAAAGTAGCAACGAAGGTAATTTTATGGTTGGGGGGTCACCACATCATGAGGAACTCAATTAAAGGGTCGCGGCATTAACCACTGCTTATGTAGAAGTTAAAAAAGTGCTCAGGGTATGATTCAACTTTGCTTTTTCAGTTTGTTTTATTCAGAGAATGAGTTTTGTTCTAGAAATAATATGGAGCATGTACATGACAAGAATATATAACATTGAAAAAGTTTAAGCCTACTAATTAAGCATGTTTCTCTCTGCAGGTATAAATTGGCTTCCTGAGATTCTGTTTTAGCAGGAAGGCAGTGGGAAGACTCTGGGAAAGAAAACAAAAGTTATCGGGAAGCCAGGATCTCTTTTTACATGGTGGTCAACTCACTCACCAACATGGAGCCCTTTCCCAGCACCTTTCCCCCGGCTGGAGACAGCGCATTGACGCACTCTCAAACTGAGTTCCAAAAGATGTTGATTGATGAAAGGTTACGATGTGAACATCACAAAACAAATTATAAATCTCTGAAAGCTGAGCACACAAAGTAAGTGGTTTAAATTTAGAGGTTGGGGGCCATGGTCAAAGTAATAAAGTTACGAGGACGGTTTGGACTGAATGTTTGCCCTGGAAGATACATTATAATTTTGTGAATTTACCTTTTTAATATTTTTTTAGTTCAATAAACATTTTTTTGGCTTTAAAATAAATGTAAAACTGATCCTGATCATTATCATTGCATATGAATTTTCAAAAATTCTTGTTTAGAAAGCAAGACATATCTGATAACGTGTATCTCAATGAGCTAAATGTATTTTTCTCCCACAAAATAGAATTATATGAATAAGCAGTTAATAACACAGCCCAACCAAATTTTTTTTTCTTTTTGATATCTTGGTTTTTTAGCCTGTTATTTGGGACGCTGATTCAGAAAATTGCATTGGGTAGACCACATCAGCTCTAGCTTCTTAGACAAGATGTTCCACTATATTTTCAGCTACCAAGTTCAACTATTATGTAATTTATCATCCTAGTTTTACATATGAGAATTCAGATCCACAGACTACAGGATAAGACAAAAAAAGGGAAGATATATATGAAGAAGTTAGTTATATTGCAATATATACAGAGACTATAAGTTGGATTCTGTAAAGCCAGAATATAGCTTGAGAAGAGTGGAAATGAAAAAGAAAGTTGAAAAGGCACACATATGAGTGGTATGAGGGCAATTTAGAGTTTATTTTTTCTGTGCACAGGTGGAGAAGGCCTGCCATCTTATAACTATAACAAGACAGGAACAATTTAATTTAAGAAAGGAATTTGCACTGACAGACCCATTTTTGAGTTTCAGGACATTTGAATCTCTATTTATTGTACCAAACTCACTTAGCAACCATATAGGACAGAGTGGAACCTCCATGGGTTTCTAAGGCTATAAATCTTTGAAAGCAGAAAGTCTCATTTTTCTCCTGCAGAGTGGCTGGTGGGCTGAAATAGCAAACACATAACCCCCTACACCATCAGGGCGTCTTATTTATTGTACAGCAACTCATATTTCTGGCCCCCCTTTTAACATAACAAATTGGAACTACCTGCTTTTCACTTCCTAATAAAGGTGAAGTGTTACTTGTAGAAAATTCCAAGGTCGTGTAATTCGCACTGTTCAAATATATCTTAGGATTAAAGAACACCATGTGAAGTATAACTTGACCTAAATAGTCAGTACAATGAAAGTATATTAAATAAAGCCAGTGTGTACCACACAGACTATGTTTACTTATTTAGTACAACACAAATATGTTACAATACAACTACATCATTTTACAATACAGCTACGTTAAATAAAGCTACTTTATCTAAGGCTAGCAAACATTACACTAAAAGGCCCTGATTTTTTATTTATCTATTTTGACTTTGCATGATATATATTTTTATTTTTTGGTTAAGGCTCTGATTTTTTATGCATGAGCAGAGTGAAGAGTGATTTTTGCCATATGTTCCGTATCCCCAAAACTAGAGCTGATAGGGGAAAACTTGTGCCATTTTTGGAATCAGTAGGATAAATATATCTAGTAGTAAATCTAATGTTTGAGGCCTCAAAAGATGTATTGGCCAGTGAATTAAATCAAACGCAGGAAAGAAAAAATATTTCCCCTTCTAAGGGGCTAGCATTGACCTTGTTGGTTGACTTTATGTAAAGTAATGTATGTAAAGTAATTACTGTGCATAAAGTAATGGAAAGGATAGACTTAGCATTGACGGTTTTTTGTTTTTTTTAAATCAGGTTGCAGAATGAGTACATAAAGTCACAAAATGATCTCAAGAGACTGTTAAATGAGAAGCAAACTCACCAGGAAAAATTTCAGCTGCTGCTTGCAGAGCTAAGAGAAGAATTAGTAGGAAAAACTAAAGAGTTAGAAGAAATAAAGGCACAGGTGAGAAAACATATTTGAAGTAGGAGTCTCAAAGTTGGATATTTAGCGGAAATAAGTAGTTTTGATAAATTCTCTCAAGTCTTAGTAATTATTTTGCTGTATCTCCACATCTCCAGGAGACATAATTTCATTTTATTTGCATATTATAGAATATTAGCTAATTGATAGTATACTATCTATTGTTACTAGGTGCTGTCCCAAGTCAGTTTTGACTCCTTGCAACTCTAGATATAACAGATGGAAACACTGCCCAGGCCTTTGACATCTTCACAGTTGTTATATTTCAGTGTGCTGTTGCAGTCACCGTGTCAGTCCATCTGCATATGACTTACACAGATTTAAATATTTTAATACTTAGAAAAGTTGGAACAAAAGCCAGTTTGAATTGATTAACATTCTGAATTAAAGATTACATTTTTAACGAATCAATTACTAATTTTCTTGTAAGTATTGTAACTGAAACTGGGCTAAAAAAGACTGATAGCAGTTTAATATCTGATACGTCCTCTATCCGAGGACAATATATTAAATGGATTTTTGGAGCAGGGAGATGGAATAGGAGCTTGCTCTGTCCACTCCACGCATCGACCTGGTATTGCAGTACTTCCAGGAACGGTGCACCCCCTCGGGGGACTTAGAAAAAAAAAAAAAAAGAGATGAGTGCTTGAAGCCAAACTCTTACACCCAGAAACCTCAGAAAGGTAACCAAACCAGAGCAAGACTTATCACCATCGAGTCGATGGTGACCCTTTAGGACAGAGGAAGCCTGTACCTTAGGGTTTCCAAGACCACTTCCTCTTTCTTCCCTGGAGGGGGGATTTTGACCTGCCAACCTTTAGATTAGCAGCCCGATGTTTAATGCACTATGCCACAGGGCCCCTTTCAGACAGGCAAGCCATTACTCAATCACTTAATATCCTCGATTCTACTCACCCAGGATGATCCTGGTACCTTTCAGAAGCGGGCAGTGGATCATTTGGAGTGCACACGTCGCATTTTTCTACCAAGATCTTAAGGGAAAACGCTGAACACCCTCATGGGGTTTGGGTCTGAGATAAGCAAATATAAGCACTTTTGGGATCTCTGCCAAGCTCTCTGGGGCAGGGGCTCCCGTGCCCAAGCCAGTTAGACACGCTTTGTTTGGGGCAGTGTTTTCTTCACCTGCCTGCCGCAGAACGTCAAACCAGGCTGCCATTTCCCTTTCTGCAGGCTGGGGCCTAGACATGAGTGCCAATTGCCTGGGATTCCCCACTGACATCAGGGCTGATCTCTGGCTGGGCTCTGGCGTGATGTGTGCCAGGAGAGTGCCTGCAGGTGGCTTTCACCCAGCTGGCGTGGGAGGCAGGGGAGAGCCAGGAGTCAGATGTATGCTACTCCCTGTGGGCTTAGACACACGCACGCAGGTGCACTCACA
>NW_022103898.1:33817017-33838803 GCF_000313985.2 Echinops telfairi
GGCCTTTGCCATCTTCACAGTTGTTATATTTCAGTGTGCTGTTGCAGTCACCGTGTCAGTCCATCTGCATATGACTTACACAGATTTAAATATTTTAATACTTAGAAAAGTTGGAACAAAAGCCAGTTTGAATTGATTAACATTCTGAATTAAAGATTACATTTTTAACGAATCAATTACTAATTTTCTTGTAAGTATTGTAACTGAAACTGGGCTAAAAAAGACTGATAGCAGTTTAATATCTGATACGTCCTCTATCCGAGGACAATATATTAAATGGATTTTTGGAGCAGGGAGATGGAATAGGAGCTTGCTCTGTCCACTCCACGCATCGACCTGGTATTGCAGTACTTCCAGGAACGGTGCACCCCCTCGGGGGATAAAAAAAAAAAAAAAAGAAAAAAAAAGAGACTGATAGCTATTTTTAAGGAGCTTCCTAAAAGACACTATAAGAACAATATGTGTAAATAAGTTATGATGAGCAAATTAGATTTTAAAGTAAAAAAATGATATTCAAATAATGAACTACTACAGTTCCTTTACATATTTTCATAATGTTTTTTTAGAAAGTAGTGCAAAACTAAACTTTAGCACCAAACTTAACATACATTTCAAATTAGTAGGTATTATTAAAGAATGATATTTTCCTTTATTCATTTTATCTGAACAGTACCTGCCTGAATAAGAATGCTTTTGGTATAAATTATAAGGTATTAAAACTGGTGTTATAAGTTCTTAGAGTAAGAAAGCATCTTTCAAGTCTTAGTCTGGCATCTCACCTAACTCAGGGATTCCATTGACAGCAGCCTTGGAAATTTGTCATTCAGTGTCTTAAAGTCTAGCAATGATTTTATTTCTAGGTATATTTAGGGCATCCACAAAAACCCACAAACTTCATGAATTGAAGAGGGAGCTAGCTTCTAGAATCAGCAGATTAATTTGGTTTGTAAAATTGAGAGGCCTGAATGGAATATGTGAAAGTTGAATCCGAGGTGTTCTTCAGGTAGCAAAAGTGTAAGCATTCGCTCTTGGGAGCAACATGCACACAAGGTTAATGTTTGAGATGAAAATCAGTAGTGTTTTACTCCAGGCAGATGCATGGAAAACATTGGCCTTAAAACTCCCAATGAATCGAGAGTGAACCCTCCTCTTGATTTGTAAATGTTATCTTAGATCTTTGTCTCTTTCAGAACAGATATCATCTGTTCTTCCATTCTTTGCTTAGAATCATTTTTAGAGAAATAAAATTTTCTTGATTTTTTTCAATCTCTTCAGATTTACAGCGATGCCTCTTTTGCTAACTATATATGACATTTAGTTGGAAAGGTGTTAACAATTTAAAACCTATCTTATAAGAACAGAGTAGAATAGAGCTTTTAATGTAATGACTTTTTAATTACCGGATACCAGACTGGAATATATTTACTAAACTTTTTTAAAAAGTCATTTTATTAGGGGCTCATACTTTTACTAAACTTTTATAAGGATAACTTTTCCTTTAATAGACACTTATTAATCCAGTTACTGTCTCTAAATTTATTCTGGATTTCATATTCAGAAAATCATGCAAAACCCAAACAGGAAGCAAACAAACAGAAAACCCAACAACAATGACCAGACGAAACATAGGAAAACCTCAGTTGACAAGAAAGCAGAAAATATTAAAACCTGAAAAAAACCTTACAGTGGGTCCAAAGGAAGATCAAATTATGAGATATTTTAACCTAACTACGTCTGCCATAATTGCCTTTACAGTGCTCGCTGTCGAATATCAAGGCTATTCACCTCCCTGGACTATGGTTAAAGGGGATTGAGTCACTGGAGGTTTAACCATATGTGTACCTGCAAATGGATTGTAAATAGTAAAGTCCAGTAAAGGAGGGAATGCTGTCAGAGCTGAAATTGTGCACACCCAGTTTTCAGAAGGCTATGGACACTTTTTAAAATGTAGTAATAAACAGGTTTCAAGTGTAAATTTTATTGTGTTTAATAATAACTTCCTTTGACAATGTCCATAATTTCAGAGTAAGAATATAATTCTCTGCATCATAATATTTTTTGGGTCACACAGGAGGACTGGGCAAAATGTAGAAATTTAGTATGGATTTTTTTTCCCATTTGAGACTATTTTAGAGGACATAACAAGTCAATCTAAATTTTATTCTATTTTGCTCTTTAGACATTTCTGAGACTGTATTTTTTATATGGGGACTGCTCTTGGGGTGTTCAAGGGTATTAGAACTATCATCATCAACAACAACCCTAGTGTAAAAGGTTCCTGAGACATAAGATTCTGCCCAGACCCAAGCTTAATTTTTGGTTTTAGAGAGCATTGAAGATATTTTGGGTTTGACCTCCAATTTGCCTTGTGTGAGGATTCGGAATCAAATGGCTTTAATGCCAAGTTTTTGGCCAAAGGTTAGGATGAGTTCTGACACGATAACAAGTGCAATCCGGTTGCTGTTGAGTTGATTCTGACTCATGGAGGTCTCGTGTATGTCAGAATAGAAGTATGCTCCATAGGGTTTTCAGTGGCTGATGTTTTTCTGAAGTAGATTGCCATGCCTTTTCTTCTGAGGTGTCTGTCTCTGGATAGACTGAATCCCCAGGCTTAGCAGCCGAGTATATTAAGCATTAGTACCATCCCACAACTCCTCTGATAACGTGAGGTGTCTAAGGTATGAACTTGAGCTGCTTCCACTCTTTATTATCTTTGTTTTCTCTTTCACCAGCTCCATGTTACAGTTTTTTTTTGCTGTACATCAGAGCTTTCGTTTTTTTTCTCATATTTGGAATGTATGTTTTAAGGATGTTTTTTGCATGCATAAGTAAAAAGCAGTACCTATTCTCTATTTCTGACTGGCATATTAGATTATTTAAGAATAAATAGGTGGTTTTATGAGCTCATATTTATAATTCCTTTTGGAGCCATCTATGTTTCATTTGGAAATATGTTTGATTTCCAAGTGCTTGGATTATTTTTAAATCTTTTATTGTTATAACAGCAGTTTTTAATTTACCTGCATTGTTATCAGAGAATACATTTTGAATAATTTTAATCCTTTTAAGTTCCTGGAGACTTCCTTTATGATGTGTAGCATATTGCTTATCTTGAGGAATATACCTCGCATTGAAAAGAATGTATGAGGAGGCCTTACAAAAAATGTAATTGAAAGATTGAATTTTTCCATGATTTTTTTGAAGCCTCCTCTTACATCATTTTGAGTATTTTATAAATATCAATTCAGTCTGGACAGTATCTTTGCTAATTTTATAGCCAATTATTTTGTTAATTTTTGAGAGAGGATTGTTAAAAACATCTAGGATGGGTGAAATTTCTATTAGTGTCCATTTTTTCTTTATATATTTTGTTTGCTGTTATTAGACACATACACATTTAAAGTGTTTGCGTTTTCCTGATAATTTTTTTTTTTAAAAGACTAGTCAAGTGCAGTTGCAAGGATGGGGGTAGACGAAGAAGTCAACCTGTAATTGTGAGCAATCCTTGAGAAATCTCACCACCCTCAGACCAGCTTTGACATTTTTTCTTTCATTATTGAATGTTCTTTTTTATCCTTACTGATCTTTCTCTTTCAGTGTATTTTATCTGATAGCAATAGACACTTTAGTTTCTAACTTTTCTGTTTGCATATTCTTATCTTTTCCTATCCTTTTACTTATTTACGTATCCACTATATTATTTAAATACATCTTGTGCAGACAGCATGTAGTTGAATCTCATTATTTAATTTATTCTGATAACCACTTCGTTTTAGTGTACCTTGATAATTTAATGTTAATATTGATGTGATTGTCTTCGTTTTATGTACTTCTTCCCATTTCTTTCTTATCTTGGGTTTATTTAGATATCTTTTAGAATTGCACTTCAATTTACCTATTGATTTACTAGATATTCCTCTTTGCATTACCTAACCCCCTATTTCAGGGTTTACAATACACATTTTTTACACAATTACAGATGTTTCTTCCATTTAATGTAAGTGGTAGAAACCTTACCATTTACTTGCCCCCACCCCCACTGCCATCATTTATACTAATATTGTCATGTGTGTTTATTTTACATAAATTATAAAACTCTCAGGACAATGTAAAAATTATACCTTTGAATAATCAGGTATAATAAATTGAGGAAATTAGGTTGGAATAAAGATTCTATATTGACTCATGTATTTCCTGTTTATAATTCTGTTCATTCCTTTCTGTTGATATGACATTGCCTCATCTATAATTTCTTTTCAGCTTGAGAACTTCCTTTTTTATATTTTTAGTGGTGATGGCTTTTCATAATTTTTTGTTTATGTCTTTAATTCTGTTTTTTCCCTGAACTTTTGAAGCTTCCTCTATGAGCTTTTATAACATTGTCATTCTTGAACCATAATTTCTGTGGATAGAGAATTCTTGGCTGGTAGCTTTTATTTCTTCATCTTTCTTCCAGTACTTTAAGGATGTTGTTATAAAAACAAAACAAAACAAGGATGTTGTTCTGCCATCTTTTGGCCCTGTTGGTCTTTAGTAAGTCCGCAATCATTTGTGCCATGTAGCTGTATATAATGTGTCACTTTTCTCTGGAAGCTCTCTATATTTTCTCTTC
This sequence comes from Echinops telfairi, assembly GCF_000313985.2. Lineage (NCBI taxonomy): Eukaryota > Metazoa > Chordata > Mammalia > Afrosoricida > Tenrecidae > Echinops > Echinops telfairi. Next base: position 33,821,630 of record NW_022103898.1, read on the forward strand.
ATCTTTGACTTTTGTGCCCATGTATGGGTGTTCTTCAAATTTATTCTGCTTGGGTTTCATTGCACTTCTTTATATATTTATGTCTTTCAACAAATTTGGGAAGCTTGTGACCCTCAAATTTTTTTTTCCAAAAATTTTTTTCTGCTGTATTTTTAATCTTGTCTGCGGTTCTAATTATATGTATATGATATCTTATATTCCCCTCAGAGATTTCTGAGTTTCTATTTTTTTTAAAGCTTTTTTTCTCTTTCCCTTTTTGATCGGATAATTTCCATGTGTCTTCCAAGTTCACTGACTCCTTGGCATTTTTCTTTTTCTTTAGTTTATTCAGTTTCTCTCTCTTGTGGTTACACACATTTAGTTCTAACATTTTCATCTTGTTGTTTTTAAAACTTTCTTAATTATCTCCTGAGATAATTGATCTTCATTTGTTAAGGGTTTATTACCTCATTGAACATAGATAAAACGATTATGAAGTTCTCTCCTCACAATTCAATATCTGGTATTTTCAATGTTGCTCTCAATTGTCTTCTCTAGAGAAGGAGTCAATTTTTTTGCTATTCTGTATGAAGTTACTATGGATTATATTATAAGTACTGCATATTACCTTGTGTAGATTTTTGATTCTGCTTTATTATTTTTAAGAGTGCTTTTTTTTGGCCTTAGTAGACAGTTAACTAGGTTAATAGAACAACAGCATGCTCTGTATGTGCACAACAGTACGGGGACCAGCTAAAGACTTGAGAATTTATACACGGCATGGAGAATGCTTCTCTAGCTTTCATCTTTCTGGAACTTCCCTGTCATTTTCCAGAAGCTCTGTTTTCTCCAGGCTTCTTCTCCTTTCCGGGGCGGGCGGCGAGTGGACGTTGTATCAGAATTTTGGTTTCCCTTCACCTACTTTGGCTATTGCTAGGACAAAAACTTTTGCTAGCCGCAGGACAAAACTTCGGAAGGAGAGGAGCTGATAGCAACAGCTCAAGTAGAAAGCAAATGTTTTGAGAATGATGAGGGAAACAAATGTACAAAAGTGCTTGACACATGGATATATGTGTGGATTGTGGTAAGAGTTGTACAAGCCCCCAATAAAATGATTTAAAAAACCCATCAACAACAACTTTAGAAGGAGCATGCCCATCCAGGATAGGAGCTTCCTGTGGTTTTGAATTTTTCCTCAAATCTGCCTGTTTTCTTTTCCTAAACTCTTAAGCCCTCAGGTGAATTTTTTTCTATTTCCTATACAGTTTCCTGTTAGTGGGAAGAATGATTTATTAGAACTTTTTCAGTCTGAAAGTATAACCTCCATGTATATTTTCTGATTGCTGTGCTGGTAATAATTTCATAGGTGTTTTCAGAATATTGGTTTTGTTCTAAATTATTTAGAAATGTTAATTTATAGTTTAACTTGACTAGTTTAAGTTGATTTTTTTCTCCCTGTAACATGTATGGATTTTATATAGTAAGTTGGATTTTACTTTTTTTCAAATGGGTCAGATTATATCACAACAACTCAAGGAGCTAGGCAAATTCTTTAATTATTTTGGGTTATTTGCAAAATTTACTTAAGATGGCTTTGGTCAAGACTTTGAAATGTATTAGTTCACAGAATTTTTTGTTGCAATCAGATTTGTTGTTGTTAGAAACCTTCAAGTCGGTCTAACTCATATCGATCTTATGTGTTTCTGAATGAAACACTGTACAGTCCTAGCGCCATCCTCACAGTTGTTGAATATTTGAACCCATTGTTCAAAGCACTGTACCAATCCATCTCTACCTTACCAAACATGGTGTCCTTATCCAGGAACTGATCCCTCCTGATAACATATCCAAAATCCATGAGATAAAATCTTGCCGTCTTCACATTTAAGGAGCATTCTGGCTGTACTTTTTCAAGACAGATTTGTGTGTTCTTTTGGCAGTCCATGGCTGGCTGTATTCTTGAGTCTTCATCAGTAAGTGCTTTTAGTCTTTCTTGCTTTCATTATGTCATTTGCATACCTCAATTTGTTAATGCGACTTTCTCCATTCGTGATCCTGGTTCTTCCTCATGTAGTCCAGTGTCTCCGGTTAGTTTCTCAGCATATAGATTAAGTTTGGTGAAAGGATGCAACCCTGACACTCACCTTTCCTGATTTTTAAACCTTGTCTGGTATTCTCTTGTTGTATTTGAATGACTGCTTCTGGGTCTATATACAGGTTCCGCATAAGCATGATTAAGGTGGTATCCCCATTCTTTGCAGTGTTATTTATGATGATTCACACACTTGAGTATCTTTGCATAGTCAATAAAACACAGGTAAACATCTTTCTGGTATTCTCAGCTTTAACCAAGACTCATGTAACAGTGAAAATCCTCATTCTACTTTCCTTTTCTGAATTTAGGTTGAGTTTCTGGCAGCTCCTTGTTGGAAATCAGATATAATTTTCGTAAATAATATTGAAAATATTGAGTTTCAGTGAATGAAATTCACAATTATTTTTTGAATGCCTATGTTGTGGGAAACACACTGGTCACTGATTTACACTTTCTTGAAAGCGGTTAAACACCTGGATGCTACCTGAAAAGTCAGATGTTCAAATCCACCTGCCATAGGATGTTGCAGTCTAATTCTGTAGAGGTTGTAGTCTTGGAAACCCTATGGGGTGGTTCTAGTCTGCCTAAGCAAGCAGGAATCAACTTAATGGCATCACATAATAAAGAATCCGACATTGCTCTCAACTTTAAAGGGGATATGTCAGTGTAAGGAGTGGGTGTGGAAAAACTCATAATAGCAACATATATGCAAAGAAAAATACAAAACAATAGCAACATAAAGATATAAGGGGCTATGGGCCAAAGAGAATGGCCAGATCCTGCTTCATTGGGTGAATTGGAACAGTTTCATAGTGGAAGAGATAACCATAATTGACCTTAAAGGATGGATAATTGACAGGAAGAGGCAGAAGGCATCGTGGTGTAAAACATAAGCTCTGTTGGAAAAACAAACCAACCTCAGTTCCTGCTCTATTTGAAAAGCTCTGTGATCTTCAGCAAGTAATTATGTCTCTGTGCCTTCTTTTGCTCACTTGGTAATTGAGGTCAGTTTTTCACCTAACAGAGGTTCTCATGAGGACTGAGGTATTACGCATGCACATTTTCAGTATGTTTTTGTTAGATGTCACCAAGGTGGTTCTGACTCAGAGGGACTCTGTCCAACCAAACACTGCCAGGTTCTTCACCCTCCTCACAATCATTATATTTGAACCCTTTGTTGTAGCCACTGTGTCAGTCAGTTTCCTTCAGTCTTCCTCTTTCATTTAATGACCCTGTTGGTATTTAAAATACCGTGACATAGGGTCAGCATCATAGCAGCAAGCAAGCCACTACAATAACAACAAACTGACCAAAAGTTGTGACATTTTCAGTGTAGGGCCTGGCATATACTGTTAGATGCTGTTGAGTTGATTTTGGCTCTGGATACCCCATGTGACCCAGTAGAGCAGCCATGGGGTTTTACTAGGCTGTAATCTTTGTGGAAGCAGGATCATCAGGCCTTTCTTTGATGAGGCTGCAGGGTGGGGCTTGAACTGCCAGTCTTTTAGGTAGCAGCCAAGTACTTAATCATTGCACCGTCAGAGCTCCTCTGGCATATAGTCCAAAACCAAAGACAAATTCTAACTCACAGTGACAAATCATGACCATTTTTAATTCAAGTTGAATACTGGCTACAGGAGGACAGAAACGTATCAAATAAATTTTGAGATTTTTCTTCTTCTCACAGTGTGTGATAGGCGGGGTTGACTAGAGAAACAAATCCAGGGACATTCATACATGTATAAGAAAGAGCTTCAATAAAAGAGTAATTGTATATCAAGAAAACTTCCCAGCCCAATCCATATCAGGTCTATAAGTCTGAGCCCTTAAGTCCTATACTAGCCCATAAATCTCTCTTTAGACTCCACGCAGCCACATGCAATGATGCAAACTGCAGGAAAATCACAGGTCGGTGGGTAAAACGTCTTGTGGGATCAATGGCAGTGGAAGCATCACAGGATTGGCGCAGGTCTCTGGAACATGGCTTGCTCAGGTCTCAGCATGGCTCCACATGGCTTGTCCAAAGAAAGACAAGGTAGAGAGAGAAAGAGGAAGTTCCCAGACTCCTCATGAGAAGGCCGCACCCACAAGGAGGCATGATTCGATGGTGACTCCACCCCTACACTTATTAAGTTGACATGAAATTATGTAACTACAACAGCAAAGTGTGTCCCCAGTGCTCAGAACAGTACATGGCAAATATGTATTTTGGGATGAATGACATGAATAAATTGGATGAGTGAATAGTGATTATTTTTCTGTTTGTATCTGGTATGTTTGTCTTCTTGGCTCCTATTATAGCGCCTCAGCATCTTAAGCTTTGATAACTAAATAGTTCTTCCTATTAAAAGAGAATGCCTTTTTAGAGGGCTGTGCATCCTCTGCCCAGTGCTTTTCATACTAGACCATCTAACAGCTGGAGTTTGTTAAGCATTTCTCTCTTATTGAAAAGAAGTCATCTGCCCTATAACCTCTGTTGGTTATGGCATTGCTTCTTGGAACTATACAAAATAACTTTGGGCTCTTCTATGTGAAAACATTCCAATTGTTTGCTAACAGTTATAATTTACATAGTGAAGTTTCTTTTCTTTTCCTCCCCCTTAAGATAAATTTGTTTCAGTATGTTATTTCATTTGACAAAAATTAACTAAAGAAGTATATCATGTATACATTTGTACAGAGGCATATTGAAGCAATTTAACTATTTGCTTTAAGGGCCGCTTGTATGTATGAATTGCGAGGTAAATAACCAAAGCAAGATTAATGAGGAATATTTCAATGAAAGTTTAAGAAAGACAGTTATTTACAAAATACACATGTATTATCTGTCTATCCGCCTCTTCTGAGTTAAGATTTAATGTCATCCCTTTGGCTTTTATAGAGAAAAGATATAAAAGACATTTATTTGAAGAACATTTATGCATCACTTGTGAAGTTAGAATGAAGGGAAATAATAATAATACCAGCTCCTAGGATTGTGAAAGATGGACTGAAACCGTGCGTAGAAATTGTTAGTACAGTGTTTTGATGTAGTAAGTAGTCAGTACTTGTTAGCTATTCTTGCTATATTTTTATTTTTATAAGTCTTGTTGGCAAAACTTTTTTTAATGTTGGAAAAAATTGCGTACTTTTGCTTTTTTGATATTTTTTACCTTATTGAAATTGCCCTTTATTTTTGGAGTCAATGAGAATTAGCCCTATAGTTTTCCATTTTATTTTTCTGATAGTAAGTGCAGAGCAGCCCAGTTGCAATCATTAATTTGTTAAGAATTTTTCTCCCAGCAGTATTTTCTCTCAGAAAAAGTTAAAGAATGACTTATTTCATATTATCACTATGGCAAATATTCCAGTGTTAAAAATTATTTTTTTATAGATTGAATATAGGCAATTTATGCATTGATTATTACATGAAAAGGATTCTTATAATTTTTTTCTTCAAACAAGTAGTGGCAATATTTCGTTAGAATCCTAAGATAAGGACATGGTCATTGCTCCAACAGTGGGATGGGGAAAATGATCTGATTCTGTCTTTGATGTATGTGTGCTTTGTCAAGAAGGCAGACAGAAAGGGGGAAATAGATTTTGTTATGTATGTGCTGGCTTTCTAGGCGATAAAAAAATCCAATAAGTAGAGATTTTGTAAGGAAGGTTCCTACAGCCTGCTGTTTGGTGACCCAGGCCAATGGTGAGACAGTTGTACCTATATCATTATAGGATTTAAAACATGGCTGCTTTCAAGTTATTACACCTTGTGCTGTAACAGGACGTAGGAGCAGTGTGTATATTGCACAGCTGCTACAGCTGTACAGAGTAGGAGCACAGGTCAGCAAATTTATTTGCTTAGCTCTGTGTCTTCAGCTTATTATTTGTAGCAAATTTACAGGAGATTAATCATCTCTACAAAATAGAGCCCCCGACAGTAAGGTCCCCTAAACTTTTTTTTTCCAATCTTAGAAATAAATATAGATTTTTTTTACTGTGCAGAGGAGGTTACTGTTGTAAAGATTAGAGATTATAGTTAATATGAAGCACCCAAACACAAGGCTCAGCATAATTGATAAAATACAATTCTTGCCCTTTTTGAAGCTCATGGTTTTTGAAGCAGGGCATTAGTTATTGGCATCGAGTTGGTTCCGAACCCCTAGGGACCCTATGCATAACAGAACTAAACACTGCATGGTCCTGTACTATCCTATGCTTGAGCCCATTGTTGTAATCAATGTGTCAGTCCATCTCCTGGAGGGACTTCCCGTTTTCATTGACCCCCCTTGATGGTCATGATATCCTTCTCCAGGAACTGATCTCTCTTCACAGCATGTCCAAAGAATGCAAGACCAAGTCTAGCCATCCTTGCGTCTGAGGAGCACTCTGGCCTGACTTCATCCAACACAGATCGGTTTGTCCTTTTAGCATTCCAAGCGACTCTCAGTATTCCTCGCCAGCACCACAATTCAAATGGATCAGTTTTTCTTTGGTGTTCTTTATTCAAGGAAGAAGGGCAGACTAATAAAAATAATGTGTGACTCGAGTGGATAGAAGTTATCACTACAAAAAGGGACATCATAAATTTAAGTCTTTTCAATTTTTTGTATTAAGTAAAATCTCAGCAAACAATATGTTAAAGATAATATATTGTGTGGGCTTACCTACAGTTAACTAATCTTGTGTTTCCATCTGCGGTTCATTCTTCTAAATAACAAAACTTGTAACATAATTAAATGTTCTGCCCATGGGAATCAAACTGAATCCATCTTTGACAGAAGAAGATCTTGTACATAGCATCAACATTTTCAGGGTATACAACTGTAGATTTAGAGGGGGCAAATGAGTATAAAGCATCTTTATTTTTTTTTTCTTCTTTTTTAACATTTTATTAGGGGCTCATACAACTGTTATCCCAATCCATACACACATCAATTGTGTAAAGCGCATTTGTACATCGTTTCTCAAAACATTTTCTCTCCATTGAAACCCCCGACATTAGGTCCTCATTTTTCCCCTCCCTCCCCGCTCCCCCCTCCCGCATGAGCCCTTGATAGTTTATAAATGGGTATTTTGTCATATCTTGCCCTGTCCGACGTCTCCCTTCATCCACTTTTTGGTTGTCTGTCCCCCAGGGAGGAGGTCACACACAGTTCCATGTAATCGGTTCCCTCTTTCCTACCCATTCTCCCTTTACCCTCCCTGTTTTGCCACTCACACCACTGGTCCTATAGGGCTATCCGTCCTGGATTCCCTGTATTTTCAGTTCCTATCTGTACTAGTGTACCTCCTCTGGTCTAGCCAGTCTTGCAAGATAGAATTCTAGTCATGGTAGTGGGAGCAGGGAGGAAACCTTTAGGAACTAGAGGAAGGTTGTATTTCTCATCATTATTACATCGCACCCTGACTGGCTAATCTCCTCCCCGAGACCCCTCTGCAAGGGGATCTCCAGTGGCCTACTAATGTGTAAAGCATCTTTAATGCAGGGTGTTCCTACTAGGTAGTCCCCCACCCCCACCATTACCAAAGTCAATACACTTTATAAGCTTAACTAAAGAGAATAAAAAAGCTATTTAGTATGTCTGGATTATTGATGGTTTTGATAATTTGAATATATTACAACGCATATCTTATTGTGCTTTTGGTAGAAGTTTACACAGCAAATTAGTTTCTTATTGGACAATTCATGTACACTTACTGTTCAGAGACATTGTTAGGTTTCTGGAGTGGGGTAAACTTCGGTTCTTGCTACATGGCGCTGAAAGAATTCATGTCGCAGAAGCACTTTTGTATTCCAAGTGAGTTTTTATGAAAGAAAGGGAAAGTTTCTGGTTTTACAGGGTTTTTTAGAATGTTTTTTTCTTCTCTTAAAAATCATTTTATTGGGGATTCATACAACTCATCACAATGCATACATCTATCCATTGTGTCAAGCAGGTTTTACGGTCTCAAAAGGGCACACACTATTTCTGGAAAGCATGCTAAGCTGCACTGGAGTTCACAAGTGGCCACGAGAACCCATGTGGAAAAGAACAGCCACAGGTGGGGAATTGGGGAATCCCAGGAGACTATGAGAGCAAGAGCATGTGGGCCTCCGAGGAAGCCCTGAGCGGGCATGCAGCACCATGCACTAGAGGTTCTTCTTAGAGCATGCCTCTGAGAAAGGGCAGAGTGAAGAAGGAGACCTGGTTTCCTGCAGCCGGGTTACTTAACACCTCTGGCTGGGGAAGCTTGGTGGAAGGTATTAGTTGACTTTATTGGCTACATTAGGCGTTAGGCCCACCTGTGTGATGTACCTAAGGTGGATGTGCCCAAGGTATTGGTTTTGCCTGGGCCTAGAGGGTCCTAATCTGTGCCTGCTTCGTTTGGGGTCTTCCCATGGGTGTCCAATTAGTGTCTGATCTCTTTCCAACCTTGTATGTGGCCCTGCCAGGTGATTTCTGCTAGAGCAGGTATTTGGAGAAGACAACCCCACCTGTCCCTAAATCGAGCTACCTTTCAACATTAGTTACATTCCTGAGTACCCGTTGCAGATATATACACTTCTCTTTTTTTGTGCACACGCCCTCCACCTCCCCCTCCCCCGCCCCCATGATATTCTGTATGTGATTCTAGCCACTCTGGTTTCCTTATATTCTCAATTCTGTTCTGTGTTCTTTCTTCAAATAGGAGTCCCCATGACTCTGCCTGGGTATTGCTTAATATGTCACCAGGAACCTCTCTTAAAGCTCACTTTGTTTTCCATCTCCTAGAAATCTTTTTGTCATGTGTCTTGAAAACTTGTTTTAAGTTTGTTTTGTTTTAATCATTTTATTGGGGGCTCGTATAACTCTAATCACAGTCCATCCATCCACCTATTGTGTCAAGCACATTTGTACATTTGTTGCCATCATTATTCTCAAAACATTTTCTTTCTACTTGAGTCCTTGGTATCAGCTCCTCGTTTTTTCCCCTCCTTCCCTCCTTCCCCCTCCCTCATGAACCCTTGATAATTTATAAATTATTATTATTTTCTCATATCTTACACTGTCCGACGTCTCCCTTCACCCACTTCTCTGTTGTCCATCCCCCAGGGAGGAGGTTAGATCCTTGTAATCAGTTCCCCCTTTCTACCTCACCTTCCCGGTATCGCCACTCACCACTGCCCCTGAAGGGATCATTTGTCCTGGATTCCCTGTATTTCCAGTTCCTATCTGTACTAGTGTACATCCTCTGGTCTAGCCGGATATGCAAGGTAGGGTTGGGATCATGATATTGTTTTTTAATTTGTTTCAGATGGGAGAGTAAATCTGGTTTTGTTACTCGATCTGGACTAGATGTGGAAATTCTTTGATTCCTAGTTAACTTTTATTATGTCCAAAAGTAGAGAGAGCAATGAAGTAATTAATTATACATTCTGTTTGAATCAGTTTTGTTCTATATACTGGTTCTCCTCAGCCCCTCTATTTTTGGACATATATTGTTTAGCCTGCATATTATATTTTTTTCTCCCATATTACAAATGAAAAAACTGAGTCTCATGGAGATTATGTAATTTTGCATATAATAAATAAATTGCATTATAGGATTTAAAATGTAAGATTCTGGCTTTTTTTTCTTTCAGTCAATATCCTCTGATTATTTTGGAGCAAATCATACTGTGATAGGTAGGTTTATTGTGTCAACCTGGCCAATGAACACGTGGAATTAATTGAAGGGCAGAGAGATAAATGGCTCAGGGAGCCTTGCCTTTCTTGTTTTTTGCACTTTGATGATCCGACCAGTGTGCAGCTGCTTTAGCTGGTTCTCTGCCTCAACTTGTGAGCTACATTACCAGTGGGACACCCAACCCGTGGACTATGTCACTGTAGTTTGAGGTTCCTTCAAGACCTGCTTCACCATGCTACTGGAGTATACATCACTTGAGCTGGGGACTGTCGGACTCTGTCATCTGGCTCACTGTTGATGACCTGCCTTGCTGTTTGCTGCCTGTGGCCAGATTACCTGAATTGCTCTATATAGGTCTCAGCTGTCTGCTTCTTTGACTTTGCACCCAGAGGCCCTCAAGACTTGAAGGACTGCTAGTGTATTAGCTGTCTCACGGAAATAAGTTGCACTGAGCCATTTGTACTGCTCTTTGTTTATTTCTTATGTTGTATCTATCCATCTATATAAATATATTTAAAATCATAAGTGCCCTGGTTTTGTTTCTCTAGAGAAACCTGCCTAACATACATACATATTAGTTACTGCTTCATGTCTTCATTGCTTTTAGAAAGTAAGATTAAACCATCTGCATGTTGCTAGTTGTTAATGAGTCCTCCTCCAATTTTCATGCTTTTTCTTGTAGTCCAGCTTCCCCAAATACTTTGCTTAGCACACAGATTGAATAAATATGGTAAAAGGATACAACACTGGCACACACCTTTCCTGATTTAAAACCATGCATCATCTCTTTGTTTTAATCATTGATTAAATGATCTATGTACAGGTTCTTTATGAGCACAATTAAATGTTCTGGAATCTGTGTTATCAATAATGTATCAGGATCCACACAGTTGAATGCCTTTGCATAGTCAATGATATTCCCTGCTTTTAGCTAAGATCCATCTGATATCAGCAATGATATACCTCATTCCATGCTCTTTTCTGATCTGACTTTAATTTTTGAATTTGATGTATTACTACAGCCATTTTAAAATTAGTGTCAGCAAAATTTTCTGCGTGATATTATTGCTATTGTTTGATAATTAGACATTCGTTATCTTTGTTGGAAGGGGCAGAAATGTGACTATTTAAAATATTTTTTAATATCTCTGCCACATACTTATTCAGATTTAATTTTCTCATAGTTTTGTGTATTCATTTATTGATTCATTCAGTGAAACATTGAGACTGTGTTGTCATACATTGATTATATGCTTTGTGTATATGTGTTTATTTTAAAAAGTTGGTTTGATTGAATCAATGTGGGGTAGTTTATCAGTCAGAAGGCCCTGCTGAGCAATGTGTGCAACTAAAGAAGACAAGACAGAAATCCGAGCACCGGGAACTCAAGCAAAATGGGGGAGAAGAGCCTCTCATTTTTTCAATAATGGGTTCGTACAGTTCTTGAGGCATGCATGCCTCTTGTTATACATACACATAAAAAATGGGCAATATACTAATCTTGAATATTCCACGCCCTCACTGGGAAATACTTCAAAGGAAGTACCAGGCATGCAAGATGCAAAGGGAGTGAATTCTCTTATAGATAAGCATCTTTAACTGTGTATGTGAGGAGCCAGGGGTCTCTAGGAGACAGCTTTATATTAGCATTTATGCGGGGGTACATGTGATGTGGAGAAACGTCCCTCGTGGAATGTGTGCATGAAGGTGCTTTCTGCATCATGGACTGTGGAGAAGTGCCTCATTAGGGATGGGGTGCCAAGCCCTTTGGTCACGAGTGCTGGGAGCAGGCCACAGACACTTCCTTCCAGGTCTTCAGTTTCCCACAAATCAACATGCAAATAAGATTTACCAATTGATTTTTTCTTTTTATTTGTCATTCTTCCTATTTTTAGACACTGGTTATATAATATTAATCCACTCTTGATGACATATTACTATAAGGTTTTTTTCTATCTTGTTTCTCTAACCTCATTCATTGACTTTCACCACAGCTATAATCTATCTCATACCTGTATTTTTAACCCATCTTCATGTTTTTTATGATAATAGATATTGTGGTGTCATTTCTACTCTTGAAAACCATCAGTAAATAAAGAAAACATGGAAAATATGTTTGATATGGTTTTCTTACATGAAAACAAATAATGGGTCTGTATGGTTGTATAGCTATGGATTGTTTCTGGAAAGATAATAAGGAATTATTAATAATATTTACCATTGTGAAAGGAAAGTGAGTGACTTAAGTAACAAGGAGACTTTAAATAGAAATTATAAAATGGTTTCTGTTCATGTTAAATGAAACTTATTTTTTAGGGGAATTCCTTAAGAGGTTTCTTATTTAACACTAAGTATGAACCTGGTGTGGATGAGCCTTCCATTATTTGACTCCAGTCTATCTACCCTTTAATTCCCTTCCAGGGTATAGCCCTCCTAGGGGGTATGTGCCAGATAGCCTTAGGTGTTACAGTGTTTAGTGACTGCCATCATCATAATGCACAGGGAAGAGGAGTCTAAATTTTCTGTAGTGTTCAGTATATCCCATCTAAATTTCTTTAGCTTATTTTGGAGTATAATTTTCCCCTCCCCATACATTCTGTGCCAGCGTAAGAAAAGTATAAAACTTTAACCATGCTTTCAAATTAAATATACATATATTTTTATTAAAAGCTTTTATTTTAAAGCTTTTATTCTTAAAAATCTTTTTTATGTTTAATATTTTTGTAATTAGTTGTGTGTATGAATTATTTGTCATCAGATTTTAACCTCAGCAGAATTTCAACCTCTTAGTGGGAAAGGTATTCTTTTTTTGAGTCTTTGTAATCTTTAGAAAGTTGACTCCTTTTGTTATCTCTATTTTTATAACAAGGAAATGATAATGTAATTTGTTATAAGATTATTGTGGGTGATTAAACTGTTTAGTACATATCGACTAGATAAAGAGGCTAGAATAGTATGTATGTTGGAGAACATTGCACAATATTTTAAATATAGTAGGCATTCAAGAAATTATGCAGACCTAAGATACTAGGATATTGGTAAATAAAACATTCTCAATTTTCATAAAGACTGATAAAAATATAAACTATTCATGTTAGACTTTTCTACAACTAGTATTCATTTATTTTTGGTGAAACTATTGACAACCAAAGATACTCTATTTCAAGAATTTCTACATGTACAATGGCCTTGGCTGTATACTTAAAGTAGTACTAATCTCATAATCTTTCTCAACATATTCAAGTACCATTATCATAACCTCACTGCTCTTGAAGCTTTCCGTTCAACCATTTGAGTCGTCTGTCAATATTAATGTCACATGCAAGTTCAATATAGATATGCTTTACTCATGAAGAAACGTTTCAAAAAAATTACTTAATACTTTAAGGGATAATTTTGTTTTAAAGTTTAAGTGTTACTTAAGACCACTAGTTTTTACAACTTCATGGCTGCACAAAGTTCAAATTACATTGAGAATTTGAATTTCTGTTCCACAGGATTTGATCAGGATTCTTCTATAGAATATTTGGTCAAAACATTTATTAATCATACCTATCAAGTTCTTCTGGTCTCATGGCAGAGGAAATATTGATAATATTGATATTTGTTATTCATTCATTCATTCATTCATTTAAGAATTCATACTTAAGTGCTTTCTATATGCTGGGCATTGGTGCAAGTGTTGGGGATATAATGGTGACTGAAGACTGTTCCCTACTTTAGGAGATTATGTAAATATTTGGTTACTGATTGAAACATGGATTCTATAGAAGATACTAATAAGAAGGAGCTATCAAATTTGAGTGCCGAGAACATTTCAAATTTGGCACATTGAACACCAATGACAGAAGACCTGATGAGCTGTGGGAGGACATCAAGAACATCATTCAAAGGAAGTGGTGTTAACAAACCCAGGGACAAGGGAACAACAAGTGATACAAAATTGGTGGTGAGGAGGGTGTAAGAGGCCTGCTAGGGATCGCTCAAGGATAATGTAACCTAGAGGAATAACTGAAACCCAAATGAAGGCTGAGCATAATATTAGGACAAGAGGAAAGTAAAAGGAAATAGAGGAAAGGACTAGGAGGCAAAGGGCATTTATAGGGATCTAAATACAGGCATGTACATATGTAAATATATTTATGTATGATGGTGGGGAAATAGATTTATGTGCATATGTTTATAGGTTAAGTATTAAGGTAGCAGATGGACATTGGGTCTTGACTCAAGTACACCCTGAATGCAAGAACACTTTGTTTTATTAAACTGGAATTCCATGCTGCTCAACTTCCCGAAACGATAGCTGAAGATAAAGTGGGTGAATAAGAAAATGTGAAGAAAGCTGATGGTGCCCAGTTATCAAAAGATATAGCATCTGGGGTCTTAAAGTCTTGAAGGTAAACAAGCGGCCATCGAGCTGAGAAGCAACAAAACCCACATGTGTGATCACGAGTTGTCAAAGGGATCAGGTATTAGGCATCAAAGAACAAAAAATCATATTGTGAATGAGGGGGAGTGCAGAGTGGAGACCCAAAGGCAAATGAACGTTCCCTTACAGAAGTGTCGCAGGGAGGAGACGAGCCAGAGTGCAGTGTAGCAACGATGAAGCATACAACTTTCCTCTAGTTCTTTAAGGCTTCTTCCTCCCCACTATCATGACCCCAATTCTACCTTACAAATCTGGCTAGACTAGGGGATGTACACTGGTACAGATAAGAACTGGAAACAGGGAATCCAGGACAGAACCCTTCAGGACCAGTGGTGAGAGTGGTGATCTGGGAGGTTGGGAGAAGGAGGGGTGCAAAGGGGGAACCGATTACAAGGATCTACATATAACCCCCTCCCTGGGGGCTGGACAGCAGAAAAGTGGGTGAAGGGAGACTTAAGACAGTGTAAGACATGACAAAATAATTTATAAATTATCAAGGGTTCATGGGGGTGTGTGTGGAATGAGCTGATACCAAGGGCTCAAGTAGAAAGCAAATGTTTTGATAATGAGGGCGACAAATGTACAAATATGCTTGACACAATGTATGTGTGGATTGTGATAAGAGTTGTACGAACCCCCAATAAAATGATTTAAAAAAACAAAACATCATTATGAAGAAAGTAAAAGGTTATTAAAAAGACAGGAAAGGAAAAGATCAAAGTGAATGTCAGAATTGATTCTGAAACTTGCTCTTAATCATAGACTTGCTAAAGCAAATGGAAAAAAGGATGAAGTCAAAGAGCTGAGTAGAAAATCTCAAAGGGAAGCTCAAAAAGACAAAGCCAACTATTACAATGAACTGTACAAAGATCTAGAATTAGAAACAAAGAACTGAAAAAATTCTGGTCTACAGTTGCAGTCTTGAAAGATTCTGTGGGCAAAACATCTTGTGGGCAAAATACTGAATGGTGCAGGAAGCATCAAGAAAAGATGGAAAGAATACACAAGAGTCACTGTACTCAAAAGAACTGTTGACAGTCTACCATTTCAGAAGGTAGTATATGAGCAAGAACCAATGGTGCTGAAGGAAGAAGTTCAAGCTGCAATGTGCTTTAGCGCCTCCCCGACCCCCACCAATTCTCTAGGTATTGATGGAATACTAATTGAAATGTTTCAGCAAACTGGTGAAGCATTGGAAGCACTTACTTGTCTATGCTAGGGAATTAGGAAGACAGCTAGTTGACCAACTGACTGGAAGAGATCATATTTGTACCCGCTCCAAAGAAACGTAACCCAATAGGATGCTAACACTATAGAATACTCTAATTGATATTACACATACAAGCAAAATTTTGCTGAAAATCATCCAACAACAGTTGCAGCAGTCCATTGACAGGAACAGTCTGAAGTTCAGGGTGGATTCAGAAGAAGACACACAACAAAGCATATCTGATGTCACATGGATCTTGACTGAGTGCAGAGAATACCAGAAAGATGTTTACTTGCGTTTTATTGACTATGCAAAGGCATTTGATGGTGTGGAACATAAACTATGGATAACTTTGAGAAGAATGGGAATTCCAGAACACGTCATTGTGCTCATGAAGAGTGGGGTACATGGATCAAGAGGCAGTTAGTTGTGTGAGCTTAACCAGGGAATACTATATGGTTTAAAATTAGGAAAGGTGTCAGACAAGGGTATGACATGGTGAGGATTATACCCTTTCACCATACTTGTTCAATCTGCATGCTGAGCAATCATCTGAAAAGCTGGCTTACATGAAAATGAATGTGGCATTAGGATCGGAGGAAAACTTATTAACAACCTGCAAAATGCTACCACCTTGCTTGTGAGGAGGGCTTGAAGCACTTGCTGATGTAGATCAAGGATTGCAACCTTCAGTATGAATTGCGACACAGTGTAAAGATTAAAATCCTCACAACAGGATTAATAGGTAATATGATAAATGGAGAAAAGGCTGAAGTCAAGGATTTTGTCTTGCTTGGATCCACAATCAATGCTCATGAAACAGAATTTAAGAGGTAAAATGATGTGTTGCATTTGGTAAATCTGTTGCATAAGACCTCTTTAGAGTATTGAAAAGAAAGGATGCTACTTTGAGGACTAAGGTGTGCCTTATATGGACTCTGGATTGCCTTATATGCATGTGAAGGTTGGGTGTTGAATAAGGAAGACTGGAGAAAAGTTATAAATTTGACTTGTGGAGCTGGCTAAAATATTGGAAGTACCATGGACTGCTAAAAGGACAAACGGATCTGTCTTAGAAGTACGACCAAAGTACGCCTTAGGGGCAAGAATGGCAAGACTGTCTTACATTCTTTGGACATATTGTCAAGAGAGAACAGTGCCTGGAGAAGGACCGCAGGTTTCGTAAAGAGGAGGGGCAACAAGGGAGGAGAAGACCCTTGAGATGGATTGACCCAGTGACTTCATCAATAGCGCAAGCATAGGAGCAATTGTGAGGATGGTGCCGGGCTGTGCAGTGTTGGATGGCACCTAACAACCACAACATAATAGTTTTGGTGGTCAGAGTGAAAAATAGCTTTTCCTGGTGGAGAATAAGTATGAAGAATTACTTTTAGTAAAGTAAATTTGTTTACTTTTTGTTTTAGAAAATAACTAGACTATCATCCATTATATCCAAAATGACAGCTTTGCTAGCATTGTTATTCCTCACAATAACAATAATCGGTGATCATATTTACTTTATATTAATGAAGTTCTTGGTACCTCTGAGAGTAAGATTCTTAAAAGTATTGTTTCAAATTATGTTTCTATTTATATAATGATCACTGCTAATTTAGCTATCGTGTTAACCTGGGCAAACTAGGGAAACAAATCCACAGAAACTCATATGTGTAAGAGAGAGTTTTATATAAAGGGTAAGTGCACATCAAGAAAACATCCCAAACCAGTGCTGTCCAAGGCTGTAAGTCCAACATCAGCCCATATGTCAAACACTGATCTACAAAGTCTTCCTCCATCTCACAAAACACACACTATGAGGCCAACTGCAGGAG
>NW_022103898.1:33838928-33864156 GCF_000313985.2 Echinops telfairi
AGGAAGTGAGCCTTGCCAGCTAAAGCAGGGAACTGGTTAAGGCAGCTGCACCTTGGTCGGACGATCAGAAAGCAAGAGACCGAGAATTAGAAAGGCGAGGCTCACCGAGACATTTATTTCTCCGCCCTTCCATGAATACCACATGTGTTTATGGGCCAGGGTTGGCACAATAAACCTTAACTACCTCAGCTATATTGACAACAAACATATGAATTGAATTTCATTATTTTAACTAGGGAGGCTTTAAGTTTAACAATTAGAAAATTTTAATATTTGTGATTTCATACTTAGAATTGTTTCTTCTTCACATAATAGGTATTAACTCCGCAAAAACTGGAATTGCTAAGAGCCCAAATACAACAAGAATTAGAAACTCCAATGAGAGAGCGTTTTCAGAATCTTGATGAAGTAAGTAAGTTACTTAAAAAAAACTATGCGTTTATTTCCACCTGTAAGGCTTTATGAAAGCACCCTTCGATATCTCCTTTTCTTAGCTTCTGGACCCCGTTATATTTCTGACCTCTTTTTGTCTATCCACATCAGAAGCCTTGATGCTGTATTGGTTTGTCAAGAGCTCTTGCTATAGCTGTTAATCTGCCTTAAATAGTCTTCCTCCAGTTGTAGGCTTGGCTGACTTCCTCATCTTTTTAAATTAAGTCTTTGCTAAAAGCCCCCTTTCTTATTGAGACTGCCCTTCTCTTCCCCATTTAATATTTCAACTTGTTTTATTTTTAAATCATTGCTTAGACTATTGGTTCTTCTCTTATCCTCCTCTAAATTTTTATCTTTTCTCTAATACTTACCAGTTTCTCAAATGCTTATACAACTTATTTATTGTATTTATTCTTTTTATCCCCTTTAGGAGATGAACTCTAGGAGAGGTGGAACCTCTGTTTGTTTTGCTTACTCTTACATCCAGTATTCCTAGCGCAGCGCCTGTGTTGAGTAGTTTCTCAGTGTTTCTGAGTGAGAGAATGACTTTAGTGCAGCCCCAGTAAAGTAACAATTTGTCAGTTTTACTTTAAGTTGAGCTCATTCTCCTTATAAGAAGGGTTGGTATAAGATGACTACACTTTTACAGGAAAAGGCACAAATATTAAGTATCTTGGGTCCTAGAGCAGACATTTTGTATGTCTTATTTAACAAATATACCAAGCCTTTTACTTACAAATGAGTATTGTCCCTTTCAGAATGAGCTCATTTAAGAATCTCTAGTGATGTTGCCATTACAAAAAACAATTGTGGAATATCTCTTTTATCATGGCTTACTGGGCTGGTATCTTTTCAGTGTCCTCCTTTGTTGTGGCAAAGCATTATGCTTGAGAGTAGGTTTTGTTTTATTTTTAAAAATAAAATCACTTGTGATCAAGGTAGATGATCAAGCTAAGTTAAAATGTTATGGAAAAAAAATCGAAGTATGTCTCATAAAATCATGCAACCTGTTTTCTTGGTTTGTAAACTAGCCTTGAAGAAAATCTTTCAACTTAAAAATTTTGGAGACCTGCTTTTCTCATTACCTAATTTCTCATGCATATTGAACATAGTCTCTCTCCATCATCTTTCAACTCTACTGCCCAGGTCTTACTGAGTCTTCATCCTGCCAGCAGCTTCTGTAGTGTGTTAGGAAGCAGCAGTGGAGCACCCAAGGATTGAATGTGATCCTGTTAGGAGAGTTGGAACTACATTTATTACGGTTTGGTTTTTGAGTTCAGCCATCATGATCATATTTAATTGCATCTTAAGTTACTATATTAGTAAAGCTTAAAATAATTCTTTGTTTACTTTGAATTAATCTAGTTAAACTTTTAGGGGGATATTTCATAACTAATAACTTTTTCTCCCCCAACTGCTTGTATGTTATTTTTAAAAGTATGCTGCAGTCAAAAAAAAAGTATGCTGCAGTCTTAAGTGTTATTTCATTGAGCCCAGTGATCAAAACTTTTGGCATACTATACATTTTTATTTAATGAGATTCAGTGAAGAGGTAAGGTTTATTGAATAATAATTGTTTGGGGACTTTCTCAGGAATGTACTAATCCTGTATGTAGGATACTTGCCATGAGAACTTTTCCAAGGCTCAGATACATTCCTATGAAATGTATTAATTTTTTAAGAATGACTTTTGATAAAATGATTTAAAATTATATTTATAATGGTGATTTTTTTAGAGTACAGCTTTAATGTATAAACTTGTGAAAAACTGCCATCTCCTTTTAATTTAGGAAGTGGAAAAGTATAGATCTGAATATAATAAGCTTCGTTATGAACATACGTTTCTAAAATCAGAGTTTGAACATCAGAAAGCAGAGTGTTCACGCATTTTACAAGAAGAAAAAATAAAATATGAATCAGAGGTGAGTAATTGATTTTATACTAGTCTAGTCATTACAAAATATCATGATTATATATTTTTAAATCCCAATTTAGAGTCAATTATATCAAGTTTTATTACTAATGGTGAAATGTTTGTCGTGATTAGCATATTCTCTAAAGCAACATTTTTCTTTTGATTGCTATCTTTTGCCTAGTCGATTTCTTTTTTTTCTTCCTTTAGTCTGTCAGTGGAGAGAGATGACTTTGGGGATTTCTTGCATTCAAAGTCTCTTCTTTACAGAGGCAGACTTTTCTTTGTAAATTAGTTTGTGTGATTCCTTATTTAGTACTTCCCCTCTTGCTCCTTGGAACCAAACCACCCCTAGGAGATCACTACCAGCCAGCCCATGCACATTCTTCCTACGGATTCAAGCAGGGAGTTTTCATCGTAGGGTGTGACCATCACATTCATGGAGTCAAAGTTCTTTTTGCCATCTGCAGTATCTTCTTTCCCCGAGGCCTACTACATTCACCCCTACTCTCTTCCATCGCTTTTGGTTGCCCTTCTGTTTATTTCTTGGTTTTCCTCTCAGTTTTTCTGGAAATTAGTCTCGGTACTTTAGAGAAACAAATCCACAGCAACTCATGTTCAAGAGAGTTTTATGTAAAGAAAGTGTGCATCACGAAAACATCCCAACCCAATGCTGCCCAAGCCCACAAGTCCAACATTAACCCATTAACCCAACACCAGTCCACAAAGTCCTCCACCTCACAAAACAGAGGCAGTGATGCCAACTTCAGGAGGAAAGTTGAGTCAGTGAACGAATAAGCATCTCAGCACTAGCAGGGGTCTCCACACAGCTGCTCCAGCACCCAGGGCTGCATCGGGATAAGTCCATGTGGCTTCTCCTTGGGGATGTCTTGTAGGAAGTCAGTCTTGCAAGCTGAAGCAGGGAACTGCTAAGGTAGCTGCACCCTGATGCGACCATCAGAAAGCAAGAAACCTGAGAACTAGAAAGGCGATGCTCACCACCCATTTATCCCTCCGCCTTTCAATTAGCCCCACATGTGCTTATCGGCCAGGCTGGCACAATTAACTAACTCACTGAGCATGTATTTTTGCTATTCTCTTTATCTTGTTGCTTTTGAATGATTTTTCAAGATGGAAGGATAGCAATACCAATTTTATCCTTCCATGTTCAAATCAAATCTAATACCAGTTTGAATTTTAAAAAGAACTCATTGTCTAGCTATGGGATACATTCTATGTGCAAATCCCTGCATACCCATATTTATTTGTTGCATTGTCTTTATTTGAAACAAATATACCTCCCTTTAACAATTTTTAATATTTGTAGTATTCTCGGTATCCAGTAAGGAGCCCTGGTGGTGTGTAGTGGTTATGTGTGGAGCTGCGATCCGCATAGTTGGCAGTTCAAAACCACCAGCAGCTCGGACAGAGAACGACTGGATTTTCTACTCCTGTAAACAATTACTGTGTTGGTTTGAATAGACCAGAGAAACAAATTCAGAGACACTCATGTGTGTATAGGAATGAGTTTTATATACAAGAGCAATTGAATATTGAGAAAACATCCCAGCTCAATCCAGATCAAAGTCCAATTTTAACCCGTATTTCGGATACTAATCTATAAAGTCTCTTCAGACTCACGAAACACATGCAATAATGCTGAATGCAGAAAGATCACAGACTAGTGCTTGGGAAGTCTTGTGGATCCAGTGGCTTTGTAAGCATTTCAGCGCTGGCAGGGGTTGCCACGTAGCTTCTCCATCTTGGAGCACTAGCATAGTTCCATGTGTCTTGTCAGCTGCAATGTCTCCCCCAGGGAGTGAACCTAGATAGAGTGTCTCCCGCCTATGAGGAGGAATACAGGAGTTCCCAGAATCCTCAGAAGGCCATGCCCACACAAAGGATTCATTGGGTATGACCTGATTGGCAGGCTAGACTGTACCCCTTTACTCTGAATTCTCAAATTGACACCAGATTATGTAACTACCACAATTACAGTCTTGGAAACCCACAGGGGGGTCACTATGAGTCAGCATTGACTCGGCAGTGGTGAGTTGAGTCATCTAGTAAAAACTATAACACTGTTATTTGGATCAGACTGAATTATGCCCATCATTTATTCTCATTGGTGATTGATATGTAAAAAGTTGTGTGCATTTTGGGTCATTTGAGTCTGTTAGCAATAAAACACATTGGCCATCACTCAAAACACATTGACCATCAAGTTGATTCATACTTACACTGACCCTATAGAACAGAATAGAAATGTTCCTTAGATTTTCTGAGACTGTAAAGTCTCAATGGGAGCAGACAGCTTCAGCTTTCTTTCTTAGAGTGACTGGTGGGTTTGAACTCCAGACCTGAAGTTAACAGGTCAGTACTTAGCCCATACAGCCACCACGGTTCCTAATAGAGCAACAAACCCATTGCCATCCAGTCTATTTCACCTCATAGTAACCTAATGTGGGCTTCCTGAGACTAAATCCTTCAGGAGCTGATAGTCCCGTCTTTCTCCTTCCGAGTAGCTGGTGAGTTTGACCATGTGGGCAGCAACCCGGTGCCTAACCCATGGCGCCTCCAGAGGTCCTTCCGGAACTCTTTGTGATAGACCTTTTATTTAAAAATACTTTTAGAGGAGCTGATACCGTGGGCTCAAGTAGAAAGAAAATGTTTTGAAAATGATGACAATATATGTATAAATGTGCTTGATAAAATTGATATATGGATTGTTAAAAGAAGTATAAGAGCCCCGAATAAAATGATTTATATTAAAACACCTTTTAGAACTTTAGATGCTTTTTTTATATGATTTCATTTTCATTTAACTGTGAAATGGACAAGACTATTTTATGTTTTTAAACTAGGAGACTGAGGTATAGGATAAATTAACAGCCTAGGTTACAGTACATCTCAGGTATCCCAGCTCCTACCTCTGAGCATGAAATTTGAAATTACCAATGTTTTGAAGTGGCCTTTCTAATCAGAGGCCATTTAACAGCTGTAATTTGTCAAGATGTCAGTTTATCCATACTACATGTAAGTATCAAAAGTTTTGAATCCGTAATTATAACCAACTTATTATAAAATTATAACCAATTATAAACCAACCAACTTCATTATAATCAACTTATTGCATGTAAAACATTTTTTGTGAAAAATTGGAATGATAAAAATTTTCAACCTAAAATGAAGATCTATAGTTTACTGAGGAAATTACTAAATTCTTTATTTTATACTTTTAAAATTGAATGGTGGTATTTACCTGGTAACAATTATTTGTATTCTCTAGTTTAATTTTGTTTTCTTAAAGAAGGAAATCTGCATTTAATAGCTGATGATAAATCTCTTTTCTACCCATGAAAGACCTAATGCTACTCATTAAAAATTTTAAAGGGTCAGTAGCATCATTAATTTTCATAATTGCAATCTCTTAGGACATTCTTAAGAAATGAGATAAACTTCTAGCTAAGGAGTCATAATTAGCAGAGGGTAGGAAAGTAAGACTTTGTGACAAGACTGAAGTTCTCTCCCATCTACTTCCAAATTGATTGTGAAGTAGCATTATTAATTAGTGGATAATTGGAGATTTGCTTTAGTTTCATCACTTATCTTTAAGTTCCAGTTTCTATATATAGTAGCAGTAAAATGATGAAGTGATTGTGGATCAAGGAATAGTAGGGGAAAAAATCAAAGTAAATGGTACAAGCAGAAGACTTTAAAAGATATTAATTTATCTGAATAAAAATAGATATAATTTTGGCATTCATTAAGGAATTATGCAGGTCTTGTACATATTTATTTTGACAGGTAAAAGAAACAATATTTTTTAGTGTTTTTGGTTTTTAGGAAGACTTTGTTTTCCTGAGAAACATTACAGGAATTCACATCTCCTTCCCGATATTCTGAGTGAAAGCAATATATAAAAGAGTCTATATTTATTTTATGAAAAATATGTGCCCTAATTTCTCAATGAATTTTTCCAAAAATTGTTATGGAGTCCAGGACTTTATACAAATGGAATTCCGAAGTTAACTATTTACACACACATACACACACTCACACTATTCATGGGATTCCTGTGTTATTAGAACTGTGATTTTATATTAGTTTATGAGAAGTAATGAGCAGCACAGTGACTTTGCTGGCAAAAGATGTGACAGTCTGCTTCCCTAACGGCATGAGGCAGTTGTGCCCTCGTGTAGGGCCACGGTGAGTCATACTTGACTCCATGACAGTGGGTTTTGCTTTTGATTTGTAGTTAGACTGTAGACTGGTTGAGTAGTGAAAGAAATACGGGTAATGTATTTGGGGTGGTATGCAGATCTCATGAGAAAAGGGGGCACGGAGCACTGCATCAAATGAAAAACCATCCACGTCACTGTGAGTTTTCATGATGCTCTTCAAACGGATGGGGTTTTACCTCAGCATTTGTGTTATGTCAGTGTGGGCCCATGAGAAACCAAAGTTCCTGTGGCATGAAGAAGAGCTTATTTGGGCCCTGGCTGTACTGTGTGCTATTTCCCCCCACCCCTTACAATACGAGAATTACAAAAACTGATTGTGTATGTCTGGCTTTGGTTATGTTAATAGGCATCATGACACCTCTGAGAACACTTCCTTTCTATGCTGGGGGGTTCTGAAGTTGTAATCTGGAGTGTGCCATTAGGTCCGGATGGTTCTTGTATCTAATATATTCCAAGTTCTCTAACCAGAACTCCTCTCAAGATTCCTTTGACACATCACAATGCAGAGAAGTCTCACAGATTCTACAATTACATTGTACCTGGAAATCTAGGGTTGATTTAGGCAGCCTTTTAGAAGGGCTTTGTGAAATTTTACGAATTTCTTTGTTCCATTTTTTTTTTCAAACTTTATTGAAGTTTTTTATGGCCTAGAATGCAACTTAGCAACCAAATACTTAACTACTGGACCACCAGGGCTGCTGCAAATGACATCTAAAAATCAATATTTTAAAATGCTTGTTTGTTTAGTGTGACCTTTGGACTTGACTTAACCTCTGTGTCCATCACAGAACTGCACAAATATCTTAATATGTGGAATGATGTTAATAAAACAGATCCTTGAACATCACATCCACATATGGAGATTAACAAAAAAAAAATGATGCTAATTTTCTCCAAGTGAAGAGTTTTTTCAGGAAACAAATTGTTCTTTCTCAGTTCTCATGCATTTATCATCATATTTAGTATAATACTGTAAACATTGACTAACAGTATGGGGTCCAAGTAAAATGCCACTAGTGATGCTGGAAAGGCTCCCGGGGAGCAGAGATAATTCATGATACTGTTTTTAAAGAAGTTAAATTGCTTGATATTTATGACTGAGATGTACAGCCTGCCATATCATGGTGCATTAATCTAGCATAAGGACTGCTGTATGAAAAATAATGGAAATGGTGAAGCATTTGCTGCAGCTACACCTCAGGTGCAAAAACTTTGCACTTTTAGACCACTGGAGACCCCCTTGTAGAGGGGTCTCGGGTCGGGGAGCAGACGAGCCAGTCGGGGCGATGTAGCAACGATGAAAAATACAACTTTCCTCCAGTTCCTAAATGTTTCCTCCCCGCTCCCACTATCATCCGAATTCTACCTTGCAAGTCTGGCTAGACCAGAGGAGGTACACTGGTACAGATAGGAACTGTAAATACAGGGAATCCAGGGCGGATGATCCCTACAGGACTAGTGGTGTGAGTGGCGATACTGGGAGTGTAGAGGGAGAATAGGTTGGAAAGAGGGAACCAATTACAAGGAGCTATATGTGACCGCCTCCCTGGGGGACGGACAACAGAAAAGTGGGTGAAGGGAGACGTTGGACAGGGCAAGGTATGACAAAATAATAATTTATAAATTATCAAGGGCTCATGAGGGACGGGGGAGCAGGGAGGGAGGGGAAAAATGAGGACCTAATGCTGAGGGCTTAAGTGGAGAGGAAATGTTCTGAGAATTATGAGGGCAATGAATGTACAAATGCGCTTTACACAATTTATGTATGTATGGATTGTGATAAGAGTTGTATGAGCCCTTAATAAAATGATTAAATTTTTTTTTTCACTTTTATGAAATACTTTTATCTCACTAAAAATAAAGTTTTTATATGTGTATCTTATGTAATATGTCTAACATACAAAATGTGAGTTAATCACTGGTGCTATTGGTAAGGCTTCTAGTCAGTAGTAGAGTATTAATAGTTAAGTTTTGAGGAAGCCAAAATTTGAATTTTGATGCTGCAGGGAGCCGGCACTTGTAACCCTTTTGTTCAAGTGTCAACTCCAGTACCTATTTCATGATATGTGAGGATAGAATAATTAAAATGTAAAGTGCTTGGACAAGTGCCTAGCACATAGAAAGCATTCAATCTATGCTAGCTATTACTGTTGAAAGTTTTTTTTCTCTACACTATCTTAGAGGTTAATGGTTTGAGTACAACAGCAGTGTTGTGGAAGAAAGACCTGTATTTACGCTTCCATAAAGATTACAGCTACAAAAGCCTTATGAGAAGTTCTCCTCTGTATACATAGGGCTGCCATGAGTTACTGCAATGGTTTTTTGTTGTTGTTATTTTGGTTTTATGTGCTTTTTAAAATATGCCCACAACTCTATCCTCCCTCCCTCCCTTCCTTCCTGGTTCTCCTTCTCTAGTGAACCCTAACATACAAAGTGTGTTCTCCAACCATAAGAGAATCAATCACGTAATCAGTACCATAAAGGTAGCAAGAAAGTCTTTTAAAACAAAATAACACACTTGTAAATGATGCATGAGCTAAAAAGACAATTTCAAGGAAAGTAAAAAAATACATAGACTTAAATGAAAATGTAACATATCAAAATGTTTGGGACATAGCTAAAACTGTGCTAAAAGGGAAATTTATAGCAGTAAATATATACGTGAGAAAGAAGAAACATTTCAAATCAAGAGCTATGTCAGAAAAAGAACAAAAATCTAAAACAAAGAACTAGTGATCACTGAAATTAAAAGTAAAAACAATAGAATAATCAATGAAACAAAGGGTAGATTCACTGATAAGGGCCATAAGATTGACAGACAGCAAAACTGACAAAATAAAACAGCTGTCACTACAGACCTTACCACATCCGAAGGGTAATGAAAATTTATTTGAATAATGCTACACACATACATTTGACAACTTAGGTGAAAGGGATCAATTTCTTGAAAGGCACATACTACCACAACTCACCCAACATGAATTACATAATTTGAATTGTCATAACTGCTAACGAGAGGTGCTTTGGGGGCTTAATGGTTATGTGCTTGATTAGCAGTTGGAACCTAGCCGGTGGTGCTGTGGAAGAAACTTAGCCATTTGTTCTTAGTAAGACTAGAAAAACAAAAACACTACCATAGAACTGGTTTTGAATCAGTGTGACCCAGAGGAGAAAGTTCAACTGCCCTGTGGATTGCCAATGCTGTAATCATCTTTCTCCTTTGGGAGTGGTTGGTGATCTCAAACTGCTGGCCCAACACATCTCATGCTACCACCAGGACTCCTTATAGCCTATGGGACAGGTTTGTTCTCACCTGGGGTTGCTATGAGTTAATAGCACCTAACAACAATAACGTAACTACCAAGGAAATTGAATTCATAATTTTAAAACTAACAAAGTTATTTCAATGGAGAGTTCTGACGGGCGTTTAAAGAAAATTTAAGAACAAGTCTACATAATCTCTTTCAGAAAATAGAAAAAGAGAAATGTTACCACTGGGGGAAACTGGGTAGAGGGTACCTCAAATCTCTCTCAGAAGTACATGTGAACCTACACTTATCTGAGATAGTTTAGTCAGCCTGAGAAAAAAGACACCTTTAAAAACAGAACAAAAATCAAAGATAAGAATGACAACAGACTTGTTGGAAATACTAGAAACCAGAGACTGATGAACAGTGTTTTTAAATACCTAAAGAAAACCACAGGCTGTCCTGTTCCAGAGCCTGTATGCTTTCAAGGTCAGAAAAGCCATCAAAACAACTCAGACAATTTGGTATATTACCTTTTGTGTGCTCCCCTCATAAATCAACTGTTAATCCTAATCCTGGATCAGTTTATATTCCATCCTAATCCTGGATCAGTTTATATTCCATATGCTTTAATTCAACATTTCTTGGAAAAAGAAAATTAACACATCATCTTTTTTGTCATACAAAGCAGACTTGGCTAAATGCCATAAAAGAGAACTTGAAACAAAGCCACTTAGAAGTGTAGAGGGAGAATGGTGAGTGTAACAAGTTGAAGACATCAGGGAACTTGACATGTGAATCTGGTAGCCAGTGAAGGCAGAGGGAACAGCTGAGAGTGTGTTCAGGGTCTGTGCCCGGATGCCTGGGACTAGAGCAATTCAATGCAGACAACTCGAGAGAAGAGATTTTATGTTTGTTTTCTTCTCCCTTTGCTAGATTCCCTACTATCCCTCCACTGCCTAGAACAGTGCTGGGATTGAATATTGAATATTGCGTGAGTACATAAATGAATAGTGAAATTCAGAGAATTTCACTAGTTTTAATAAGGAGCCCTGGTGTAGGAGTTACAGACCTGGGATCAGTCTTGACACTATTTTAACTAGCTGCCATCCGATCTCACAACTTCCAACTATCATTCCTGCTATCACACAGATTCCTTTCAGAACCACTGGTGACAGCTTTTAGTTATTGAGTCGGATCTGATTCATAGTGATTCCACGGACAACACAACAAAACACTGCTTTGTCCTTTGCCATCCTCAGAATTATCACTATGTTTGAGCACATTGCCCCAGGCACTGTGTTGTCATTCCATCTCCGTGAGAGGCTTCTCTTTTTTGCTGCCCCACCAGATAGGAATGATCAATGTTTTCATCAAAAAACATTGTGATCTGTAAGTAAAATGGATGTAAAAGAAAAATATTGCTATTAAATGTGATTTTGCATGGAAAGCTCAGCCTTTCATCTATAGTTAAGTACTCAATAAAGGGCTTTCTTCTCTGGACCCAAGTTACACAGTGTACCTCTAATATAACATCACTGCACCTCATGAGAAATCTCAATGGGATCTAGCAGTGCTCCAGCCCAAGCCCTTCATTTTAACTGAGGCTAGAGTAGAAAAGTAACTTGTATAAGTTCACCCAGTTAAATGAAGGCAAAAGAATATGAGAGAAAACAATCAACCAATCACACGAACAAGCATACGAGTCAGGGACCACACCATGCTAACGTAAAGGGATGGGAAGAGATATTAGAGAAACACGAATTAGTTTGGGGGGGGTGCAAGGGAGTGGGGTGGTGCTTTACTTTGTAGAAGGCAGCTATAGCTACCACTGCCTCCTAGGACACATTTTATTTTTTGAAAAACATTGACTTGGCTGCTGGTTAACTGTACTTATATTTCCCATTAGTGTCTTTTATTCCATATGTCCAAAACCAAGTTGGAATCACTACATATTAAAACAGGAAAGAGGGTCTTCAGTTCAATCTCTTATTTTACAAATGGGGAAAGCATTCTGTTCGGAGGAGGTGTCTCCTGTTTCTCATATTCATTGATAGCTCTGTGAGCAGGCATTTGTCTCTTGGGCCACTTGGTTGTAGAACTTTGCGCGAGGATTCTTTTGTCTTTGAGTGGATCTGCTGAGCTCATCTTGGCTGCAAACAGCCCTGCTGTTTAGAACAAAGATGATCTTTTAACAGCTGAATCCTTTCTTTAAATGAATCAAATTTTTAATTGAAGAAATATAGTATATTAAAAAGATGAAAAAGAGACCTCCTGGTTAATTACAGAGTTTTAGTGGGTAAAGAAGGGTAGGTAGTTGGTATGGTCAAGAAAGGTGAAGTATGCATTCTACCCCGATTTTTTGACACTAAATCCATGCAGTCGAGATGTGAGACCTATGAAATAACGAATAGGTCAGAGAGCAGCCGGATCTCCTTGATTGGAAGCCCATGGTGGTGCCCACCAGTGATAGTTGTTCTGAATGACAAGACCCTAAATGTATCCCTTAGTGACTTTTCCATATGCCCTTGAGTAATGACTTAGCTCTTCCCTGAACTTCGGGAACTAAGAACTAGGTTATTATTACAACTAGTACTTTAATAAACTCTCAGCTATCATTTAAAAACTCCCATCCATCACATTTGTATTTATTTACACTGACAAGCAGCTTTTGTGCCAATTAAGTTGCCTCGAAATAGATAATTTTATTAGTATAGACATAGACAAAAGAATTACTGTCACATAAGGAAAAGCTTAGCACACTATTTAGTGTATTGATCTTGCATAAAACTCTTTGGATTTTTAAATATTTGATGCATTGTTAATAATCATTTGGCAGTCTTATTTATTTTAAACTTATTTAAAATTTTGAATTTTAGTCAATAACTGATTAAGCACTATGTTTGACACTGTGGGGGGGGAGAGGGAAATGAGGACAAGGCCCTTGTCCTCATGTTTGCACCCAGCTGAGTCCAGCGTGAAGAGCGGGCCGTTTTTGATTGTTTTCTTTTCTGCACTCCATTTCACCAATTGAGCTTTCATGTTGTGCAATTTTTAATTTTAATTTACTGACTTGCAAAGCATGTTCCTGACTGAAAATTAAGTAATTTCAGTTTGTGTGCTTTTCTTTCAAATTATTATTAGGTTGCAAGACTGGAGAAAGATAAAGAAGAACTATATAACCAGCTATTCAGTACGGATCCCACAAAAGAGAGCAGACGAGTGGAGCAACTTACTCGAGAAAAAGTCCATTTATGTCAGAAATTAAAAGGTTTAGAGACTGAAGTAGCTGAATTAAGGGCTGAAAAAGAGAATTCTGGTGCTCAGGTAGAAAGTGTCCAAAGAATACAGGTGCGGCAGATGGCTGACATGCAGGCTACAGTTAGATCCCTAGAGGTAAAATTTTAATTGCTTCCCAGTAGAATATAGTATCCTTTTTTAAAGTGCAATTGACAAGGCTTTGATTTTTAGAGCATAAATGTGTGCTCACAAATCTAATGCTGACGCATTTGTTGGAATCCCAAGAGTCTATGTTCCAAGGAAGAAAGCTATTGATTCATAAGCAATAGCTATGCTACCCATTTACAATGGATTATTTATTCTTTGGGAATCAGATCACCTGTCTGACATTATTTGACACTTAGAAAGTCACAGAATAAACAAAATGAAAAAAAAATTTTCCTATGCATTTCTGAAGAGGGAAGTCATCTCAAACCAGACAATTTCGTCCTAGATAGTAAGTTCCTGACACTGGGATTTGAGATCTTATCATTGTAACTCTTGTTTGAACAGAAATGCCATACCTCTGTGTCTCATGACAGCTACTTGCCAGAGTAATAAAATTCAGCTTGGTTGCTAATGCATATAAGCCTTTATGGAATTATTTCCCCGAGTTCACTGGAGAAAGATAAGAGTTGACAGAGCTTGACTCATCCTCCTAGGGATATTTTTTCCCTTATCCAACATCTTGGTTTTCATTTTCATCAGCTATGCTTATATATCCTAGTTCTTGGTGTGTAACGTATAGCAAATATACCAGTTTAGTTTTGATTTATTAACACCAGTCCAAAATGTTTTTCAATTCTGACCAAATAGTTATGAAATGATTCAGGTTGGAAGAACTTTAGTGGGTACCTCATTAAAATTCAGTATGTAATTCTATAATGTTACTACAGTTAGCAGTATCTATAATGTTACTACAGTTAGCAGTATCTTTACCCTTAAAAGAATGGTTACAGTTAAATGTAGTATGGTCCCAATGTGAAACGTTTTATTGAGGCTATTTAAAGTGATTACTTTCAGAGTAAGAAGAATGATGACAAATGATGGAATGCTAATTTGTGACATTTAAAAAGAACCTATATTTAATTCTATCATTTATCAGATTAAATGACAATAAGCACAGGACAAGTATTTCTTTTCTCCTTGACTTTGTTGGCTAGCATTGTGCCCAAAGAGTGTCATTTGATAAATTTGTTTTTCCCTCTGAGCTTATTTGTTCATGTCAGTTAACATATTAAAGGAAAGGAACTGTTAAAAAACTAAAGCATATCCTTTAAATGCCAAGTATTTTTTCATTTAACTATTTTGTGTATAGATATTTTATAGAGCATTTAAAGTGTCTTGACAACTTCATTAAGAGTCTTACTTAAATGATGAGGCCAAGAGCTCTTTGCCCATATTTCAAAACGTTCTAGATTTTTAGCTAAGGTTTTTGAATTCATATATATCTGTTGCATGTTTTTAAAACATTCTTTTAGACTTTCAGTTTTTACTTTTTTACTACTATCAGGGAACCTTCTCTTCCACCTTGTAATATACTTTTTAATATCTGCTGTAGGCTTGAAACCCCCAAAAAATGTTTGCTTGAATTATGACAACATTAAGAGTAAATAGGTGTCAAGCAAGGGTATTAGATACTTCCATGCAGAAATTGCGTGGCCAGTATTTTGCTAGTGGCTGTTGGTAGGCTGTTTGTCCAGGCATTTCTGTTGCATATCTCCTGGTTCTCCCAAATCTTCTGGCCAGGTAGACTACGAGGCAGATATTCTCTATGATAAAGAAAATATTATTATTGTGGTTTAATAATGAAACCTTATTTTTAAAACCAGATTATTTTTTCTTTACTTTGATGGTACAAATATCTTTTACTTGAATTTGACCAAAGTACTTTTGGAATATTCTTATTACTTTGGTACGTCTTAATATTGTTGAAGTTTTAAATAATTCTTGGCAGTCTGATTATATATGCATTTTTAAATAGTGTTTACTTGATTCTATATAATTAAAAAATTTTGAACTAATCTAAAATTGTTTATTTTTTAATAAAAGGCTGAAAAACAGTCAGCTAAACTGCAGTGTGAACGTTTGGAAAAGGAACTACAATCAAGCAGTGAACAAAATTCTCTTTTCCTCAGTAAATTGCATAAAGCTGAACGAGAAGTAACTGTATTGACCAGTCAAGTAAGTCATCTCATACTTCTGTTCCATTCTGCGGAAAGCTTGATACTGTAGAATAACAAAGGAAATTCGTGGTCTTTGTGTTAGATTTCTTTTTTATCTTAGCAACTGCCTTCCTACTACATGCAGAATTCTACAAATTTTTACTACCTCCACTGTGATTACTTCAGTCTATTCCATGACGTGTCTACACTGTTATTACAGTAACTTCCTAATTGGCCTTTTTCTCTAGAGAGGCTATAAAGTAATGAAAGTGATCCTTTTAAATTCATTGTTATTCTGCTCTTCAAACCTTTCTAAAGAGTTCTCGGCTTAACTCAAAGTGAAGACGAAAGTTCATAACCTTCAGGACTGTGTGTGACTCAGCCCCTACAACCTTTTAAGGCCAACATTGTTCAGTTCTCTCCTTTCACTTTGCTCCCTCCTCACCAGCCTGCACACTTGTCTTTGAACAATCTTATTTTTACCTCAGGACCTTTCTTCCCTCAGGTACCAGCATAGCATACTTCCTCACCACCTTTAACTCACTGCCATTTGAGTTGGTGCCAACTCACAGCGACCCTATAGGATCGAGTAAAACTGCCCCTATGAGTTTCTGAGACTGTGTTAATGAGAGTAGAGCATCCGGTGGTTTCAAACTGCTGACCTTGCTGATCCCAACCCAGTGCATAACCACTGCACCACCTTCAAATGTTAGATCAGAGAGTTTCCTTTTCTTTATTTTATGAAACTGTGTCTTCTCCTTCTTCCGCACACTTTCAACCTTAACCTGCTGTACGTTTCTTCAAAGCTATTGACACAGTCTGGTAGATGGTTACTTTTTGTTTTTCCCTTTCTTGTCTTCACTCCCCAACCAAATGGAAGTACCAAGAAAGCAGGGATTTTTAACCATTAAAATATTTTAATTTTGAGTATGAGTATAGTTGTTTAGTTTATAAGTGAAAATTAATATATGTTAAACTATTTAAAACTTATTTAAGGTAAAGTCATGAAGTATAATGGAAAAGTTTATGAGCTTTGAATCCAATGGGGATTGTGTATGAATCCTGCCATGCATCTCCCTCACCTACCTCTTACAGGTTTTTGTGAAGATTAAAGATAGTATTTGTGTTAGGTCGGGTTCACTAGAGAAACATAGCCAGGAACATTCATATATGTGTAAGAGAGAGCTTTATATAAAAGAGCAATTGTTTGTTGAGCTAACATCCCAGCCCAGATCAAGTCCATAAGTCCAATATTAGCCCATAGGTCCCATACTAGTCCATACATTTCTCTTTAGACTCACTCAGCACATGCAAGGAAGATCACAGGCCAGTGTGTGAAAAGTCTTATGCATCCAATGGCAGTGGAAGCATCGCATCTCCAGGGCTCTGGCTGCCATCAGCTTGGCTCCATGTGGTTTGTCAACAAGAAATGCCAAGCTGAAAGGGAGGAAGAAAGAAGTTTCCAGAATCCTCATGAGAAGGCCCTCCCACAAAGAGGCATCAGGCTGTGACCTGATTGACAGGCTAGACTGGACCCCTTCACTCATATATCCTCAAGTTGACACGAGATTATGTAACTACCACAGTATTGAACACAAATAACAGTTGGTGATGGAAACGATAATATACAAGTGGTAGCTTTAAATGAGAAGACAATGTAACAAGCAATACAGCACGTTGAGTCCATTAACTAGTTCTGGCCCTCCTGTATTAATTATTGTACATGTAATCTTAAGCAGTACTGAATCACTTTGGGGTTCAATTTCCTCATATGTGATAGGAAGAGTGTGCTATGAGATACTGTTCTAACATTCCAAAGAACCCTTGCTAAGTGTGATGTGTCAGAAGGCCATGTCACCAGGCTTTTCTTCCCCCTAGAAAACCTAGCAAGTTTCTCCTGAGTGCTTTGCCAGCAAGCCATAAACATTCAAGACAGTACGGAAAGACAGTAAGTGGAGCAAAGATTTAAAACGCAAAGTATACTTCAGTCACAAAGCGGTTGCCTCAGAATTTGAGGAAGCCAACCAGTCTAGGAGTATGACATTGGATTTTATGTGTGAGGTGGCAGGACCCCATTGGCTCACCTCAACCCCTATCCTGCTTTCCCATTAGCCCTTATTCTTGCTCCCTGATTGGTTCTTATTCCAGCATAATGGTTGGTTTTGTAATCCATGGCTTTTACACCTCAGTATCATGTGGGGCGGTGTGATAGATTATCTGGACATGACCTGTGAACCGGTTCATAAGTCATTAAGATCTCATAGGTTATTCAGGTGTCTGACAGACCCTGACACTAAGATTCTGTAAATTCTATTTGATGAAGTTCTTATTTGAGTGTTTCTTTATTAACTGGAAGATTATTCTTTTAACAGATATATAACAGAGTATACATAGAAATAAATACAAAACAAAAATTCAGGATGCGAAAGTTTCCTCGTGCTCTTCAATTCCAAAATGAATTGCCGTATATATTCAAGTATAAGTCGACCTGAATATGTATCAGTCGAGGCACCTAATTTTACCACAAAAACTGCATTAAAAATGTGCTGGAAAACTCGGCTTATACACAAGTATATACAGTATTTCCACTTTTGTAACAATAAAATACTGTGTCCCAGTACTTGTAAAAGAACTCTATTCTGGGCCTGAGTAGCCATACCGGACTGCTTGGAATAACCAAACTGTTGCTGGGTCAGCAGAACATTGGATTTGCTGGGCTTTTGCATGTGACTTCTGACTTTTCTTGGTGGTTACCAAGTACTTTATTCAGCACATTTTACCTGAGCTCTGCAGCCCACCCATGTTCTGACCCTGATTTCTCATTTTTTTTCTGTACATGTTTTTTCCTCAATTGTTACTTGTTTTTAGAGTTGGAGCATAGATGATTTCTACTGTCTGCTGAAAGAAGAGCAATTTAGTGTAGTTATTATTTATTTCACTCTGTTTATTTATTAACACACATTGCTGAGAGTTGCCTGTCTTTTTAAGGCACACTTGCATTGCTTTGCATATAAATAGAGTATTTAAAGAACATCCTTCAACTTTAGACAAGTCAAATTTTCATTTGAAATCTTGCTTGTAAAAAAATTCTTTGAAAGGATAAATTTAAAAATAATATTTCAAAAATGACTGTCACAGTTTTCTTTGCAACTTGAATTTTTTTGTCAACATTTTGCAGTTCTAGCAAATGGTTGTTTGCAATGCAAAAGAACACCTGGGGTGTATTTGTCTGAGTTATGCAAATTTGCAAATGTTTGTTAGACTTTAGAACAAAAACTGTGTGAATATCTGTGTCTTGGGTTAAAAAGCTTTACCAAAAATGGCCTGAAAGTGATGGCCTTAAAAGATATTTTACTTCCTGTGAGGTAAAATTCTTCTAATTACCTCATAAGGTTTTTGCTTTTGAGGATCCAATAAATGATAGTTTTAAAGTGACATCCCACAAACGATAAAGTTTTTTGCGATTGTGAATCTATATGGGAGTAGACAGCCACCTCTTGCTCCTGAAGAGTGACTGGTGGGCTTGAACCAACAATCTTGCAGGGCAGCATTTAGCTAGGGCGCCATTAAATTAATGAGGTCATACCATCTCTGACCTTTGGAAACATCCTGAATTTAAGTACCATTTCACCAGAATTGTACATCCAGAATTTCATTGGATAATATTTTATTTCAGTTATGTGTCTGTTGTTTGCTTATATATAGATTGTTTTCTTGTGGATATGTAGTCTAACAGATTCTGAACTTCATAAAGTATCATTTGTTTTTTGTAAAATAGTTTCCTTGACGTATAATTCATATATCACACAACTCAATAGCTCAAGCATTTTAAGAAGAGTTGTACAATCATCGCCACAGTCAATTTTAGAACATTTTCATTGTTATTAGTTCCTCATTCCCCTCAACCTCCCTTTCTTAATAAAGTTTTGTTAAAAGTACTAAGTTGCAGTCTCTGGATAATCACTGCTGTTGTTTCAAAACATAACGTAAATGTAAAGACCAAATCTTAATGAAAAATATTTGTTAAAAGTAAGGTGAGTGCTCGCTTCGGCAGCACATATACTAAAATTGGAACAATACAGAGAAGATTAGCATGGCCCCTGCGCAAGGATGACACGCAAATTCGTGAAGCGTTCCATATTTAAAAAAAAAAAAAAGTAAGGTGATTTGGTCCTGAAGACCAGAAATCTCTTCAAAGTATAAGCTAATTTTTAGATTACATATTTAATTTAGGAAAAATTCTTTAGGATTCCTATGATTTTCCAGAGGCCCGATCCCAAGGAAGATTAAGAACTAGGGATCTAGAAACGGAAGGATCTGTTATGATGACTGAGATTTAGTTCAGATTTATGAGTAATACATTTTCATGTTTAATAAAATAATCTGGTGTATGTTTTAGAAGTTAATGAATTCACTCCTAGTGTAAGTGTGTTCATCTCTCAGGGTTGTAGAAATGGGGAACTAAAGAAGAAGTTACATGACTAATTTAAGTGCAGAGACAAGTACCTTGCAGTTATCATTTGATTAGTAGGAAAAGTGGGCCTCAAAGTCCAACCACACTTGTTTCTTGAGTTCCTGTCCAGTGTTCTTTCAATTTTAATAATTATAGGTTGGCTGAAAAATATTTTCTCGTTTCAGCAGATCTCGGAGTGAAATGAATAATAAATAGGTTTTTATTCTATAGCTTTTCTTGAAGTTATCAGGAAATGATAACTTTCTATAAAATAAGATGGCTCTTATTTTCCACCTCATATTTAAAGCAACGTACAGTTTGGTTTATAAATGAACTGTCAGGTCATCCTTAACCTTTTCCAATTAGTATATAATAGAAGGTTGTAATTATGTTTGTCATAGTGATTGAATGTTCATTGTAGTTGCAATTTTCAAAAATTTAAAGTTTTTTTTTTTTAGTTTAAATTCTGTCCATGAAATCGTAATGTAGCAAGAAACATTCTACAAAATGCTTAAGTGTTAAAATATGCCTTAGCTGCCTTCACGTAGTTAACCAGTGTTGCTTTCACAGACAAGGGCCTTAGAAAGGAGGTTCAGAAATGCAAAACAGTGCCAGCACAAGTTAGCCATTGTGTAGTGCCGGGTTTTTTTGGAGTTAGGTCTTTTGCTCTTAGCAGTGCAGCAGCATTCATTTGCTTTTTCTTTTAATTATGAATTAAGCCAGTCGTGTCAAATTTTCAGGATCTTTCACAGATGCACTCTCTCCGATTGAGTCGTTTCTCTTATCTGCATCCTCTTTGGATCTGGGGCTTTTTCTGATTTTTTTCTAACATCCGTTGTTACTGGGTGCTATACCCTTAAGTTTCCTATCCCCATGTCTTCACACTTGACATATTTGACTTGTGTGTATTTGTCATTTTCTATGCAGGTTTCATAGTTTTGCATGTTAGTGTAGTGAGTCAGATTGCGTATTTATATAACTTTATATTTACCCCTACTGTAGTATCATGTCTAATTTTCAAACCACTTACCAAAGGGAAGGGATATGGAAAACGTCAGAGAGTAACAGATTACTGGAGAATAAGACTTTCTTGTTAATGATCGTAAAAAATGCTTTTAAAACATGCCGAATGCATATTAGGTGGTTAATAGCATTTTAAAAAAAAATCATTTTAGTGGGGGCTCATACAACTCTTTTTTTAATCGTTTTATTAGGGGCTCATACAACTCATCACAATCCATACATACATCAGTTGTGTAAAGCACATTTGTACGTTCATTGCCCTCATCATTCTCAAAACATTTGCTCTCCACTTAAGCCCCTGGTATCAGGTCCTTATTTTCCCCCCCTCCCTCCCTGCTCGCTTAATAGGTATTTTTTGAATGAATGAGTGAATGCTATTTATGAAATAGACTTAATCAATTTTCAAAAGGGATGTCTCATGGAAAAACTGAACAATTTTATCTGATGGGTGAAAAATGGATAGTATTGACCCTGGTGGGGTAGTGGTTATATGTTGGGTGGCTAACCAGAAGATTAGCAGTTCAAAACCACCAGCTGCTCCCCAGGAGAAAGACAAGGCTTTCTACACCCATAAAGAATTATAGTCTTAGAAACCCACAGGCACAGTTCTACCCTGTCCTATAAGGGTCACTATGAGTCAACATTGACGCGATTGACACGATTTGGGCTTTTTGGTTTGAGTGGCTTAAAAGGAGTCCTGGACTGGTACAAAGTTAATATGTTCAGTTGCAGACCAAAATGTTTCAATTTTCTGAGGTTTCAATCTATCTGAAGATGCTTCATAAAAACATCCTGACCATTACTTAAAAATTATCCGTTGCATGGAAAGGGACCCATAATCACCATATATATAGTACCTTGATGCTCCCCGCACAGTGACATAACAGGTTTTGATCTCTTGGGTAGGGGGTTGAACTTGGGAGAATTGATCCAGGAAGCTTCCCCTTGGCACCAAGCCCCATGCTTAGCATGAACAGTAACTACAAATCACATGAACAGTATGGTATGGGGGTACTTAGGAGATGTAGAAGAGGGAAGTTTGTTTTTTTTAAAGAACAAGGTTTTAGCAATAATGTCTTAAGTTAGATAAATATATATTCTGACCCTCTGGCCCCTCCCCCGCAGTCCTTCCACACATTTACTTCTTCTCCATTCACATGTGTATCTATATACAGGTGGACTTTAAAAAGTTCATGAACCCACATGGAGGAAGCACACCAGCTAGTGTGATCACGAGGTATCGATGAGATCAGGGATCAGACATTGGAAGAGCCAAAGCAAACGATTGTATCGATGCAGATGAGGAGGGTTGGAGTGGAGACCCAGGGCCCATTTGTAAACAGTTGGACATCCCTTCAGAGAAGGGATGGAACACAAGGACGGAACAAATCAGCCAGGGTGCAGTATAGAACAGATGAAACATAACGATATTCTTCTTGTTCTTTAATGCTTCCTCCCCACCCCCCAACTACCATGACCCAGTACTACTGGGTCCGGCTAGACCAGAACATGTACATAGGTATAGATAAGAGCCCTTGACACATGGAATCCAGGACAGATTATAACCCCCATCCCCACCCCACACTTCCAGGTATAGTAATGGGAGTAGTGATACCGTGAAGGTAGGGGGAAGCTGGCGGGAGAAGGGGGAGAGAGGGGAAACTGATTGGAATGATCAACATATACCCCCCCTGGAGGGGGTAAAAAATAACAATTTATAATTTATCAGGAGGTCATGAGGGTGGGTAGGGAGGGGGAAAAGGGTTGATACCAAGGGCTCAAGTAGAAAGAAAATGCTTTGAAAATGATGATGGCAACATGTGCCCAAATGTGATTGATACAAGTGATGTACGGATTGTTATAAGAGCCCCCAATAAAATAAAAAGAAAAAAGTTTATTAAAAATGGAATTAAAAATTTCTGTGAACTTTTTGAAGCTACTTGTATATTCTGAAAGAGTCCTGGTGGTGTAATGGGTTACGTGTGGGGCTGCTAACCACTCCAAGGGAGAAAGGTGAGGCTTACTACTGCTGTAGAGTCATAATCTTGGACACCCACAGGGACCGCTTTATTCTCCTATAGGGTTACTGTGAGTCAGAATTGACTCAGTGGCAGAGAATGTGTGCATCATTAAGTTCTGAAACAAAGTTAGCTGCTACTTCTTTCTTGCCCCTGTTACCGTCTTTGCCTCTAAATTCAGGCACTCTGCGCAGGAGAAAGATGAAGCAATCTCCTGCTGTGCAGACGTAAAATCTCAGAAACCCTATGTGGAGCCGATGCGAATCAGAATTGTCTTCATGGCAGTGGACTTGGTTTTTGGTTTTATCTCTTAGTTTACTTACCTTCCAGTGTTTAATTTAGCACGTTTGCAATTAGTGTTAATTTTCTGAGATTAAGTTGATTGTGCCACCTTCAAATTGTTAGAGGCCTAGTCTTCCACTCAGAGTGAGCTCGTGTGACGTAGCAGGGTAAGTTCCTTTGCGTGGTATTCCTTTTCTCATAGACACCCACCACTGTGTCCAGAGCAGACCCTGTGATGCTGTTTCTCCTTTTCCCATCCTGTCATTTACTAAGTGACTGAAATCACAGGAAAAGACTGGTTTCCTACGTGTCATCTGGTGCAACGTATTGTTGCAGGCAGTGAAGCACCTTCTTCCCTGGGAGATAGTTACACTCTGTTCTGTCATCCCAAATAGGCTTTTTGGGTAAGCACTTAATGGCACTAAAATGACAAATAGTAACTTCATTTTTTAATTATTAACAGGTCAAAGAACTTAAACATTCAAACAAACTTGAAATAACAGACATCAAACTGGAGGCAGCAAGAGCTAAGAGTGAGCTAGAAAGAGAAAAGAATAAGATTCAAAGTGAACTGGATGGTAATATGATTTCCATGCTTTATACTGTTAATTTTGGATATAAACTGAAAGTAAAATTAGTAAGATAGATCAACCTCAATTTTTATTTCCAGGTTTTTTTTAACTTCAATTTTCTCATCTTAGAGCACATGTAGAATATATTTTGTTTATATCCTAAATGTTTTGATAATTCATAGATACAAGTTTTTTTCTTTCTTTAAAGCAGTTATGTTTATGGCATAGTCATATGGTTAATACATAAATTAATTGAAACTTTTAAAATGGAATTTCATACTTCTGGCTTTAGTTTTAAATCTATTCAGATCATGTAGTTATTAGTGCTAGTCTATGATAAGATTAAAATAAGGAGAACAGGTGGATTCTAGAGCTAAAGAAAATACAAAAATTATCGATGTATAGCCAAGGCTAGTTACTGGAGCCTAGTTCAGTTTACGCTTATTTTTTTTAAAGTTTTAGTTTAGTCTTAGCATGTTTCATCAATATTCCTCCAACTTTCGGTCTACTTCAGTAATAAGCTGCTCATGGCTTGTGACTCTGTCCTATCAGTCCGAAATTATGATGAATGATTATTCTTATTAACAGTTTCTTCTTGATGTAACTCATGAGTTTGCTCGTGGGATCCAGTCCTGCATTGTAGTTTAATTTTTGAATTCAATGTCTATTTGTTGTATTCTACCTGCAGAATTCATGCCAAGATTGTGAAATCATTGCAAAAACCTGAAATCTCTGTATTACTTTTATTTTGTTCTATCGGAATCCTAGGTTTATGGTTCTGCGGTTTTATTAACTCTGGCATACCACTTCCTTATGATGCCGTCTATTGTCTGTGTCCCAGAACTTGAGTTGATCTATCCGGCTCTGAAGGTTCAAATGAGTAAATGCCTTTTATTAAAGGTCTTTTTAAGTGCTAAGTAAGCAGTGACAGAAAAATTAACTGTGTTTTATGTTTGGTTCTTGTCAGTCATGTAAAGGTCTTTGAGAAAATGTATCCAACGTGACTTACTTTCTACATTTTTTGTCTTATAAATGCTTACCATAAATTGGGTATTTTTCTGAGCTAGATAATAATTTTAAAGTAATATATTTTTATCTTAAAAAAAATTAGGATTGCAGTCAGACAACGAAGTTCTCAAGTCAGCTGTTGAGTACCACAAAGTGCTCTTAGTGGAAAAAGATCGTGAATTAATCCGTAAAGTACAAGCTGCCAAGGAAGAAGGTTATCAAAAACTAGTGGCATTACAAGATGAAAAGTAAGTACTTAATGACCTAATTTTAAGTTGTCTCCTTGCCAAGGAAAACGTTTTGCTGTCAAACAATTCTGTTTGTAGTTCTTGTAACATAATTACCATCTATTGTTTTAGGCTAGAACTTGAGAACAGATTAGCAGATCTGGAGAAAATGAAGGTGGAGCATGAAGTCTGGAGGCAATCTGAAAAGGATCAGTGTGAAGAGAAATTACGGGCCTCACAGATGGCAGAAGAGTCAGCGAGAAAGGAACTTCAGAGTATTAGGTTATATATGTGCATATATGTATATATCTATGTATGTTTATAAATTTTAAACTTTTGATTTTGAAATAATAACCAGTTACCAA
>NW_022103898.1:33866010-33868127 GCF_000313985.2 Echinops telfairi
CATTATCAGAACACTTTCTTTCTACTTGAGCCTTTGGTATCAGCACCTCTTTTATCCCTCCTTCCTCTACTCTCTCATCCTCAATCATTGAAATGGATTCCCCCTCCTCCCCTCACCTTTCCTCTACCCTCATGATAATGTTACTCCCATTACTGCTCCTGAGGGCTTTATCTGTCCTGGATTCCGTGTGTCGAGAGCTCTCATCTGTACCAGAGTACATACTCCAGTCTAGCTGGATTTGTAAGGTAGAACTGGGGTCATGGTTTGGGGCAGGAGGAAGCATTAAAGAACTAGAGGAAAGTTGTGTGTTTCCTCTGTGCTATACTGCACCCTGGCTGGCTAATCCCTTCCTTGTGATCTTTCTGTGAGGGGTATCCAATTGTCTACAGATGGACAACCCCCCCTTGTTTGCATCAATATGATTGTTTGTTTTGGGTCTTCTGACACCTGATCCTGTTGACACCACATGATCACACAGGCTGGTGTGTTTCTTCCATGTGGGCTTTGTTGCTTCCCTTCTTAGATGGCCGCTAGTTAGCTTCCAAGACCCCAGATGCTATATCTTCTAATAGCCAGGCACCATCAATTTTCTTCACCATATTTGCTTATGCACCCATTTTGACTTCTAACAATCATGTCATTTTCCCGCAATCCTAAGAGTATTTATAAGTAGTGTTGCTGGCACTGTTGGGTAAGTATTGGATTACTAACCATAAGCCAGTGGTTCAAACCTACCTGCTCCCCAGGAGAAAGACTAGGCACAGCCTAAAACACCCTATTTAGAGTTGCTAGGAGTTGGAGTTGACTCAGTGGCAGTGGGAAAGTATGAATAAAATAGTTTTGAATAATGACTAATTTATAACTATGAAATACAAACATAGTAACTTATATATGTACAGTTCTTTTTACCTTTAGCCTTAGAGCAGTCAAAATACTATTTTCTAAAGGTATATCGTATATAGGTTAAGTCTTTTCTCCCCAAACTTCTTTTCATTCTGCTTATATTATTTATATCTTATTTTTTCATTCCATTTTGAGTCTTCACCTTTTAGATTGTATTTATTAATATATTTGCGTGAAGCATCAAGGACAGACCCGTACAAAACGGTGTATTCAAGAAAGTGCCACTCTCATCCGTTCTGCCCTGTTTTCCTGCCCTCCATCTTTCCTTACCCTTTCTAACCTCTTCATTTTTGGTTTATCCTTTCTGGTTTTTATTTCCACAAGTGAGTGAATACTTATGTATTTTATGTCTCATTATTTCTTAGATAACAATGTATCCTAAAAATCTCTCTGATTATTCAGAGATCTTCCTTGTTTTTTCACAACTACGTAGCATTCCATTGTTTATATGTGCCATTGCTTATTTAATCCTTCTTCTATGCTTGGATACTTTTCAATGTTTTATGATTACAAATTATGCTACAATTAATTTTGTACATTATATGTATTTTTTTAACTTTATATGTATTTTCATGTTATTGGAGAGATATCTTTTTTAAAAATCATTTTATTGGGAGCTCATACAAC
Source organism: Echinops telfairi (assembly GCF_000313985.2). NCBI lineage: Eukaryota > Metazoa > Chordata > Mammalia > Afrosoricida > Tenrecidae > Echinops > Echinops telfairi. Next base: position 33,867,541 of record NW_022103898.1, read on the forward strand.
TCTTGTTACCATCCATACATCAGTTGTACCTGACATATTAGTACATATATTCCATCGTTCTTTTCTAGACATTTACTTTCCATTGAGCCCTTGGGATCAGCTCCTCTTTTTTTCCCCGCCCTCCCTGCCCCCAACCCTCGTGGCCTCTTGATAGATTGTAGATTGTTAATTATTTTCAAATCTCACACCGACCGCTGTCTCCCTTCCCCTCTGGTTTCTATTGTTCTTCCTCCTGGATGGCAGTGTGTGGTTATGTGCCATTCATTGGGATCGGTGTCCCCTTCTCCCCACAACTCCCCACCTTCCCCCTACCCTTTTGGTATCTCTGTTCCCATTGCTATTCCTGGTTTCCATGTGTTGTGAGTTTTATCTCTTTCATCTACCTATGTATATGCTACTGTCTAGTCCAGTGGGAAGCAGCACTGGGGTCATGATAATGGGGGGTGAGGAGGCCTCAGGGGATCAGAGGTATATTGTGTGACCCATTAGTGCTACTGCACCCTGAATGACTCATTCCCTCCGTGCGACCCCTCTGTGGGGAGATGTCCCATTGTTCATAGATGGACTTTGAGTCTCCGCTCCAACCC
>NW_022103898.1:33870112-33901230 GCF_000313985.2 Echinops telfairi
AAAAAAACCCTAGCCCCAATGATTTGTAATGACACCTTTATTATACATTACATTTCTATATACCATATATACTTGTGTATAAGCCAAGTTTTTCAGCACATTTTTAATGCAGTTTTTGTGGTAAAATTAGGTGCCTTGACTGATATTGAGGTCGGCTTATACACAAGTATTTGCAGTATGTATATTTAGGTATCTGAGAATGTGCAAAAGAGTTTGTGGAGTAGTTCCCTTGTCTTTCAGTTCCATTTTTCCATTAACTTGAAGCCCCTAGTTTCTCTTGGCGTACTATCTATTCTGTTTCAAGGTCTGTTTATATCTGTTCACACACTCCCACAATGTTTTAACTACAGAGACCTTGTAGGAGCTCTGTGGCGTAGTGAGCTACACATTGAGCTGGTAGTTGCAAGATCAGTGTTTCAGAGCCGCCAGTTGCTGGTTGGAAGAAAGATGAAGCTTTCTTGGATTTCTTAAATCCAAGACCGATTTAAGTCTTGGAAACTTAAAGTTTACTGTGTCCTATAGGGACTTGATGGCAGTGAGCTTGTTTTTCTAAAGCAGTATGTCATGTCTGTCGGGGCCAATCGACCCTTATTGTTTTTTTCTTTCAGTATTTTTTGCTCTTCTAGTTGCAAAACATTTTGTTGTGGTTTGGGTGAGGGTTTACAGAATGTTTCCTATTCAACAGTTTCTGCAGGTTGTTTCATGCCAACACTAATTGCAGTCTCCTCGGTGTTACGTTTGTCCTCTTCCTGCGTCCTCTTTCCATTTTCCCTCTTCTGCCCACTCTTGCCTTCTGAGCTTTGTTTACGGGCAAATGCTGCCCTTTTGGTGATACCTGGTTGATTGGTTTGAGGACACTGAGCTCATAAGTGTGATGTTCACTTTATAGGCCACTTTTCTAGAAAGGTGATTCCCAGAAGTGGGTTCATTTCCAGGTTTGAAGGGTGTCAAAGGGCCACAATGTTGGGGATTCTCCCAGTTTCTATCAGGACCAATAATTGTGATTTTTTAAATGAGTTTGAATTTGATTGGGTTCTATGTTTTCTCCTACTCTGTTTAGGATCTCCTATGTGATCTTGATTCGAGCACTTAGTAGTAATAGCTGGGTACCATCTCTGGTTATTTGGGTCTCAGTATAGTGGAGGCTGTGATTCATGTTAGTCCTTTGAAAATTATTTCTTCAAGTCTTTGATTTACTTCAGTCTCTTTTGCTCTGGACAAGGGTGTATCTTGTCTGGCTAATTACTTGAGTTTTTGGCTATGCTTTCTTTCTCTCTTTTGGTCCTTAAGAACTCAAATGTCAGTTTATTCAGCTTCATAAAAACTCTTTGGGGTATTATTATTGGGATGGTATTAAGTTTTTAAGCTAACTTAGAATTGATTATCTTTGTAATGTTAAATTTTCCTATCCAAGAACAGAGATGTTTTTATTTATAGAAGGTTCCTTTTGTGGCTTTCAAGAGTAACTTTCTTTTTATAGTTTTGACACATTTCTTTTAAAATTATTCCTAAGCATTTAATCTTCTTTGTTGTTACTGTAGCTGTGTGTTTTTTTCTTTTCTTTCATATTCAATTGGTTAGTGTTTGGTTTTGCATATTCATTTAAAAACATTTGCACTAAGGGCAGAACAAAGTCAAGATGTTCATGATCTCCAGTTTTGCTCAATATTGTATTGGAAGTACTGTACTGGCCATTGTAACAAAATAAATAAATTATATGCATAAGAATTGGCAAAGAAAAATAAAACTATATTTGTAGATGACATACCGTATATACTCATGTATAAATGGAGTTTTTCAGCACATTTTTTATGGGAAAATTAGGTGCCTTGGCTGATATTCGGGTCGGCTTATATTCGAGTATATCCGATAGTATCCTAGTAAAACCCTAGACAATTCATAATAAAACTAGCTCAAAATATAAAACAAGATACTTGCTTAGGACTTAGATATATGAAGGGGCTTCAAAAAATGTGTAGAAAAGTGGAATTAGATACTGTAATTTTCTGTGAACCTTTTGAAGCTCCTTTGTATATATTTTATAATTAAAAATTCATTAATTTTTATTTTCTTGAGTGCCTTTATCAGGCATGACAACAATTTTCACTTTCTTGGACATTTAAAAAGGGTTCTTAAACTTATCTCTGGAGATAATCACATGCTATGCCCCCCCCTTTAGATCCATTAATGTGATATATATTTCCTAATATTGAACCAACCTTAATTTCTGGAATAAATCTTATTCAATCTTAGTGTGAAATTGAAGACAACAATGTGCAAAAAAAATACTATGCTTTATGAAAATCACATGGAGGAAGGTAGTTTGTGATAGGAATCCATACAACCTGTGAATTATTTGCATATAAATAATGGTAATTGGACCGAACTTTTCTAGCATTCTACCTGAGCTAGAAACCTATATTATTCATGATTTTTGTAGAAAGAAACCTTGTTAACTGAGTAACCTAAAAGCAACAAGTAAATCATATATAAACATTTCCTGGAGGAAATGCCTGGAACTTTGAGAGAATTCTAATATCACCAGCATTAGGACATAAGAGCATGCGTGTACTGGCAATGGAGCAAAAGGTGGACTGGATCGGGCCCTGTTCAGTTGTAGCCATGGTTTCTGGCATTCTGAAGTATCTAGATACTTCAGGAAGCAGTGGGGTCCTATCTTCTGTTTTCTTTCATATTATATTGGCCAGTTGTCTTCCAGGATTTGGGATGTACCTCTCAGCCCATCAACATATGTATAAAAATGTAATTGTGTTGAAAACACAGCTCTAGGCCCTGAGAGTGTTGTGGTCCCAATGAACACATGCTAATTGGGCACACAAGACATACTAATAATACCAAACACTAAATAACGAGACAACTGAATTATATTTGAGATAAGCATTTGAAGAATTCTTAAAGTGGAAAGGTAAAGAATCCAATCCTGCCAAACCTAATTAGTGTAGAGTCTTCCTCATCAGCTTAGCCGTTTTGTCTCCAGAGATGCTGAGGCTCTGGCTGAGGATGTATCATTCCCTCTCAAGAGGACACACTGGGGTCCTTATTGCAGGAGTGAAGCCAGTGGAATACATTTGCAGGATAGTTTACTGTCCCGTACTGGATAATTTTCTTTTAAATCCTGAATTTAAAACAGAAAAATTTCAGCATAATGAAGTAGGGACAAGGATATTGTTATTAGACCTTAGAAAACCTGGATCTTACCTTTTTCGGCTGCCTGATGGCTATGTGATCCTTACCTGTAAACTTTAAATAAGATTTCTCTACCTCTTTTCATAGAATTACTATGAGGAATTAATATAATTCAAATTGACCTGTTACATATAACCATCATGGTAGGCTAAGGACACGATGAACTGGTGTCCTACCAGTAAAAAGCTCAGCATCTAGTAGAACCAAAGCAGAGTAGCAGTGAGCATTGAAGGAGAACATTTTTATAAGTTGCAAAATTCCCTGAACATACATTGGCTTCTCCTGAACCTGGCTAATTTCTGATGCCTTAGCAACACATTTTTCACTTTTTTAACCAGTTCATGTGGTTCCTTATGTTTATCAAAAACCTACTCATCAGATTTTTATCTCCATGTGGTATATTCTCCTGTCCTTCTAAGACAGGCATGGTTTCTAGTCCTCTAGATAGTCATTGTATATTTCCTTACAGCAAGCTGTAATTTATGTAACCTGATTGTTATATGTGAATGTAACTTTGCTGGAATTTTGACTCTTTTTTATTGTATCTACTATTCTGCATAGTATAGTGCTTCATGTCAAATAGGTACAAGGTAAAATGGTTGTCTGATTCCGTGAATTAAATGTGGATTCTTATTAATGTGTTGGTGTCTTGTCATTTTTAGGTTAAAACTTAAACAGCAATTTATGAATATTGAAAATGCAGAGAAAGAAAAAAAAGAAAATTCTGACTTAAGAGAGGTATGATTTCAGCAAATATTTTGCTTTTACTTTTTTATTAAAGTGCTGCTTTAAAAATCTTTATTTTGTTTCTTTGTTTGAATGTTGCATGTCAATGTCCTGAAAATCTAATCATAATAATGAGTTTGGTATATTAAGATTATATGTCTAGAGCCTCCTTAAGTATTACTTTAATAAGCTTTTTATTTTTTTGCCACGTATTTTTCTTCAGACATTTGTATGAGATACAGAAGGTTGCTTAAAAAATTTTTTTAAATTATATCTTACAGGATAGTACTTTGATATTCTGAGTTTAAGAAATTGATTGTAAAATCACAGAAAGTTTAAGTTACTAGTGTGATTGCCTTAACATTTCTTAATACATGAGATAGTTCTTACTCTATCTCGATGAAACCTGTGAGTTTTATTTTTGGAAGGAAATTTGTTTTGGTAAAAGTCATTTGGGTTCAGGAAAAAATTTTATAAGGCTGGGAAAAACATGGAAGAGTATTTTCTGAATTTTATTGGCGTCTTTTCTTTTTGTGTGTCAGTTGTCATACAGACTCAATCTTTACAACTCCTACTAAAAATACACAGGGCAGGGAGGGGATGCCAGGGAGCGGGAGATCAAGAAGAAAGAAAATGTTTTGAAACTGATTGTGGTAGCAATTGTATAAATACTAGTAGCTTGATGTGATCTTTAAGAGCTCCCAATAAAATGAGTAAAAACAAACAATAATAAATAAATAAACAGGGAAAACTTTGGCCTGAAAAAGCACATTCAAAATTAGAAATTTGAGACACAACATTGTGCTTTACACGCCGACATTTGTTTTGGGGACATAGACAGTCTTGTGGTACTTGACTTTGCTACCACCTGTTTAATTTATTGCATGAAAAATCTGGATTCTTTTGACCCTTAGGCCTCATAATAGATTCTTTTAATTCATTGAGTCTCCTGGTGCTCCTTGTTTTCAAACTTTTCAGAATGTGGTTAAGAGTGATAAAAGTCAATGAAATAATGAGCATTTTACTGTTTGTTAATTAGCAAAATGGTTTGCTGGAAGTAGGTGAAATACTGCAGATCATTTGGCTCTATCCTGAAAACGGTGTGACTTGTGTAGGTGGTGGTTCTGGAACGAGATAACTACTTAGCGTTTTTCCACAAGGAAAAATACTCCCAGCACAGAAAAAAATGCAGTGGGGGAAAGCCCAAGTGACATTGCATCCTTTGATAAATGACATCAGGCCAGGGGATCCCTGACACTCTCAGTACATTTCTTAAAGCATCTTTTCCTAACACTGGACATAACAAATACGTGGAAGCTTCTTTAAAATCCTGTGACAATGATCCTTTTTAACTCACACAGGTCCCTACCTGCCTAGAGGGCAGAGAAGACTTGCAGGGCTTGCTGATCACAGGGTATTGTGGTTAAGGGAGAAGGGATTTCCTGAGCAGCTTTGCCAGTTGCTCTGCTGTTAAAAGTCTGTTCTTTCTTAGGAGGATAGGTGAACCCACACAGGAGACTTATTCTAATAGCTGAATTTTCTTTTTTCACCTCCCTATTCTACTAGCTGTTCCCTCTATTATCGGTTCTACCTCTTCTGGCTTGTGTATTAGGGGGACAAAAGGAGGAATTGGTAGGAGACCGAGGGAAGTGGTTCTTGATAATTCCTGATTATATTAAGAAATAACCCTAGCTAGCTACTGCTGTTCATAATTTCACTTAAGATGATCCTCAAGGGCACACCACATGAGTGGGGGGATGTTCTTGAGGCCAGATGCTAACTATCCAGTGTCCTTCTCATACCTGAATGTATTTATTTATTTGCCTTTCTTTTTCTTTTGAAAGCAAATCAGTAGTTTGCAGATCCAAATGACCTCACTTGCACAGTCAGAGAGTGATTTGCTGAATTCAAACCAATTGCTGAAGGAAATGGTGGAGAGATTGAAGGAAGAATGCCGAAATTTAAGAAGCCAAGCTGAAAAAGCACAACTAGAAGTTGAAAAGTAGAGTGTGCTCTTTTTTATGTACAAATGATTTCTTCTTTCTGTTATATGTAGATGTTTTAGTGATTGCCATGTTGAATGGGTTTTGGGACCTGGTTACAAACATCCTATGATGGTCTTAGCTAATGTATTTTCTATTTCAGTAGAATGGGCTTTTGAATTGTGTGTGTGTGTGTGTTTAAGGTGAGATATCTGTAGAAGAAGGGCTTTTAAAATTCATTCTGACCACTGTATTTTGAAAACCCACACAGAAAAGCTTTTCCACTTAATAAAACCAGTACATTTATTCAAATATCTTCTGAATGCCTGCCAATAGATTTTTTTGTTAATAGGCAAAATTCACTTCCTACAATTAAAACTATTGTTTCTTAGATTTTTCCCTTTAAAAAGCTCATTCACTTATCATTTGAAATTTGTTAGTAGTAGATACTATCGTAAATTGGTAGCAAAGTAGGTGACTGTGCATTGAGCTGCGTTAGCAAGATGAGTGTGGTTCAAAACCACCAGCCGGTTAAGCAGGAGACAGACTGGGCTATCTACTCTCATAAATAGCTACAGGCTTGGAAACCCACAGGGGCAGGTTTATAATGTCCTATACAGTCATCATGGGTCGTCATCCACTGGATTGCAGAGAGTTTGGTTTGATCAGGGAGGTGATATTTTCTGGAAATAAACATCTTGTGTTTTTTGGAAAATTTTGTTTGGATGTGGTAGAAAACTACGAATTTTAATTTGCTTTGCTTTTGCTATCTACGAGTACTACTCTTCTCTGATGTGTGCTTCTGAAAGTCACACTGATGCCAAAACAAAAGCAATACAATGACCGTGTCCCTTCCATTTTTCTTTATTTCATAGTTTGAAGGGTGCTTGTGGTTTTATACATGGAACTTTGTATTGTAAGAAAAGGAAGCAAGCACGATCTTGGTTTTAATGTGCTGTGACTCTTTACAGGGTTTCAACTTATTTTGCTTATATTTTGCAAAAGGCAGAAATTTCGATCTCTGGCTCCTCCTCAAGTGTTTGATTGAAAAGGGCTTAACAATTTTATGTACTAGCAAATGTAGTATTAATAATTTAAAACCAAATAATTGGTTTCTGAATGTTAGTCATAGGATTACATAGTAGAAAATAACTGGACCAGGGATCAATGAGATGTGCTCTTAGCTGCAGCTGACACACTTAAAATCTACATGACCATAGGCAAGTAATCGGACTTCTCGGGGTTTGGTGTTCTGATTTTTACAGTCCACAATAAGGGTTTTCAAAATCATATATAGTGTGCAAAAGGATTTTAACCAAAATAAGTTATGAATATCATTTATATGTATTTTACTGTAGCCAGAAAATAAACAGTGTTCAAACATGATACCAGGGTTGATTTTCACCCAGTTTTAATAGTTTAATGGGCCTAATTTTTGTAGCTTGGTGGTAATTATAATTCAGACAGACCTGGTTATTATCAAGTGTTTGGCGTGCCATTAACCAGGTGGGAGTCTTTCAGCAAGTTAGTTAACTGCTCACAGCTTTAGTTTCCGCATATGTAAAACAGAGATGATGCAGGTACCTAACCCAAGTGGTGTTGTGAAGAATAGATGATGCCGTGCACGCACTGTTCTAAGTAAGCAACCTGCTGGCTCCTGCGGGCTAGCAAAAACATGTAAGAGAGGGTTTGCCTGCAGCTGGAAAATTATGAGTGTGTGGTGAGCCAGGTTGTAAGTTTGCTTATGCTTGTGATTGCGTTCATTTAATTCTGGGAGTTTATGATCACTTCCACATTTTATGTATGTTCTCCTGACAGGACTTTGGAAGATAAACAGGTCCTGTGGTTTGAAGAAAAACATAAACTCCATGAGCGAATCACAGACAGAGAGGAAAAGTATAATCAAGCTAAGGAGAAACTGCAGCGAGCTGCAATTGCCCAGAAAAAGGCAAGTGGTAGTTTTTAAATCGATTTTCCAAAGTAAAGCATAATTAACTATTCAGGAGAATAACATGTGTAATTAAAACTGAGGCTTTCGGGGTATGCTAAAATTGATATTTACACATGATAGTTTGCTACCAACTTTGCAGAGATAAATTGGGGAACTCTAAACTGCTCAATGGGTTTATTTCTCGATTGTATCTGTAAGTCAGTTGGTCAGAGCTGACACATATTTTCCTACAGTGGTGGTGTTTTTCAGAGTAAAGATTCCAGGCCAGGCCATATAAACCCTATTTAACTCATTCTGTACCTGCGTTTTAGTGTGTTAGGTCTGTTTTAACTAGTCTAATTCATACCTGTAACATTCCTATTATGGTTAAAATGCTTTGTGGCTTGTAGCTCTGGGATTGCAGGAGCAGGTGTCTCCTGGCCTCCAGCAAGAAGAACTGGGACTCTGCCTAGCATCTGAAACATCAGTGTGAGTCCCGACAACACTGATCCTTTCAAGTTTCACCTTTGCAGCTGCCTTTCCCCAGAACCCCAAAACCTGTGTACGATATCATGGAAATCACGTAGCTAGATGACTCATCTAAGCTTACAACCTTCTTTTCCTACTTCAGCAAATCCAAAGATTGTAGCATGGTCCCCGTCAGTAACCTGTACTCACTGGGACCATTGACTCAGCAGGTATTTTCAGCGATGCTTTTCATCAATCACCTTACTACTGCCTGTGGGAAGATGAGAAGGTGCTTCTAGACATCAGTACCCTACTGATCCTTACGCTTATTGGAAAAGCAACCGTTCATATTTGTGTGAGAAAAGATAACTAGATATTCAGGAGGCTTCAAAATAAGTTTGTGTTAAAATGGCTTTCAGAGTTAATGAATACTCTGATTTTGGAAATCAAGGACACAGCTGCAAACCCTCTATTTGGATATAACTGCCAACTGTGTCCTGATAGCTGGTGTCACAACAGGAGTTGTCTGGAAGTCATTACTTTCTCACTTCTTGGTTTCTGAATAATGCTGTTCTCTTCTCATAATGTTAGAACTAGTATAGCATTGAGATTAGAAAAATAACATTCACTCTGTGAGGATCCGATGAATCGGAATCTACTTGACAGCAGTGGGCACGTGGGAGTCCAAATGTTTTATACTCAGTTATAAATAACTGAACTAGGAAATAGCTAACCAGCCTTGTTTCTCTTCATCTGAAAGCTTAAGGTTTTTATCCCCATGTCACTTTTCTTCCTTTCTGCTTATATTACGTTTATGAACAGAGTGCAGATATTGATTACTTGTGATCTGAGAAATCCTATGTCTTATACTGAAGCCTGGAACCAGATGCAGCTAGAAATCACTAGAAATTATGAGAGTTGATATTTGGCTTCTGTGTCAAGGTTTTAGAGATAATTATCTTAGAGATCAGATTCTAATTACTGAGGTGAATCAGGGTTGACTTCTTGGAGCAAAAGTGACATCCAGTGGTGAGAGAGATTATCCACTGATCATCGAAGGGATCCCAGAAAGAGGGAGGAAGACATCTACCTGCAAAGTAAAATGTTGCTAGTATTGTGACCTAGGATGAGTTATTTTTCATTTTGAAATGATGGGTATAAACATAGTAAATACTTCATTATTAAAAATATGGTTATGTTGATTATAATTTAAGTCATGGGAACTTGTTAAGCTCAATTCAACTACTTACTGTGGCCCGGAGATTATACCATGGACCACATAGGCCAGTGCCATAGCAACTTATAATTTTATTTCATTTAAAGTGGATGTGACCCAGCCTGTGCGATCACGTGGTGTCAAAGGGATCAGGTATCAGGCATCATCAGAACAAAAAATCATATCATTGTGAATGAGGGGGGAGTGTGGAGTGGAGACCCAAAGCCCATTTGTAGGCCACTGGATACCCCCTTACAGAGGGGTCTCAGGGAGGAGACGAGCCAGTCAGGGTGTGATGTAGCAACGATGAAACATACAACTTTCCTTTAGTTCCTAAATGCTTCCTCCACCCCCACTATCATGATCCGAATTCTACCTTGCAAGTCTGGCTAGACCAGAGGATGTACACTGGTACAGATAGGAACTGGAAATACAGGGAATCCAGGGTGGATGATCCCTTCAGGAATAGTGGTGTGAGTGGCGATACTGGGAAGGTGGGTTGGAAAGGGGGAACCGATTTCAAGGATCTACATGGAACCTCCTCCCTGAGAGATGGACAACAGAAAAGTGGGTGAAGGGAGACGTCAGACAGAGCAAGATATGACAAATTAATAATTTATAAATTATCAAGGCTTCATGAGGGAGGGGGAGGGGGGATAAAAATGAGGATCTAATGCCAGGGGCTTAGGTGGAGAGCAAATGTTTTGAGAATGATGAGGGCAATGAATGTACAAATGTGCTTTACACAATTGATGTATGTATGGATTGTGATGAGAGTTGTATGAGCCCCTAATGATTTAAATAAATAAAGTGGATGTGACATACAAGTACTGGAAGGGATCTTATCCTTCAGATAGATAGGATAGGATAGCTTATTCCTTTTAATAGATTAAAAAACTAACTTAACTAGTAGCAATGCCTAGAATCAACATCTTTCAGTTCTCAGTCTAGTACTCTTTCTAATACACCGATACTCTAATTTCCCAATTACTTTGATTCTAAATGGTGTGATGTTTTTCCTTTTCCTCTTAATTGGAGGCACGAGTCATAGCTTTTAAGATGAAACAATCATTATAAAATTTAGTTTCTGCAACTCCCTTTTCCATTCAAGTTAAGGATAAAATTTTGGTGCGAAAATTTTGACTTTTAAGGTTATATAAATACTCAGTAGATTGTTTATTTGCATTGCTATTTTCTATAACATCTCTGTAAACACTGAATTAGCAAATACCTATCCATCCATGTTCAACCTCAGCTAAAACTTAAGGTTTTTTTTCTACTCTGCCATGTGCATATCCATGAAAGTGCCATAAATACTGGTTTTGGAGTTACAGGTAAATATTAGCAAGTGGGTGAATTCAGTAAAGAATCCACAAATAATGAGTATTATTAGCAGTGCAACAGATCTTTTAGGTTCTTTATATGAATGGCAACCTTCTTATGTAATAAGACTTAAGGCACATCATAAAATACGAGTCACAGGAAACTGAGAGGTTCTTTTAACTGGGGAGTCATAGCAACTTATTGTTTCGCCCCAAACTGCCATCTGAGTTTGCTTATTTGCAGCTTTAAGCTTCTAAGCACAAAGCTTATGTATTTTTGATAAGTGTTTTTAAGTAGGTTCTTGTGAGACTGGTACTTTGCTCTGTGATTTGTTTGGGAAAACTTGACCGGAGCTCTTGAGTCAGAATGCCTGCAGTGATTGATGACTTCTCTGTGTGGATGCCTCCTGCTTTTTGAAGTGTGACTATCAAGAGACATCTCTTAGAGTAAGCACATTGCGTTGTGCTTTTATTCTCCTCGAGGCACATGAAGTGGCGACTTGTTACTTACAGTCTAAGTTATAGCTCTCTGAAGTAATTCTTGGTTGAATCCCATTATGAATGTTTTTAGAAAAGAAATAGAATGTACATTGAAGTTCTGGAATCTCTATACACACAAATGTGATGTGACTAGTACTAAGTGTTGTACACTTAGGGGAAAGTTGAAACCATGGTTAATTTCTGTCTTTTATGACTTTATAATATAATTAGAGAAGTAAGGTAATAAACAATAAATACCCGAAGAATGCTGAATACTATGAGTCACTTCCAGATGATTCTTTTGGACACTAAATTTTCAGAACCATCATGCTAGAGGGAAAAAAGCCCGGAGACAGGGAGACTAATTGGGAAATTGTTAAGCAAACTTAAAGTGAGATAAAAAGTCTGAAAAGGTTTGAGATAGAGGGATAAAGATAAAGGATGATTCCTTTTTGGAGAAAAAACAATGTAGACTAGGGTAGTATGTAAGAAGATAAATACAAAGTATTTTAGCTGTGAGGGTATACAAATGGAGTTGCTATAATAACTCCATTGAACTTTTTATAAGATATAATAACATAAAAATGAATTTGTGTCAACATAGGGGTATAAAGAAAAAATCAATTTGACTGCACAAATGTCAGATATGAAGTGATGGCAGTAGGTACAAGTAGACATGTTCTAGATTCTATTGTATAGATAATTGGAAACAATGGAGTGCAAAGCTTGGAGATAAATAACTCAAATTGGAAATGCATAGTTAGAAGCTTGAAGATTTAGAGGTGATTGAAGAATCAGAGGCTGATGAATTAAGTTGATTTGGAAAGAGGATCTAGGTACAATGGAGGAACAGTCTTAGAGGTGGAATTAAATTGTGGTTAAGAAAGCCATATGGAAAAAATAATAATTTATAAATTATCAAGGGTTCGTGAGGGAGGGGGTGAAGGAGGGAAAAAACATAAGCTGATAACAAGAGTTCAAATAGAAAGAAAATGTTTAGGGAATGATGATGGCAACAAATGTATAAATGTGCTTGACACAGTGGATGGATGTATCACAATAAGAGTTTTATGAGCCCCCAATAAAATGATTTAAAAAGAAATAAGAAAGAAAGCCACATGGAAAGGAAAGTCTTCCGGATGCCACGTCGCTGCTGCTGGTCAGTGCCAAGGAGTGGAGTCCGACTCGTAGCTGCCCTGTGTACAACAGGAGTCACTACCCTGCCCTCTGCCCCTCACAGTTGTACACTTGAGCTCATGGTTGCAGCCACGGGCTCAGTCTGTATTGCCTCTCTACTAAGCATGATGCCCTTTTCCAGCATCTGGTTTTTCTTAACAATATGTCCAGAATACGTCACAAGTCTTGTCATCCTCACCTCTAAAAAGCGAACATTTTGGCTGTACTTCTACTAAGATTTTTTTAACACTTTTGGCAATCCGTGGTACTTTCAATATTCTTTGCCAGCACTGTAATTCAAATGCATCGCTTCTACTTCAAGCTTCCTTATTGAGTGTCCAACTTTCACATGCATATGAGGCAACTGTAAATACCATGGTCGGGGTCAGGCGCATCTTAGTCCTCAAAGAAAGAGCTTTGCTCTTCAACACTTTAAAGAGATCCTGTGCAGCAGATTTATCCAGTGCAACACATCAGCTGATTTTTTCACTGCTGCTGCTTTGAGCATTAATTGTAAATCCAAGGAAGATAAAATCCTTGACAACTTCAATCTTTTGTTTATTTATTATGTCATTGCCTGTTGGTCCAGTTATGAGGATGTTTGTTATCTTTATTTTGCTAGATATAAAGGAATTATGAAGCAGACAAAGAGTATAGAAGTACCAGAGAGGGGCTTGAGTCTGCTTAGGATATTAAAAAGAGCATAGGAAGGCTGAGATGAAATGATAGTGGGCCAGATGACGATATGTTGAGAATTTTTTTGTTAGCCCACTAGACAAGAAATTATGAAATTATTCCATTGCTGAAGAAAACTGACTTGAAACACAGATATAAGGAAGGAACGGAGAGTAAAATAAAGGGTGCTTTGAGGAATAATGTAAATAAGTATTGTTTAAAGCAACAACAATAATGTGCTATGGACTTGATAATATATGTAGAGGTAGTTATATAGTGATAATAGTACAAAGGGCAAAAGGTAAGTAAACAAGATCAAGCTATTGTAAGCTTCTTGTAATGTTTAGGGAGTGCCAGTGCCCTACAATAGATTATAATAGCTCACGGATACCTATCGAAACAACTAGGCTAACTATAAATAATAATAATAATAATTCAAGGTAGTGTATAGCTAAAAAGGTAATAAAGAGAAAAATGAATAATAATTGTTATTAGTATAAGAGAAACCAAGCAAAGGTCAAGAAAGAAACGTGGAACAGGTGGGACCACTGAAAACTATGAACAGATGGAAGACTCAAATACAGGTATCTCAAGAATCACTTTAGATTGGTAAATTTACCAACTTTATGTTAGTGAATGAACAAAATCTTCATTTAAGAGAGGCATATTTAAAGCAGATTTGAAAAGTCAGATCCAACTGTGTTCAGGAACACATTAAATGTGGGGATTAAAGACATAAAAAGGTTGAAAGTTAAATGATGAAAAACACAAACCAAAAGATGGCTGGTAGTAGTGGAAGGTTTATTAAAGAAGGACATTTCATAATTATTACTCAATTAAACTGGAAAATATAATTCCAAATTTGTGTACCTGCTAGAGAGCTTGAAAATACGTAAAAGATGAAAGAAAAGACCAAACAGACAAATCTACAATGAAAGATCTTAACACAAGTCTCTCAGTAAATAATAATAACCATCGGAAAAAAAAAAGTCAGCCCATAGAAGACATGGTTCAACAACTTGAACTAATCTAGACGGGACATTAGTTCTCACAACTGAAGAATACACATTCGTTTCACTGTTCGGAATTAAGTAGTATACTTCTGAATAATCTGTGAGTCAAAGCAGAAGAAATGCCTATGAAAATTAAAAAACACTTTGAACTGCATGTAATTAAAACTTGACACATTAACATTTATGTGACTTAGCTAAAGCATGATTTATAACATTGAGGCATATAATAGGGAAATTAAATCATTGATATAAGCTACCTCCCATTTAAAGCAAATTGAAGAATAACATATTAGGTAGAAGTAAAATAATTGAAATAACCAAGGAACAAGCAGAAATAAATGAAACAGAAGTACAAATGTACAATACAAACATTAGAAAATGAGGAGAGTTGGGGTTTTTTTTTTAAGATTGACCAAATTGGCAACACCTTAGCAAATCTGATTTCCCCAACTTCCCCCAAAATGGATGAAGCGGTGCTAGATAAATAGTTAACACAAATGAATAATGTTATGATGGGAAAAAGGACATCACTGCATAGCTTGTAGCTCCTAAAGCAGAAAGGTGAAATGATCAAAATGGACTGTGTTGATAAATTATAAATTATACAGTTTAGATAAATTTTTTACAGTACTACTTAAAACTAATACAAGAATAAGAAATATGAACAGTCCAGTATATATTAAAGAAATGAAATCCTTAATTTAAAACCTGCCACATAGAAAATGACGAGCTCATTTGGCTTCACTAGTGAATTCTTCCAAATACTTATAGAAGTATTTCTTAACACAAATTATCCTAGATAATAGAAAAGGAAGAAAATTGCCCTGTATTAGTCTAGGTACTTTAGAGAAACAAATCCACAGAAACTCATGTGTAAGAGAGAGTTTTATATAAAGGGTAAGTGCACATCAAGGAATCATCCCAGCCCAGTGCTGCCAAAGCCCACACGTCCAACATTAGCCCAATAACCCATATGTCCAACACCAATCTACAAAGTCCTCCGCCATCTCACAAAACAGACATAATGATGCCAACTGCAGGAGGAAAGCCGAATCAGTGAATGTGTAAGCATCTCAGCGCTGGCAGGGGTCTCCACATGGCTGCTCCAGCACCCAGGGCTGCATCGGGGTAAGTCCATGCAGCTTCTCCTCAGGGATGTCTTGTAGGAAGTGAGCCTTGCCAGCTGAAGCAGGGAACTGGCTAAGGCAGCTGCACCCTGGTCCGACCATCACAAAGCAAGAGACCTGAGAACTTGAAAGGTGAGGCTCTGAGCCATTTATCTCTCCGTCCTTCAATTAACCCCACATGCCTTTATTGGCCAGGTTAGTACGATAAACTTTAACTCATGCCCCATTTATTTTATGAGGTTACAAACTTATGGTCATTTTAAGAAAAGAAACTTACATCGTGAACATATATCCAAAATTCTTAAATGATGTATTCGCCAAATGTTTTCTCACTGCCATCGTATTCGTGCTGACATATAATGCCTTTATGGGACAGGGTAGTAGTATTGCCTCTGTGAATGTCCCAGACTGTGACTTGTTATGGGAGTAGAAAGCTCCGTCTTTCTCCTGAGAGCAGGTGGAGGTTTCAAACTGCTGACCTTATGGTTAGCAGCCCAACACATAGCCACTGTGCTGTATATCATGATTTTATAAGGCTTATTATAGAAATGCAGGGTGGGTGTTGGCATTCAAAGCTAATTGGTCTAATTCAACATTCTTAACAGAACAAGAAGAAAAACCATTGTGGTTATTTTAATGTATGCAGAAAAATAATTTGACAAAATTCAATACACTTTCATAATGAAAACTTTTATCAAACAAGGAATAGATTACTTCCAGCCTAATAAAGTATCTACAAAAGTAAAATATTGAATGCTTATCCCTACACTCAACTTTGAGAACAAGACAAGTATGTCCACTGTCACTATTTTTTTTGGAGGCCCTAGCCAATGGAGAAAGGGAAGAAAACAAAAGATACGAGTAGACTCAAAGCAAGAACACTTTGTTCTAATAGCCTATCATTCCATTATGCTCACCTTCCCAACACGATCGCTGAAGACAAAATGGGTGCATAAGCAGATGTGGTGAAGAAAGCCGATAGTGCCTGGCTTTCAAAAGATACAGCATCTGGGGTCTTAAAGGCTTGAAGATAAACAAGTGGCAATCTAACAAAGTCCACATGGAAGAAGCACATCAGCCTGTGTGATCATGAGGTACCAGGCATCAAAGACCCCGAACAAAAAATTGTATCTATGTGAATGAGAGGGAGTGCAGAGTGGAGACCCAAAGCTCATCTGTAGACAATTGGACATCCCCTTACAGAAAGGTCACAAAAAAAGGAACCAGTCAGGGTGCAGTATAGCACCGATGAAACATGCAACTTTCCTCTTGTTCTTTAATGCTTCCCCCCCTCCCCCCACTGTCATGACCCTAATGCTACCTTACAAATACAGGTAAACCAGAGCAAGCACATGGGAACAGATAAGAGCTGAAAACTCAGGCAGTCCAGGACAAATAAACACCTCAGGGCCAATAACGAGAGCAGTGATACCAGGAGGGGAAGGGGAAGGTGGTGGGAGAAAGGGGCAATCGTTCACAGTGATGGACATATAACCCCCTCCCAGGGATATGGACAACAGAAAAGTAGATGAAAGGAGACATCCGTGAGTGTAAGACATGAAAAAAAAAACACCTTTATAAATTATCAAGGGTTCATGAGGGAGGGAGGGAAAAATGAGCTGATGCCAAGGGCTCAAGTATAAAAAAGAAAATGTTTTGAAAATGATGGCAACATATGTACAAATGTGCTTGACACAATGGATGTATGTATGGATTGTGATAAGAGCTGTATGAGCCCCCAATAAAATAATTTTTAAAAAGAGTAGAAAGGAAGAACTAAAATTGTTATTATTCACAGTTTATATAGTTGGTATACATGGAATATAAACAAATCTGTTGATAGGGAATTAAGATAATGTATGAATTTTTAAAGATTGGTTGCAAGGACAAGTAATAACTCATATTCTTTACACTTAAAACCAATGGAAAAACAAAAATTAAGTACCACTTACAGCAGTATTAAAAAGTGCCTAGGAATATATCAAATGAGAGACATTTAAGATATATAAGACCTCTATATTAGAAACTATTACTATTGTTATGAAAAAAATGTACAATTTAGGGCATGTCAATGTTCTTGAGCTGAGCATTTACATGTTACTTGCTTTTGAGTTTTACATTTGGGTTCCATAGCCGGTTATAGTTCAATAAATGTTAGGAAAAGACCTTAGAAGTTCTTATCTACTATATAAATTCCATCACGAGAGATGTCTTTATGTTTAAAATAAGGCAAAACTGTATAAAACTGGGGAATTGCTTTTTTCTCTCAAACTCTTTGCAATTTACGTAGATGTGCCCATATTATTTGATAGTCACATCATGTGTGTTATTGGACCAATTTCCCTTTGCATAAAGTAAAAAAAAATCTGTTTAGATACTCAGATGCATCCAAAGCCTGCCTTAGTAACTCTGTCCTTCAGTTTGCTGCATTGGTGGCAATTTACTAATGCAAGCACGCTTTCCATTTTAAATTTTGTTTCAGTTCTTTTAAACACATGATATCTTCTGAGAAAATTAAGACGCATGATTTCTAATCAAGTGACAGGCAGACTAATTAGTAAAATTTGACTACTTCCCTTTTTAGATTTGTTACTTGGCAGCAATCTAGCTATTGATACCAATTTTCTGGTTTGACATAAATAAAAGTTCTGTTTGTCACATTGAAGATACATAGATCTGTGGTATCTTATTTTTGCAGTTTTCAATAAGAGTTTTATCTGTTAATAGTCACTGAAAATTCTAATTTCTAAACAGGAGCATTTGGGTAAATGAAGTCCTCACTATATTGTTTTGTTCAAATGGGAGATTACGTGTTAAGATATCAATTCATATACATTTGTTTCTCATTTCCTAGAGAAAATCTCTTCATGAAAATAAGTTAAAGAGACTTCAGGAGAAAGTTGAACTTTTGGAGGCAAAGAGAGAAGAATTGGAAACAGAAAACCAGGTGTTAAATAGGTAACATTTTAAGTTTATACTCACACCTATGGTCTTATTTTGATAGTGTAATAGGGCTTTGCTTCTTGGTATAAAACACTTTATATTTTCTTTTTTTAAATTTTTATATACTTTATATTTTCTTTCAAATGATATGTACATTCTAAATTCTAAGTGTTTGATAATCCTTAACCCATAGAACAAACCCATTTGTATTGGAAGCAGTAAGGCCAGAGTGCTCTTGAGAAGCAAGGATAGCAAGACTTTGTCTTCTATCCTTGACATGTTGTCATGGAAAAGGACATCATGTTTGGTGAAGTGGAAGCGTGGTGTTATGAGGAAGACCCTCAACAAGATGGATTGGCGCAGTGGCTGCATCTGTGGGTTCAGGCATAGGACCATGTGAGGATGGTGCAGGACGGGCTGTGTTTCAGTCTGTTGTGTGCGCAGTGTTGCTGTGGGGGGGAGTCTACTCCGTGGCACCAAGCATCATGCTGAACAAATAAAGGGAGAAGCTGGGTTATGTGAAGAAGATATTGTGTCGGGATTAGAAGGCAGCTTACTAGCCAGCTATCTTCAGGCTACACAACTCTGCTTGCTGAAATTGAAAAGGCCTGGAAGCACGTGCTGATGAAGCGCAAGGATCAGAGTCTTCAGTAAGGATTACAACTCAATGTAAAGAAGAAAACCAGCATCTTCACAACTGGTCCAGTAGGCAATATCTTGATAAATGGAGAAAAGGTTGAAGTTGTCAAGGACTTCATCTTGTTTGGATCCATAATCACAGAAGCAGTAAAGAAATCAATGCTTTTCATTGGGTTAATCTGCTGCACAAGACCTCTTTAAGTGTTGAAAAGTAAGGCTGTTACTTGGAGGACTAAAGTGTGCCTGACACAGCCATAGTATTCTTAATTACATCCTATGCATGTGAAAGTGGGGCAAGAAATAAAGAAGACCAAAGAATAATCGGTGTATTTGAATTGTGATGCTGGTGAAGAATCTTGAAAGTCCCATGGACTGCCAAAAGAACAAACAAATCTGCTTTGGAAGAAGTACAGCCAAAATGCCCCTTAGGGGCAGCATGGCAAGACTTTGTTTCATGGGCTTTGGACATGTTGTTAGGAGAGACAAGTCCCTGGAGAACATCATGCTTGGTAAAGTAGAGGGCCAGTGAAACCTAGGAATGTCTTTGGCAAGATGGAATGACCAAATGGCTGCAGCACTCGGCTCCAGATAGGACAGTTGTGAGGATGGTGCAGGCCTGGGCAGTGTTTCCCTCTGTTGTAAATGGGGCCGCTAGGAGTTGTCCTCCATGGTATTAACAGCAACCATATTTTACTGAATATTCTTTCAAACTAAAAGACTTCTATACATGCTAGGTATCTGTGCAGTTGGGATGGAGAGTGCATGTCAAACTGGTTGCCAGGAGTGCTATACATTCTTGTTGCTGAGACAGTAAAACAGCTGGTCCTATTTGTGTGGTTGTGTGACTGCATATCTGAATCAAAGATCAGGTTTTGGTTGCCTGGTATGAAACATTACTGTGTTAAAACTTTTAATTTTGTGGTTACATCGAAGCACAGCTAATAATCAACATTGATAGCCTTTCTTAAACAGGGAAGACTTACCTTATCAAGTAGAATTTTTTAAAGTTACATATTTCTCAAGGGATTGAGAAAACCAGAGGTAGCATTTACAACATTTGATTCAGGTTCCTAAAGAATCGTTTTCAAATTCAGCTAATTAGTGGTAGCCTTCAGCACTTGAGCTATTCTGTAACTTTCAGTTACAGAAATTGTGAGTTATAGCTTGATTTAAAATGTATACTGTTATTTTAGTATATCCCCAAATGTCAACATTTGTTTTTCAGAATACCCAGGAACCTTCTAGACTCTAGAATAAATGTCAACTTTACAATACTTAATACCTTTTCTACTAATTCAAAGTGATATTGAAATATCAATCAAAATTGGGCAACTATAGTGCAAAACATGTAAAACTTTTAGTGGTTGGACAACTCAATTTGATTTTCCTTGTGATTGGTCAAGAAATTCATGTTATGACCAATTAAATGACGGTTCTGTGAGGGCCCTAAAAGTTAGCTTGTTTTTCAATTTCATTTTTCTAAAGTTGGGTAGCTTCTTTGTAATTCCCTAAATTTTAAAGAAATAGGAAGAGCCTTATGAACTTACTTGAATTTGACCACGTGTCATCTACCAAAATGTCCATTTCATGTGGGCCCTTAGTATTTTCTGTTATTTCCAGAAGTGCCTCTTTCTTACTTTCAAGATTCATAGGTAGTGAGAGGCCAAATAAAACTTTTAAGTGGGTTGATAACTAGCAATGTTAATAATGTTCATATGATTAAGATGTAATGTCATCTTTCTATTTATTTCTCCATGTAAGCAATTTTATCTCTAGATAACATATGGATAAAATTTCTCCCTGTGAAATTTATTTCTTCTAGTTTAAAATTATATGAACTGTGTTTTTCTTTGGAGTGTAACTTTATTAAAGAAAAGAGCTGTGACA
Organism: Echinops telfairi; assembly: GCF_000313985.2. NCBI lineage: Eukaryota > Metazoa > Chordata > Mammalia > Afrosoricida > Tenrecidae > Echinops > Echinops telfairi. The sequence goes on from NW_022103898.1 coordinate 33,890,904, forward strand.
TGATTTTCTTTTCTAAGACAAAATGTTCCGTTTGAAGAATATACAAGGATTCAAAAAAGACTAAAGGATATACAGAGAAGACATAATGAATTTCGAAGTTTAATTTTGATTCCCAACGTGCCTCCCACAACACCTCTCAATCCTGTAAGCTTTCAGTCCTCAGACATGGGTCCAGGCGTGGAACTTTCTTTTCCTCCTCATCTTCAGGTATGGGCAATTTATTTTATGAGGAAAGTTTTGTAAGCATTTCTGTAGGTTGTTACCTGATAAATAAATAGTTAAAACTTCCAATTGTGAATATGATCAGTACTCATAATTAGTGACAAAAGTGGCCTAGTTCATTTAAGTCAGTGGTTCTCAACCTTCCTAATGCCATGACCCTTTAATACCGTTCCTCATGTTGTGGTGACCCCCAACCATAAAATTATTTTTGTTGCTACTTCATAACTGTAATTTTGCTAGTTATGAATTAGGTGACCCCAGTGTGAGAGGGTCATTTGACCCCCAAAGGGCTCGAGACCCACAGGTTGAGAAACCACTGATTTAAGTCAAGTCCATGTTAACTTCTCCCTTTCATTTACCAGAGACATCCTATAATGATGGTGCGAGGAGCACAATCTTCTGTTGGATGGTAGAAAGGAAGAAACTTGCTTGCTGGGTCCTCAAGTAGCCTAGTTTATAGATTCTTCATTTAACACTACAATGTGGTATTTTACCTCTTCTAAATGAAAAGTACTTTGAGGCAGCAGGAATAATAATTCCTAATTTACACAGGTTCTGAGGTAAAGTGACTTGCCTAAGGCCATAGCTTGTAATGGACCCCTGGTGGCATTATGATTAAGCCATGTCTCCAAACTTGAAAGGTCGGCTGTTCAAACCTACCCAGTGGCTCCTCCAAAGACCTGGCGATCTGTTCCACTAACGTTGACAGCTGCCAGTCCCTGTAGAGCAGATCTGCTCTGTGACGTGAGGCCAGTGCAAGGTGAACGGAACTCAGAACCACAGCAGCCTCGCTCGCGAGTGACAGTGGTTCCAAAACTTGCTCTCTCAGTACGCTGAGTCATTGAAGGAATCGGATTGACAGGTTTGTCAGAAGAATAGACCTAGTAATAAGTTAATTGCATTTTATCATGTAGTAAGATTTGTATCATGTTGAGGATTTTTGCCACTAAGGGCTGTGTTTATAACGTGCTGTTAGAAAAGCTGCCAGAAGTCCACCTGGGCCCCACTTTATTATATTCTAGCTCACTCCCTGAAGAATCTTGCAGCCTGGAAAACAAACAACAGACTTAGGGTTTTGCTTAAGGCTAGAACCTGAGGCTGAGAAAAGTGAGGCCTAGTTAGTAGTCTAGCCCACACCAGTCGGTTCTTACTGCTAAAAGGGTCCTTGTTCCCACGCCAGATGTGGCAGGCCTGTCTGAAAGGGGCTGGCTGAGGCTGCTGTGGACCTGTTCCAGAGCTGTCTAACACTCTCGATGTGCTTTCCCGCCACATCTTCAGGAGGAACAGCATCAAAAGGAACTCTCTTTACTGCGTAAAAGACTAGAAGAACTAGAAACAACACAAAGAAGGCAACTGGAGGAGCTTGGATCTCCTGGGGAATGATGTTCTTGGAGAAAAGGCTGATCGAAGGGGCTGAGATCCAGGAAGCTGGAAAGTTTGAACATAGTGGCATTTAGAAACTTCATGATTGCTTGCCAAAACACTTGAATTTGCCTCCAGGAAAGGTACCAACTGCACACTGTCTTTCGTGAGTTTGGGAACTTTCGGATAGTAGTAACAAATGAAGCATTAAAAGAAACCATTTCAGAGATACTGAGACTATTTATTGAAAATCCTTTGAGAGTGTAAAAAGGAAGAAAAGGAAATAGGGAATCAAGTTCTTAAATTATTTTATGAATTTTACTATATTAAATGTTTTTCTTGAATATGCCCATGTTGGCATCCCCTTTCCTCATTTTTGAGATGTTTGGTGGCAGTACCAAGGTCGGCAAACATCTGGTTTACTAGGCACAAAAGTTATAAATACTAAAAAATAAATAAAAATTAAAGTTAAAAAGAAGTTATACATCTTTAGTTCTTAAAGATGACAATTTTACAGTAAAAAAAGAAAACAAAGTTATCTAACCATATGTTCACTACAAATGGCTATGTGTTCTAAAACCTTTGTGCACATAATTTATTACAGAGCTGAATAAATATTTTTCTACCTAGTTTGTTGCCTCGGGCGTGACTTCACTTGGTATCTCTGTGGCAGTGGCGATGTCCGTGAGTTTGGCCCTGTTGGGTTACCATGAGTAGAAAAGAACTTGAACCCAGCGGGTTTCCTATGACAGAGTGGTTAGTACTTGACTTTGCTTTCCACTACTTGGGTACTAAGCATATTAATATGAATGTTTCACTTTTGCACATCCCTTACTTTCTTCTCCACTGTGTGCTCACAGCAGAAAGAAGCTTTTCAGGTGACATCTTCCAGAGGAATTCTGGAATAATTCCATGTCAACAAAGCAGCGCTCAAGCCTGCCAAACTAAGTGGAACGTTTATTATCCTGGAGTCTTTATGGTCAAAACTCTCAAGTTGATAGTAGAGACGAGGAATGTAATTGAGCAGCCCTTAGCATAAGTTAGCAAGAAACTGGAATGAGATTTCCTTACTATGGGACGTAAGTGCTTATTCACGTAGAACATACAATGACATCTTATTCCTATAACATAATGAATTTCCATGGAGCCACTTAGAATTTTTAAAAGGCTATTTATAGCTGGATCATTGAAAGGGAAAAAAAGACAGAGTCCACAGTTACAGCAAAATGTTTATTTTTGGATATAGACATTTAAAACATTCATCTCCAAGAACATCTTCAATCAGGTATACAATAAGAAGTAGACTTTAAATCCTAATACGGAAAAAGGTAACCAAATAATTTTTAAATGCTGCTGTAGACACTAGTGTTAGAAAAAAGAAGTTTATAAATGAATTGTCTTGCACCAAAAAAATATGCAAAGAAACTTGAAAATAGAAATGGTTTGCCATTTGTTTCTCTGGTTGCTGTTTCATATGGACCCAGTGACTGATTGTCTTCAGCACACATCTGATTTGGCCATTTTCTGCGTTTGGCTAATGTGACCCAAAACGTGGATCTAGACAGTGCTTTTCACTGGGGGATTGACAAACACGCTACATACATTAGTGAATCTTCACGCCACCTCAGTGAGGTAGGTTAGAAATATTATACAGAAATCGAGGCACAAAGAGTTAAGTGACTTGTCCAAAGTCCCCAGCAGCATAATCCCTGGAAGCGCAGTTAATTCCACAGGACTGTGTGCCAGAGAGCTGGACAGGGACACCCTCACCTGTAGCATTTAGTAAATACTTAACGGTAAAGCTGTAGCTGATCCTCTGAATTCCCTTAGCATTTCTGTGCCCTAAAGAAGGGGACGTCTTTTGGGTAACTCTCCTACCCTTGGCTCTCAACTCTCCTACTAGAGTTCGCTTAGGAACTCCTTCACACCTTTTGAGATGGTAGCAGCCGTCATGGGGCCAGACCTCTCTCGATACTTACAAGAACCCGATTTGGTAGTATTTGTGAGGTGTGTCCGTTGGACAGACAATGGTCGAAGGCGGTGGGGTTGGGAGGGTGCCTATCAGGGACAGTAACTGCTGCTTTTACGATCCCTTGGTTGAGACATCACCGCTCTCGCTATTTACCAGATATCGGGGAGCAAAACGAATTTCATTTAGGGCAAGTCTCATGTTTAAAATCCAGGTGTTACGTACAGTGTAGGTACATGACTTTGAGGAATGCGTGTGCAGTTTGAAAAAAGCATTTATTCATTTGGGGCTTTGGAGCACCAAGGGTCAAAGGTGCCACAGAAAGGCTTGGGAGAGTTGCCAATTAAGCTTGCTTTTTTACTTCCCTTGGTTTAGTGAAAGGAAAACACAGTGGTATTAAAATTGGTCATGAGCAGCAAAAGTTCAGGAATAAAAAAATCAGCAATAAAAAGACTACAGTATAAGGGGAGAGGGAGTTCTTTAAAAAGAAAGGCATGAGTAATGGGTATTTTTAATTTTCTCCTGCGAGGAATACTTTCAAAAAGTACATAGTAAGACTAAGATACCAAGTTGTATACTAATCATTTCGGGCCTTGGGCCTCAAAGATATATATTTATATATAATACTCCAGTGTGAACAGCAATTTCATGAAATGTAAAATGTGTCTTTTTTTTGAAATCACACACAAGTATTTATAACCACAGGGTTCACTTGGAATCTAAAGCAAGGAGACACCAGTCTAGAAGATAGGATTGGAAACGCAAGCCACTGTTCACAGAACGTGCTGACCTTTGAGACAGAACACGTGCACGACTAACGAGGTCCTCTGTCACGACACCCAACACGTCCACCGTCACATACACATAGGATGAGCAAAGGAATGGGGAGCCGGGAGGCTCGGCGAGAACACGGTGGGTGGGGTGCTAGCACACCGTGCTCCTTGCTTTAGAGCTCCCGGGGCAGGGGGAGGGGAGGCGGATGGAGTGCAGTTGGTGACCACGGAAAAACACAAGCCCTTTCAACAATGTGGCAACACTGTTCGTTTTTTGGTTTAAAAAACACACGCACGCGTGTGCACACACACAAATGCTAAGTGTACACACTACCAAATTCTGCAGTCAGCTTTTCCAAGAACTGGGGAAAAGTGTCAATGCTGCAAATCCTCGAGGTTGCCCTAAAACACCCCCACCTTGTTTCCAAATGGCTCACTTCACATTTTGTGCGGAGCCCTGGCAACGGCCCTTTTCTGTAGAGGGGCAGTGTAGTCACAAGTGCTATCTATACCTAGCTGTAGTTTTCTGACAAACCACTTCTATTGTGCTTAAGTGGAGACTGTAGTTAACAATAGCAGGGCACTAGCCACTGGCCTGTTTTCTCTGTAAACAAGGAGGCTGTCTGCAACCACCACTTCAACTCTATTTACAGAAGGGTTCCCACAGGCACAACGCTGGACTCTGCTTTCTAAAAGTGGGCCATGGACCTGCGTCTCTGACAAAGACAGTGGTCGACGTGGAACCTATGTGCAAACGGAACGATTAACGACACAGAGTAGCTCAAGCAGCCATTTTGCTCCCAAGTCGTCTGAAGAACTTTGCCATGTTAAGCCAGGCCCCAGAGAGCTTACATCCACTTGCATTTCTTCTTCTCATCAAATAAGACTTTGACATGCAAGAGTTGTTTCTGAGCTTCTTCCAGCCCTCGTTCTCTTTCTAGTTTATTTAGAATCTGTTGACAATTAGAACAGTTATTTTAGAGATTGTGGCTTTAGCATTAAACCGGTTGTTTTTTTGTTGTTGTTGCTTTTGATTTTCATATTTCTTTTTTTTTTCCTTTTGCATTCCTGATGCTGTGAGCTGAGACAATCTGTATGAAACAGATGCCAACATTTTCTCCCAGTATCATTTACATACTCACTTGGCAAGTTGTTTTGCTAAGTCATTATCACAGGATCAACAACACTATGGCTTAAAATAGAAGCTCACAAGAAATACCAATGATGTGCTTACAAATATGGGGCCAGACTTCCTGGCCCTGCTTTATGCATTATGTCACAGCCATTCCCAGCACAGCAAGCATTCCTGGGCAGCCAACATGCAAGCAAGTCCTTGCCATGGGTGCAGCAGGCAGGGGCATCCTGGTAAGAGATGAGTTTGCCCTCCCCGCGCCCCTCCCATCTGTGCAGTCCCGGTCCCTCCTCGCCTCTACCCTCCCCAGGTCTTCCCTTCTCACCCCTAGCCCCTGGAGAGAGGGATGCTTATCACGTGGAAGGAACTCATTGCCTCTACCCTACCTGAGCGCTTCACTTGATCTTCAAGTAGCAAATGGAATGGGTGAGCTATTCTCACCATTGACATGGATAGCCTGTCCCAGCATGACTGAGTGGGGGGAAGGGGGGATTAACATAGATTTGGAAACAGCGCATCTGATGAATGTGTCTGTGTGAATTCCCAAAGAAAAAAGAAAATCCAGATTTAGGAGAATTAATCTTAAAAGGAGAATGGTTTATTGAAATAGTTTTCTTAAGTCAGATATATGGTTATTCTTATCACTATGGAATACAAACCTAGCTTTCATTTCAGCAGATTACAATCCAGCAGAAACAGGCCCCATTTAATAGGACTACTTCTTACTCATCAAAGTTATTTTGAGTCAGTGTGGCTGGAGACCACATGAACTCGATGTAAATTCAGGCTAGTCCCAAAGGTAGGCAGAATGGTAAAAGCCAAAAAACCCTCAGAGGGGCAGCCAGGTGCAGGGTCTGGCTTGGTGCCAGGATCCCCCATCTCAGACAGGTTGCCCAGCCTCCCTTTTTGGCTGCCCGGGGTACCAGAGCTGTCCTGAGGCCCATAGACTGCTACACCCAAGCCCTAGTGATTGAGTCGTCGGTTTAAAATATATGTCTATTTTTCCACTTAAAATCTTACCTCATCAAAATACTTCACGATGTATTTGTAGATTTCTGTCAAGGCCACTTCTTCGTTAAATTCATTTTCATGTTTCTTAAAGAAAGAAATCCTTATTGAGAAATTCTGATAGCATTTTTTGGTTGTTTTTAAAGCAGAGCCAGATGTTAAATTATGTCTGTTTTCGAAAGGTACCTTAGATTCCTGAGTTAAGAATTCTTCCATTTCTGAAGATGACAATGGAGGCAAATCCCTGATTGCTTTGTAGTAAGATTTTACTTCCTCTTTATAGGTGGGGATATCCTTGGCATATAGAAGTTTGTTAGTCGGTGCTTCCTAAAAGGAAGGAAGGGGGGGGGGGGGAGCAACCGTGGCAGAAAGAATTTTTAAAAATGAAGGTAGATTTATACCTACCAGTGTCTCTGAACCTCTACCACCAGTGTTCCTCCTGGTAACCAGGCTTCCGCTGAAGGCCTTAGTAAGTGCTGTTGACTGAATGTCAGCCGGAGAGTCCTGGTGACTCACTGTTATTTTCAGGCAGATTAAATGCTAATATATTCTGCCTCCCTCTCACAAAAGAACTAAAATTATTATTTTTGCATGATTTTGAGTTACTGTAACAATGGAACTTATCTCAATCAGTTCATTACTAACGGTTGTAAAAAGCCTGAATTAAAAACACTTGCTCTCATCCTCACCCACCATGAATTTTGGCATTTATAAAAGACTCGATTGGAGGTCTGACTGAGCCCTTCACATCACCACAAAGCTGGTAAGCTAATTGGCGGGGGCAGATTTTGCTGCTTGTCCCTTAATTCCTCAGAATTTCAAGAGCTTTCCGTTTCCTCAAGGTGTCTGGTTGGCATAGGTCTTCAGACAGTGCAGACATATTTATAACAATACCTTTTTGAATGAGTGAAAGTATTGTTTTTCCATACAGCTAATTTTTTTTTCCCTAATGAAGGAAGATGGGTGACGTGTGCTATGGCCAATGGCCCCCCACAGTTCAAAGAGGGTCTGAAATGGAGTCGTGGTCACTCAGCTGGGCACTGTGGAAGGCCCTGGGTATAACGAGAGAGAAACCAGTGCCTGACCCTCAGATGCTTACAATCTAGTGAGACTGAACCTCACGTCGCTTAGCCTCATCTAAACCAGGGGCGGGGAGCAGCTGGCCCGTGGGCTCCGGAAGGCTGGAGAAGTCATCAATTCCAGCTAATATCAACCACCTCACCAAAGGAGTAAATCCAGCCACCAATTTAAAAAGCACGCTCACTGACATCAAGTCGATGTCCACTGACAGCAATCCTAAAGGACAGGGCAGAACTGCCCCATGAGTTTGTGAGACTGTGACCCTTAATGGGAGTAGAAGGCCCGGCCTGTCACCCGCACAGCCACGGTGGTTTCCAGCTGCTGCCTTTGCCAGTTAGCAGCTCAGTGCGTGGCCCCGACGCCACCAGGGCCCTTAGCCATCCCACTGGGGTGCATTAATTAGATGTTTGACCAGTATGACCCTTGAATGGTGTGATAAATCTCCAAATGGCCCTGGCAGAAAAACCCCTGATCTAAGTGATTAGCAGATTTGGATAAGCCAGGGATCATAATTCTGTTACATGGTGTTGTTTCAGACAAGATTTGTAACCTCTCAACACTAATTTCCTCATCTGCACAATCAGGGTACTGGAGGTGTGTGTGTGTATGTGTGGCTTACACTGTTGAATACAAAGTTCATGATCTGACATGTTAACCCCCAGCAAAAAAATAATTTGAAAAAATGAGAGAACATGGTTCTTGTGAGAATTACTTGAAATATACCAAGAGCATAGTAACTAATCAATAACTACTTTTTATTTTGAATCAATACACATGTGAGTATATTTCACTGTGCTGGGTGCCAAGAAGAACTTTATTAGTTAAAGGAAGAAAGTACAGGAAATAGATCAGGGCAAGGGTCCAAGTAGGTGTTTTTAAACTGACCTGAGCTTCCTACCCATCTCTGGAAATGGTGTGTTTGAGGAGTGAGTGAGCAGTCTGCTAGCCAGCGTGGTTGTGAGGCAGGAGGGGATGCCTGACGGTCAGCCTGTTTCATCGAGAGTGTAAGACACATGCAAGAACATGGCAAGCTTGGGAAAGAGACCCGAAGGCCAGCCGGGAGGGCCTCGCTGGGAAGCTTGTCACTTAGTGGGTAGCAGGTGAAGTACGAGGAGTTTCCAAACGTTGTGGAAGAATGAAATGAAAAGATCATGGAATTTTCCCATGAATTTTTTTAAAGCCCTCTTACATAAAAACCTTTTTGTAAGCAGGCAGGAAACCGACAAGATTGGGTTTATGTTCGTAAAAGAACACCCAAGACGGAGTTGAAAGAAAGTTGAGGGGAGAGGGTGGCAGCAGGGACAAGGGCAGTGCTTGGGAGGTAGTTGCAGAGATGGACAGAAGAAGGAAAAGCAGTCACTGAAATAGAGGTGAGAGGACCATGTGATGGGAGGAAAGGAGCCCAAGGCCAAGGATTCTCCCTTGAGAGGCTGCATGGTGTTCCGGAGACAAAAGCAGAAAGGGCTTTGTTCTGCAGGAGCAGGGGGGTTTGAGGTGCTTTGGAACACACATCACTGTTCATCCCAGGTACTCGTAAAGCCCTCTCTACCCAAAGCCACAGTTCAGCGTGAAAGGGTTTTCTGAGGTACAGATATGACTCAGTTTAATACATCATGGAGCGTCTACATAAGGCCAGAACACCCCCTCCAAAGCTCGCTCGCTATTTTTCTATCTAGCTTTCCTTCCTTGGGCATTTGCTCAGCCAGGAAAACCATATTCACGTTTTGATTGCCATCTGACAAACCAGCCGCGACACAAACCTCGGCAGGGCCTTCCTCCCCAGGAGCAATTTGTCAAACTGAATTGGAGCCCCTTTACGGTAGGCTCGGATGCCCTTCACGGAGGCACCTTTCAGTCGTTTCGGACGGGGGACCAAGGTTTCACCCGTGTCTGTGGCGTGTTTTCTCTAAGAAATGAAATCTATACTTTGTGGTGAACCTTTTCTGCCAGCGGAGTCCCACAGAGGGGAGGGTCCTGCTAATCAGCTGACAGTCCAGCTTTCACTTACAAAAAAAAGAACAAAAATTTTTTAAATCCTAGATTACATGGAGCCAGAATTGCAGGCATGGCCATTGCTATTTCTTTTCAGCTGGCGTGCTTTGGGCTAACGGTTTGTTATTCTCATCAGAGTTTATGTCCAAGCCGAGCCCTACCTTCCCCAGTTGCTGCTCCGTGAGAGAAAAGGCGTCCATGAACGCCTGGGCGATCACGGACAGACAGCCGTCTATGTGCGGCGTCTTCTTAATGTCGAAGACGAACTGAGGGTTCTTCAGGATGTTCACCCAGAAGCGCAGAGGAAGGCTGTTGGGAAGGAGAGAAACATCTCTTTCAAAGAGGGCATTCGTATCGGGCCGATGTTCTCAGAGTTTGTAACTGGGCGTTTGGTCCTTGTAATCGCAGTGGACAAGTCTGGCGTGGCAAGCAAGCAACAGAGGGCAGCATTGCTGAGAGAGAACAGGGAAAGGGTTAAGCCGATGGGGCTACTCCAGGGACAGAGGGGACAGACTCGAGGAGGACGGCTGCTTTGAAAGGGAGTGGGGACTGGTCCTGGAGGTGCTTGAAACTACCGAACCTGGTGACCAGTGACTGGCCTCCGCTCAGCCTGGGTGCTCCCAAGACCAAACCCTGGAGTCGGTGCTGCCTCAGAGTCGCCGTTTAGGGCAGGGTAGAACTGCCCGGTGAACTTCTGAGACTCTTGCTGGGAGTAGAAAGCCCCGTCTTTCTCTCTCGGAGCTGCTGCTGGTCTCCAGCTGCTGCCCTTTGCAGTGAACAGCCCCCAGG
>NW_022103898.1:33901375-33903968 GCF_000313985.2 Echinops telfairi
CTACATGGCCGCCATCTCTCGCACCTGGATTACAACTCCCTGCACGCCCCCACCCCCCACCCCTTAGCACCTCCTTCTCCATACAACTACCAGGGGTCCTTTCAACCAAGAATCAGATTGTGCCTCTCCCCTGCTCAAAATCCTGCCTGGCCTTCCATCTCCTTGCAGGTGAGTGCCGGATGGATGTGGCCCAGTGCCCACATCACCTGCTACTCGGCACTCATCCCAAAGACACTGGCCGCTTTGAGGTTCTTCAAGCAAACCAGACAAGCGCCTGCCTCAGGACGTGTGCTCCTGTCACCTGTCTTCCTGAAACAGTTGCCCCAGGTGATCCGGAGTTGTGCCCTCACCTTTTTCAAGACTTGGCTCAAAGTCACTGTCTCAGTGCAACCACCTCTAAACCTCTCTCTGCGGACGGGCTCTGTTCTCCCGCCCCACGCGCTCCATCATGCTTAGGCCTTCTCATGTGCTAGCACCTATTTTCGTTACTGTTTGCCTTCACCCACTCAAGAGCACTGGTGGGCCTGTTGGGTGAGAATTGGCTTGCCTACCACAAGGTTGGCAGTTCAAGCCTAGCAGCCACTCCGAGGGAAAAAGCTGCGGCTATCCGCTGCTGTAAAGATGCCCAGCCTTGGAAACCTCTCTATCGGGTCACTACGAGTCTCGGAAACCTCTCTCTAGGGTCACACTAAGAGTCAGAGTTAACACAGTAGCAGCCGTTTGGTGTATTGGGTTCTTCACAAATGTAAACTCCTCGAGGACACAGATTTTTGCCTATTCTGTTCCCTAGGTGATGCCAATGGTTCACACACCAGGCTTGCGTCCACCTAAAGGTGCTTTGGAAGAAAGGCCTGGCTATCTTTTTAATTTATTTTTTAATCAGCCACTGAAAACCGTCCGGAGCACAGTTCTACTCTGACACACCAGGAGTAGAAACTGACTAGACAGAAAGGAACTGTGGTCTCTATCTCCAGCTCTCAGAACAGGCACATCACGGGCCCTCAATAGCTGCATAGAAGCTTGAGGGCTGTCGAGGTCGATCTCTGGCCTCCACCATCTGGCTGCCGGGTCTTTCTATTGACGCAAGGCACTTTGGGCACTACTGCGCCAGCTGCTGCCCCTGCTCAGACGCACTGCCATCCCGGTGACGATGGGCTGCAGCACCCACACCTGGTGCGTGACTAACTGTGTAGAGGGCCTGAACTAGAACCCAGAACTTGAGCCGAGAGGTGGGCTGGAGCAGGGCTGACTGGGAGGCGTTTGACACAGACTATGGAACCACAGCTTTTTCTAATCCTTCATGGTCATGGCCCAGCTGACGCCAGTGCTTGGAATGGCTTGGACATGAACTGAGAAGACAGCTTGGAGATTGCAAAGCGACTGATTCTTTTAGGGACAAATAGCAGAATCTGCTCTAATGAAACCACTGGGAGATCATTCCCGGAGACTAATTTCTCATCCTCCTGGTCAAGCTAACGCTGGGCTAACATTTTAGTAGGCCTTTTCCCTTACATTCAGGAGAACAGGTTTTGTTTATTCTGAAAGAAAAGAATTCGCAGCTCTGTACTGGTTTTCATTGTTTTAAAACAGCAACAATGCAAGACACGATTCCGACTTACCAAGCACAGCATTTCAGACACCAGGACAAAGAACTCTTTCTCCCTCTCTGTCCCCTCAGTTTTAGTTCCCAGTCTGCCCCAGATTCTGGAAAACTGTCAGTAACCGTCCACACGCCCACCTGTTTGTTTTCCAGATATGGACCACATCAGGATCAGTGATTTTTTTGTTTTCAGCCTGGGCATCCAAAAAGTCAAAGAAGTATTTTATCGCAAACGGGGCTCTGCTGTTGGGTAAACTCCAAATGCTTCTGAAAAGCTTCTCGAGCACAGAATGAATGGCCACCTGAAAGGAGACAGTGGATGTGTGTGAGTTAAAACACGTACGACGTGCCAGGTAGACGTGGTGAAAACTCCGCAGACCAGGAAGCGCACGCTTCTGGACTAGGATGCGAAAAGACGGAGAAGAAAAGCCAAAGCGAACGTCAGTCGAATCGTCTACAAGGCCAACCCTCGAGTGCGGGAGCAGGGTCTGTCCCGGGGATCTGTGCCCAGGCTTCAATTCTGTTCATAAAGTTTTTTGCGGATGGCAGTGCTGCCTAGCCAGCAGGGGACGCTCTCAGACGTTTCTAGCAGTTGAATTGTCTGTGGTGGGACCTTGTACACAAACCAAGGCTCTGCCACTGGTTGGCTCGAACCAGCCCTACTCAGTCTGGGAAAACACAAGTGGTGTTGCGGTGTCTCGGCCATTTTCCCGGTTGCATCTCTCCATCATCCTGTTTGGTTGTGTCCTTTCCAAAGCCTTCGAGTGTTAAACAAAACACCAAATAGGCAGAGCTCTGTGGGACAGCTGAGAAAATCAAGAGGCTTGGCTGCCCTCTGCTCACTAAACAAATCGACTAAAGCTCTAAGCGGATTCTCAGCTGTCATCTGAAGAAGGCTGCCCGTCAAGTTACTGGGGCCAGGTGTAGATAATAGCATTTTTATTGCTAGTCGTTTCAGGGGAGGGGAAAAAAAAGGAGACCACCACAGATTTC
>NW_022103898.1:33904110-33915562 GCF_000313985.2 Echinops telfairi
ATCAGTAAGATTTACTTGGCCTTATAGTCACTGACACACACCCCCGTCAGCCCCCACACACTTGCATTTCATTTGCAATTCAAAGAGTTTTATTGCTCATCGATAATAGGGAGTAAAGAAAAAGGAATAATTATGCTGTCAACCTGAAAAATAACAACAGTGAAATGGTGAGTCCTGGGGAGCGGGGATGATAGGAAGGGCCTGATGGAAGATGCCAGTGTGGAAATTTGTAAAGTGCCGTTATCTTGGCCGAGTTTATATAAAAAGCAAGGGGGTAGGAGGCGTTTACAATTTAAACTTTCAGTTTGCTTTGCTAGAAGGCACAAGGGATTTGTAACATTTTCACACTTGAGTGGAAATTAAGTCAAACACATCATCCGCCCCCAAGGTAGCCGTAAAAGTGGCCCCTGAACAGTAAGTGTACCTTGGTCGACAGCAGCTTTGTCAGGTACATTTCTTTTACTTTGAACTTGTGCTTCCCTCGATGTCTCTTTCCTTGCACATCCTGGAACGCCTCTGAATCTGGTAAGATCTGAAGGGAAGGAAGACAGAGCCCACGGGTTACCCACGGAGACAGGCCCTGCCTCGGAAAGTGCTCGCCGGGTCTCGGGAAAGCCTGAACTCACCAAGTGGCAGTGGTCGTCTGAGTATTCCACCTCTGAACGGCCGGAAAGATGAGGGGAGAGAGAGCAGTCCGTTAAAAACACGACCATGGGCTAATTGCCCATCTCATAAAACGCCCAATTGTGCTATAAACCGAAGAGGTTAGGCGAGCTCTTCATAGCTGCATTGTTTTAGCCCCTGTTGCATCTGAAGGAGCCCTGGTACCGTAGTGCTTAACTCCTTGGGCTGCCGACTGCAAGGTCAGCAGTTTGAAACCAGCAGTCCCTCTGAGGGGAAAGAGATCAGGGATTCTGCAGTCCCAGACACGCTCCGGGGGGCTTCGACTCTGTTCTAGGATTACTTTGAGTCGGATTCCTGGATGGCAATGGGTTTGGTTTTTGGTTGCATCTGATCTTCTTAAGAACCGTGTAGTATGGGCCAGAGGCTTACAGATCCTTACAGATACTTCTGTACCTGGTGGGGCTGTGGACTAGGCATTGGGGTGTTAACCTCAAGGACAGCAGTTCAAGACCACCAGCAATCTTAGGAAGACAGCTGGGGCTGTCTGTGCCCGGATAGATTTAGCCTTGAAAACCACATAACGGGTCGCTCTCTAGGAGTTGGGATCATCTCAGTGGCAGTGGGTTTGTGTTGTTGTTGGAGCTACCAAGCATATCGCAATGAAATGAAAAGATCAAGTTCTTGCTCCGGGGGTCCTGGTCACAGAGTGGTTATGGGTTGGGCCGCTAACTGCAAGGTCAGTAGATCAAAACCATCAGTCTCTGAAACCTATCATGGGAGTGATGCAGGAGAAAGATGGGGATTTCTAGTTCTATAAGGAGTTACAGTGTTGGAAACTCACAGGGGCAGCCCTGCCTTGTTCCACAGGGCTGCCAGGAGTCTGCATCGACTCAGGGCAGTTTGGTTTTAGTTTAGTTTTTGCCCTGTGGGGGGCAGTGGTGGATTAGTGTGAAGTCTCGCCTTCCCTGCATGGGACTCAAAAAAAAAAGCAAACAGAGGGCTATCGAGTCGATGCTGACTCATAGCAACCCCATAAGGAGAGCCTGGTTCAATTCCTGGCCAGCATACCTCCTGCGCAGCTGCCACCCATCTGTCAGTGGAGGCTGGAGCGTGTTACTAAACTGCTGAACAAGTGGCAGCAAAGCTTCCAGACTGAGACAGACTAGCAAGAGAGGGCACGTCTTGCTACCTACTTCTGAAAAGCAATCGATGACAATTATGGTTCTGACCTGCAATCAATCATGGGAGTGATTCAGGGGTGGGCAACATTCCGTTCCTTTGTTCTTGGGGTCACCCTGAGTCTCAAGTCAACACAGCAACAGCTGATGGGAACCCCCCCAATTCTTACTTGGATAGAATTTACATTCTAACTGACAGGGGACACTGAAAGACTAATTCAGGCGCCCTCAAACTACGGCCCGCAGGCTCATGCGGCCGGCCGAGGACATTTATCCCGCCCGCCAGGTGTTTTTGCCCCGTTTGTTTTTTTACATCAAAATAAGATATGTGCAGTGTGCATAAGAATTTGTTCATAGTTTTTTGTTGTTTTTTTAACTATAGTCCGGCCCTCCAACAGGTCTGAGGGACAGTGAACTGGCCCCCTGTTTAAAAAGTCTGAGGACCCCTGGACTAATTACATAAAGGATTCTAGCATCGTCATTCCAGTAAGGACAGTGAAGATAAAGCACAAGCTGAGAGAGTGTCTGGTGCGGGTGTCCGCGGAAGGCATGTCTGATGGCCCAGTGACCTCACGGAGCTGGTCCAAGGGCCCGAGGTCTGACGAAGGGCGAAGGGGTGGCACTCAGAGAGCCAATGGGACAGTGACGTGGTCAGCAGGGACTAAACAGGGTGAATGGAGGGCTAAGAGCAGAGTGGAGGGAGACTCGAATATTTTGAAGTGCCAATGGAAAGGAGGCAGTGTCAGGGGAGGAAAGAAATTACAGATGGCACACGAGGTTGCTGACAGCCTACGAGCGCTCCGAGAGCCAGGCCGTATCCCGGAGCCATCTTGGAAGGCTGCTTCCATGGCAGCTGACCACAGCCAGGAGGCTCAGGTGCCGCTGGCAGACACGCTCTGGGTGGGAAGCGGGGGCAGCTAGGGGCAGCAGGGAGGGGGAATGGGGTTAAGTTCAGTGCTGGATGGTGAGGGAGTTCAGAATTTTTCCTTCTGGCAAGGAGAGGAGGAAGTCATCGACTTGAGTAAGGGAAGCTGTGTGGGGCTGATCTCTGAAAAAAGGAAGGAGACACATGGGGAAACACAAAGGACAATGTCTCGAGAAACAGGGTCGGATTGAGCGGTGTCGAGGACCAAGGTCAAGATGAACCTCAACTTAGGGTATCCCCAACTGCCTGCTGTGTGCCTTTCTCCCGGGACTGCCGGGCTGCCCACTCAGAGACGGTTGATGGGGCAAGAGTGTTGGTGGTGGTTCACCGCTGGATTGGAAGGACAGGGGAGACAGGGAGAGCCACTGGTCAGGGATGAAGCCCACAGGCTGTTTGGAGGTGCCACAAAGAGATCGCTGCGACCAGGTCCCCAGGGATCCCACTTGTCAAAGGCCCCACCTATGAAGGCTCCATCTTTGAAACCTGACACCCAGCACTTCCACGGGACAGCCACTGCTGGCCAGATGGCCCCTCCTTCCTGAGAGCTGACAAAGGGGACGAGTCCAAAGGGTGTCCGCACCCTCCCCCAGTCATCCTCTGTCTAACCAGGAGCCTGGTGGTCCCTGCTTGCGGTGGCCAGGTGTTGGGTGCAGCAGTCTGGAGCCTGTGGGTGGGAGGGCCAGCCCCTCCAGAGGGCTGGCTCTTTCAGCTGGAGTGTGGCTCCTGGGGAGACCACCGGGGACAGGACCCAGGGAAGTTCTCCGACACCTGAAGACTGCCTTTAGGCCCTCAGACTAATGGGGAAGTGCATGAGTTTAGAAACTGGCCCTCAGCTTTCCCATAAAAATGTCCTCTATCTGGAACCCTTGGGTCGAGCCATAGCCCTGGTGGTATAATGGGTAGGCATTGGGCTGCTAACCACAAGGTCAGCAGATTGAAACCACCAAGAGCTCAATGGGAGAAAGATGGAGCAATATGGGACTTTCTACTCCTTCCTAATGCTGCGACCCTTTCATACAGTTCCTCATGTGGTGGTGACCCTCAACCATAAAATTACTTTCATTGCTACTTCATCACTGTTATTTTGCTACTGTTATGAATCAGGCAACCCCTCGTTCGACCCCCAAAGGGGTTGCGAACTACAGGTTGAGAACCGCTGAATTACAGCCTCCGAAACTCATGGGCAGTTCTAACCAATCCTATTGGGTTGCCAGGAGTCCAAATTGGCTCAATGGCATGGAGAGTTTTTTTAGGGAGTGGGGTGGGGAGGACAAAGGTTAACAACCTCAGCTGCTGACTAAGAGGGTGGCGGCTGGAGTCCACATAGAGATGCCTCGGAGGAAGGGCCCGACAATCTACTTTGGACACGAATGCAGCCTTGTGAACCCTGGGGCGCCCAGTGCTCCTGGGACACAGCACGGAGCTGGTGCTCTGGGTCTACTCTCTCTCGCTCCACCTTCTGGGAAGTTTCTAAGTGCTGTAGCTGGTGAGGTGGGTAGTCACATGACTTCCTAAGTGGGTTATCTTGTTTGCTCAGTGCTTGCAGGGCTGTGAGATTTATCTGTGCGCTTCCTTCTCTCTGTTTGCCCAAAGGATCCTGTCTGCTGGCCCCCACCCCATGGAGGAGCTGGATGGAGCTCGACAGGGGTGAGGTTCTGCCTTGAGTTGAGGGCTGCATAGAGACAGTGCCTTCCTCGGCACGGAGCACCTATTTACATTTTAATTTTCCTTCTCCCAGGGCTCACTGTCGTCTTAGCACCAGAGACAGATGGAGCGGGTTTCTCTCTGCTTGCAGAGAAGATGAGGCAACAACTCAATCTCACCTTCCTGGCAATGCATCAGAGAGGCAAACGGCGGTCGTTTATAAAGCTGGGCGAGAACAAAAGGTTAACGGTATCATATTGGTTACCTGAAGTAAAATTCGCTATCTTCTTAAAGACTTTTATAGTGGATCCGTTTGATATCTGAAAGCAAAGATAAAACATAACGGGGTTAGAAACTGAAGGCATTTCCCAACTGCACCCAGGAATTAAATGGCTGGATGGATCAGACAATCCCTTACTACCGAATCAACTATTTATCGAGAACCACTATCCATCAGGCACTGTGCTGGTGGCTGGGCTAACACAAGCATACATTGTCTCTGCCTTCAAGGAGCTCATGGTAGAGGGAAAAGAGCAGCAGAACTCACCCGAGGGGAGGGAAGGGAAGCACTGAGAAGGCGGCCGCCCAGATATCACAGTTAAATGGCAGCCACAGGAACTACGTCCTCTTCAAACCTGAGATCAGGAGAACTAGATGGTGCCCCACTACTGATACTGACTATTCTGACGGGGGCAAGATTGAATGGACGAAAAACTCAAGTAGAACACAACATTAATGCCTTAAAAAGGCCAAACCTACTAGACTGCAAGAAACGAAACAACCAAGACTATCTCCTAAGAGGACCTTTGAACATGAAATTGAAACCATCTCTGTGAGCAAGTCACCCTTCAGCCAAGTAACAGATTCACTTACAAAATAAACAGTATCCCCTGTGACTAATGTGCTTCCTCAAACAACCAGTCAACATTTACCCAAAAACAAAGATGAAAAGGCAAGGAGGGGAAAGGAAGCTAGATTGATGGTATCAGAACAAACAGAGCAGAAACAATGAGAGCGCCAACATATTGCAAAAGTTGTAACCAATAGTACAGAACAACTTGCATGAAAATTGTTAAAGGGGAAGCTAATTTGCTGTGTAAGCTTTCACCTAAAATGCAATGAAATATTACAGAAGATAAATAAACTCACTATAGTATTTGGTGAAGAGAGTGATTAGGAGAAGCAGGGAGGTACTTCTAAGGGGCAGGTAATGCTGTGTTGAGTTGAGTGCTAGTTATTAGAACATATGCTCACTTTGTGATGATCCATCCAACTGTACACTTAGAACTTGTCCCCCCCAGGTGTATATCCGATTTCTTTAAAAAACTAACAAAAACAATGAAAATTGCACCTACCACTTATTTGTTTATTAGATCTATTTTTTAAAATTTCAGTGTGCCATTCCAGAACCATGCTTAAAGGAGATTGATAAGAAGTGAACCGCTCAGTGAAGGTGCACCCAGGTGTATATGTATCTGTGTAGCCACCTCCCCAGATCCAGAGAGACAACACAGGGGGGCCTCAGCAGCGCCCCCACCCCTGTGTTCTCCCAGTTAGGAACCACTCCACCTCATCTAGAGGTAACCCTTCTGATTTCCATCACCTCTGTTCTAGACTACCACACAAATGGAACTATACCAGTGTTGGACCCTTTCGGTCTGCTTCTCAGGGTCTTGGATGTACTATTCATGTATTAGGTAGGTTGCTGTGTTTCATGACTGGTTGGTGTTAGTCCACTGTATAAATATGCGACCCCCTACAATCACCATACAAGAGAAGGAACAAGAGTATTCATACATGCTCCAATGAGGTAGACTGACACTGGCTACAACAATGGGCTCAAACATAACAGCCCTTGCGAGGATGGTGCAGGCCTGGTGGAGTTTCATTTTGTTGCTCACAGGCTCACAGCGGTTCGGAACCAACTTGACGGCACCACGGCCATCACCGACCGCTTGGGAAAGGAAGACTGGGTAGTGCAAACAATGAAACTGCCAACGGAAAGGCTGGGTGTTTGAGTCCCTCCAGGGCCACCTGGAGGAGCCCGGATGGCACAGTGGGTTATGCATTGGGCTGTTAACCTCAAGGTTAACCAGCTGCTCTACTCCCGTGAAGAGTGACCATTTTGGAAACCCACAGGGACAGTTGTACCTCGTCCTCTAGGGTCACCGTGAGTCGGAACCATCAACTCCAGGGCAGTGACTTTGGCTTTGGTTTGGAGAAGCACCTTGAAAGAAAGGCCTGGTGATCTTCTTGGGGAGGTAGGTGGGGGTGGTGATTCATCCCCGAAACCCCTATGGAATCAGTTCTATCTGACACCCATAGTGTACACGAGTCAGAATCAAACAATTTGATGGCACCTGGTGAATATTTGGGAAAAAATTAAAAAAGAAAGGGACCTAAAATCTCTTCTTCTAACCTATTTCATGTTGATTATACAAAACTGCCTAAGAAGCACCAAAGGATTGAAGTCTAATTTCCTTCAGGGTGAACCCACAGAGGCAGGTCCCTAAACACAGTTGTCCTGCCAGCTGTGCCCATCAGCCACTGGCTCCAGCCAGGGACCTCCATCTTCGGGGGGAGGTGGGTCTGGACAGGGGCTGGCTGGGGCCATCAGCCTCTGCAAAGTGAGGATCCTTAACCCTTACTGGGCTACTTGGCAACGGCGCTGGGATTACCTACCCCATCCCCCACACCCCTTGAGCCACTCACAGCTTCCGGGCTGCCCTTTTGTCAGTTCCCTTCCACACGTGCTGCAAGGAAAGTGGGTGCCCAGTGCAGGCTCCCCCCTCGCAAAGGCTGCACTGCGTTGATGAGTGCATCTGAGCGTTGCTACAGGATTCCTCCCCAGGAGGGGCTGCTGATGCCCAGTGTCGACGCCAATAAGTATCTTTTTATAAAAGGAAGTTGGTGATTCATTCTGGGTAATTGTCAACAGGCGAATCCTAAACGGGTCCTGTGGAGTGTTGAGCCAATACTCCGCTACTGTCAGACGCTTTGTTTTGCCCAAAAAGCAAGCACCCCCCACTCTCTCATCACAACCTCCCCCCACCCCCCACCCCCAAGCCGGGCCTTCCACAGGCAGCGGTGCCAGAAGCTCACATGGCTTTTCAAGAGCTGGCAGCCACCCGGTGCTGGCACTGTGCTCGGGCATTAAGACAGCGTAGATGCAACTTGCACTAAGGAGATTTTACTCTCAAGTGATCTCCCGAGACAAGTGGAAAACATTTTATTAGTGGATGTGTTGTGTGTGTGGTGTGTGTGTGTGTGTGTGTGTGTGTGCACGCGTGTGACACAGTGCATTTCTAACTTCCACAGCTGCTCTGGGGTTGGTAAATGTCCCCACCCCATGTGACACTCTAACACCATTCTAAAAGCAGAAAACTAGTTTATTTACAGATGTTTGGAGAGGGGAAGGTTTCCGTTTTCTATTTATTTCCCCTGTGTCAGCTGCTGCAGGACTGAAGACAGAAAGGGCCGGAGAGTCCCAAGCATTAAAAGCCCCATGCTGTCTGTCTCCCGGGTGGGCCAGTGCTCTTCCGGGAGGGACTCATTAATCGTCCCACATTCCTGTGGCAGGGAGCATCCTATGGCCACTCCTGGAGGGGTGACAGGCAAATTAAATCAAAGAAAGATAAATGTCACTAGATGGGCTTGCAGTGGGCATGTGCCTGCCGCCGAGAGGGGAAATGCTACACAAGGCAGCTTCACAGGGAACCTTCCCAGCTTCTCTGGAAACATGGGATTCGGGAAGGTGGCAGGAGTGACAGGAGATCTGTTCAACATCAGAATGAGCAGTTGGGGCCATCCTGGGAGAAACAGACCAAACATCTGTAAAGCAAAGCCATTATTGAAATAAACAGGAACCCTGGTAGAGTATGTGGCTATGTGCCAGGCTGCGAACCAAAAAGTCAGTGGTTTGAAACCACCAGCCCTACCACAGGAGAAAGATGAGGGTTTCTACTCCCGTAAAGAGATACAGTCCCAGAAACCCACAGGGGCACTTCTACCCTGTTCGAGTCGGCATGGACTCGATGACAGGGAGCTTGGATTTGAGTTTGGACACACTCTGTACAAGGTGTCTTGGCGGCACTGTGGAGCAGGGCTGCTAACTGAAGTTCAGAGGTTCAAACCCACCAGCAGCTCCACAGGAGAAAGATGAGGCTGGTTGTTCCTGTCAGCGTTTGCATCTCCAAACCCGGGGGGAAGGTGGCTGTGGTCTCAGGGCTTCCATCAGCCTCCATCAGACGCGTAAGTCTGGCCTTTGTTATGGTTCTGAGTTTTGTCCAGGACTTCCTTGTGGAATCCTGATCTGAGCAACCAGTAGTGGAAGCCAAGCACCACCTCGAGTTTCTGCTCGTAAGCTAGTGGAGCCCGTGGCTCCTGGGCTTCATTCTCTGCTCCGGACTATTTACTGAAGTCTTTCATTTTCTTCGCCAGCCTTTGCGCCAGCCTCTCCTCGCGAGAAAGCCGGGGCTTCCTACTCCTTGAAGAGTTACAGTCTCAGAAACCCACCCAGGCAGCTCTACGCTGTCCTGGAGGGTCACAAGGCATCGGAATGGGCTCGGAGGCAGCAAGGGAGGGATATCTTTTGCTCTGGACAAAGCTGCTTTTGAACTTGGCAGACTCCAGTCACTCCTCACCCACGCAGGCTGTCAGACACGGTGTTCCTGGGCAGTGTTACGTTAGCTGTCCCCCAAGGAGATTTCTGTATAGTAAAATGCTACCTTTAGGACATAGATGGGAGATAATTCCATAAAAATAGATCGTCTGAAATAGAAGCTGAAACCATATGAAACTGCCATTTTGGGTAGGTGGAAAAAAAAGGGTCAAGCATTGGCTCAACTTAAGAGAAAAACTGGAGTGTTAATCTAAGAATTTTATGGAATGTACAAGTGTGCTTAATACAATTGAATGATGGATTGTCATAAGATTGGTAAGAGCCCCCCAATAAAATGATTAATTTAAAAAAAAGAGAATTTGATGGACAATCATCCTGCCTGAACCATGGTGATACTTTTTTCTTATTAAAACCAAACAAACAAAATGCAGCTATCACCAGAAAGTACAATAATCTGTACAAATCACTCCCCCAACACACGTACTAGTATCCCATTCCTGAAACCTGCCTTCCTGTTTCACGTGGAAACAGAATTCTCGTTAGCTTAGCCTCACCCCAGCAGCTAGCGATCAACACTGCTCCTCTCACCACAGCACCTACGGGACCACCCCCTACCCTCACCCCCGACACACACACACACACACACACACACACACACACACACACACACACACACACACACACCCCACCTCACCCCCGATGCTCCAAGGCTAGAAGCAGACGAAAACACGGAAGAATCTTTTTCTCAGGGCCAGAGGCATGACCTTACTCCGTCCTTCAGTGCAGGAGGCTCAGGCGCATCCAAGCGTCTGGACGGGCCTGATAGAATGTTCCCAACAGACTCGTCAAAGCAGGCACTTGCGATCCCTGACACTCACGGCTCGGCTCTAAAACCAAACAAAAATCCAAATTCGCTGCCTTCGAGTCTAAGGTGGACTCAGAGTGACCCTCGGGGATGAGGAGAGCTGCCCCTGTGGGTTTTGACACTGTAAATCTTTACAGGAGTAGGGAGCCCGTCTTTGAATGGCTGACCTGAGGGCTCCCTTGGCTCTGAGCTCTAAAGGACTCCTGAAACCAGAGACATGCTCCCAGGGCTCCAGTGTCCCTCCTGTTTAGTTGGAATTTAGCCCCACTTTCCCCCCACCCCCACCCCAGGGGACAATTAGAGGTAGTGCCGAGAGCACTCCACGGCTGTGGTTCTCAATCTTCCTAATGCCGCAACCCTTTAATACAGTTCCTCATGTTGTGGTGAACCCCCCCCCAATTATAAAATCATTTTTGTTGCTATTTCATAACTGTCATTTTGCTACTGTTATGAATCAGACAACCCCTGTGAAAGGGTCGTTTGACCCCCAAAAGGGTCAAGACCCACAGGTTGAGAACCGCTGGTCTAGGGTCTCCTAGAAACTCAGTGGAGGTCTAAGGACCACAGCTGGCATTCTACCCGTCTCTAGCAGATTGGTAAGCCTGGTCTTGGCGAAGGTTTTGAATCTTGTTCTACATCTTCCTCCCACGCTGTCTAGGACTTTCTATTTCGAACCTGTCATGTGATTCTTTTTATATCAGAGCATTGGGGAGAAGAGCTGTGTGACCTTGGACAAGTCCTGTAACCTCTCCGTGCCTCCAAATGGGAATAATCACAGCACCCAGCTCATCGGACTGTTCAGAGGACTAAAATTAGCTGCCATCGAGTTGCTTCTGACTCATGGCAGTGCCGTGTGCTTCAGAGTGGAGTGGGCTATTTAGTAGCTGGTTTGTTGGACATAGATCGCCAGGTGTTTCTTTGGAGGCACCTCTGGGTAGATTAGAACCTCCTCCAGTGAGCAGGGGAGCACTCAGACAGTCGGTGCCACTCAGATGCTCCAAGAAGGTGAAGTCCTTAGAAGACACGCCACAGGTGTTGGTTAAGTAAATGGGCGTCTGAAGCCATCCGCGCTGTGCGCTGTTAGAGAACTTTGGGGGATAGCCCACTCCCTTTACCTTACTCTCAGCCAACACAGCCAACAGGAAGGCCCACCAGCCTTGCCCAACAGACCCTTTGGGACATTGCCTTGAGCTTTTCATGCCATTTGAATGGCAAATTTGGCATCAGCAGTGACCACTTCTGCATTCGGGCACACCTGTTCCCAGGGCACTCTCAAAAGCAGGGTGGTTCAATGCCTCTCCAAGCCTCAAAGCTCAGCACAGAGGGGACATCTGGAGAGAGAGAATCCCCAGCCTGATAAATCACAGCCCCCTCCCCCGCCCCTCCCCCCCAGGATGCCACATCACAGCAGACTGTGTGTGATAGCACATTTTGTAAAGGGTGACAAGGGAGGGCAGCTGAGGGTGGGGAAGTCCAGACCTCAGAGAAGCCACCAGCAGGGCCACACTGGAGGACACACACACACACCCCTTCTCCCAACTGGTCCCGCCAGATCCAGAACCACACACAACACACACACACACACACACACACCC
>NW_022103898.1:33916287-33919195 GCF_000313985.2 Echinops telfairi
TTCCGCCAGATCCACACCACACACACACACACCACACCACACCACACCACACCACCCCCCCTCTCCCAACTGGTCCCACCAGATCCAGAACCAAGGGCAGTCCCTTCCTTGGAAGCTGAGCAGCAGGCAGTTAGGATGCATTTGGAGAGGATTTAATTATAGGGGAGAGAGCTGCCTCTGGCTTAATGTGTTGGTAAAGACAGTGGCATGCTTAACCCCTTGTCTGCCCAGGACCGGAGGAGACTCTTCTCAGGGAAGCAGGGTTCGTGGAAGCCCCAGCCTCACGGGGCAGTGGTGGACATTCAGTGAGCTGCTGTGTGGGAACAGGGCCCGGAGATCTTGTTAGTAGCACACCAAGCCAAGCCACTGCCATGTGATGCCCTGGGTTGGCGGGGATGCCAGCCAACAGGTGTCGGAGCATCACCGGCAATTTGGGGCCCTGGGGCTGCATGTGGCACAGGGATAGGCTGGTTCTGGGGAGACCAGCTACATGCTGTTTCCCCCGCGGCCAGAACACAGCGAGACGAAGCAGGCTCCCACTCCAGCAGCCGGGACTTTGTTTAGACAGGAGGAGGAACTGGCCGTCACTAAAGATTAACGTTCAGACCTAACTAATTTGGACTAATTGGAGGGAGGTGAGTCTGAATCACTGAAAACTCCGAATTAGACCCTATTTTTAAATGAAATATAGTTTTTGCTTTCAAGCCCGTAGAGTGACTCAAACAAGGGTGCCTTAGTAAAGTGAATAAGAGTGATAATTAGCATCTTGTCTCTTTGGAGGGAAATGCTGGAAAAAATACTTTTTTTCCCCCTCCTGCATTGAAAGGGCACAAGCAAACCTCCTGTCGCATGCCTGCACGCTCCTGCATCTGCCGGGACCGGGTTCAAGGACAGGTTTCGGTGCCCAAGGGAGGTGCTGGGTCTTTCTCTCTGTGCTTCAAAAGGGTATCGGAGTTGGTCTGAACCCAGAGAGCGCCAGCCAACGACCTCCCCCTTTCCTTCAAGGCCCCTGCGTTTATTTGCCTTACCGCTCAGCATTTTAAACAAAAGGAGAACCCTCTAAGCTCTCATGTCCTCGTCCGTGTCATTTATTACCACCATGCGGCACGGCTGGGGTATGAGGCCAATAAATCATTTGGACGGGAAGTGGCTACAGGCTGGATTAATTTCATTATCATCCTTAAGCAGATAGGTGTCTAGCACGGCCCATGTCTCTAGCGAAGACGGATGCTTGGCCCTCCTGACAGCCCTCCCCTTGACTGCAGGCAGCTGGGGTGGTTCTGGGTTTTCCCTGCCTTGGGGCTCTGCTTCGCTTTCCCCTGTCAGGGGCAATGAGTGGCCATACCCACTTCCTCTGGGGCCCACCTCATGCCAGAGTTGCTACTGAGAAGTCAAACTATCTGGGTCCAATTCTTGGCTCCGCCAGTGATTGGCTTGTACTATACCACCCCTAGCCTCAGTTGACCCACTTATTTATAGTGGGTAAATACAACATTAGAGCATTACCTTGCAGAGAGCCCTGGTGGCACAGTGGTTACCTGTTGGGCTACGATCTGCAAGGTCAGCAATTCAAAACCACCAGCTGCTCCTTGGGAGAAAGAAAGGGCTTACCACTCTCGTTCACAGTCTTGGAAACACTCAGGGGGCGTTCTACTCTGTCCCAGAGGGCTACTATAAGGTGACCAGATGTCCCACTTTTGGCCAGACAGTCCCGATTTTTAACAAATTTTCCTTACATCCTGCGGCATTTTTTAAAAGTCCCAATTTTTTTAAAGAATGCACGACAAGCTAGGGTATACAGTTTTCGGCTGCCATGTGGCTATTTCGCCAGGATATGAGTTTTATCAATGGTGTCCCGCTTTACCAATGTTAAAATCTGGTCACCTTAGGCTACTAGCAGTGAGTTGTTTTTGTTGGTTTTTAATTCCTTTGTAGAAAGAAAGGCATGGTCGTCTGTTCCCATAAAGATTTTACAGTCTTGGACACCTCTGGGGTTCGGTTCGGTTCTGTCCTACAGGGTTACTGTGTGAGTGGGGATGGGCGCAGTTTTACTTCATCGGCCTGCTAGAGGGTTGAGCGGGCTGAAGTTGAAGGGGCAGGCTGAGGACAGCACTTGGCGCAGGGTCAGAGCGCCACCTTAGAACACCAGTTGCCATCCAGCCCCGCGACTCCTGGCGGCCTCATGCGTCCCGAGCAGACTGTGCTCGCTCCATAGGGTTTCAATGGCTGCTTTCGTGGGAGGTAGACTGCCAGGCCTTTTTTTCCAAGTGCTTCGGGGTAGATTTGAACGGCCAACCTTTCGGTTATCGGCCGAGCATGTTACCTGCCTGTACCACCCACAGGCTCCTAAAACCCACTGCCGTCAAGTCTACTCCAAGGCATATTGATTTTCAGACCCCACCAACCTTGATGGAAGCACACAGTCTCCCCCACACCAAACTAAATCAAACCAAACCCCAAACTCCCAAACTCACTGCCAGTGAGTCGATGTCCACTCGTAGTGACCCTAGAGGACAGGTGAGAATGGCCCATGTGAGTTTCCGGTACTGTAACTCTTTATGGGAATAGAAAATCTTACCTTTCCCCTTCTGGTCTTGAACTGCTGATGTTGAGGTTAGCAGTCCAATGCATAATTCATTGTACCACCAGGGCTCCTCCAGGGATTCCTAAGTGCTCCACACATGTTGGCTATTATTGGCTCTCACCCTTACCCTGACCCTCAAGTTTCAGCCAGCATAAAGTCTATCTGCTCTCCATGCACATATGTTCTCCACATCCTGGCAGACTTCCCATGACTGACACCCCAGCCAGAGGTGGGCTTCCCAGACAGATGCTCCAAAGCACAGCACTCAGAATACCACAAAGTACTGCTTTTTGACTGGTCTCTGCCTTTCTGCCCACCAGGGCC
>NW_022103898.1:33920485-33921940 GCF_000313985.2 Echinops telfairi
AAATGCCAAAGCAGGTACGCACACTTCCCTTTCACACGTATTCACACACTGAGGCACAATATCTGACTGTCTCCTGTGGGCTCGGTGGAGGGGGAGACTATGTAGCCCAACACCTCACGGGTCACCTTCTGGCCCAACGGCCACATGTGGCCTTCAGATGTTTGTTCTCTCTTCCTCTTCCCATACCCCCGACCCCCCTGCACTGTGTTTTCACTTATTATAATTCTAGTGCCACTTCAGTGGAAACACTTAAAGACTGGGAGATTTTTTTAAAAAGCCTTCTGATTGCTCTTTAAAAAAGAAAACTCTGAAAGGTGAACAGGTGGACCTCGGGGCATTTTCAGGGCAGGGAACCCTTCCTACGGGACACTGCAAGGGAAACCCAGGACACGATACACTTGCCAGGACCCCGGACCCCGAGAGCACCGCATGAACCCTCCTGCAAGCCGAGGACTGTGGTCTCCAAGCGTGTGTCACTAGTGAGCTCACCAGCTGTGACAACCACAGCCGTCACAACAGAACTCACAGCCAGCGCGACAGTTCTGACTCTTGGGACTCTTTATGGGAGTGGAAGACCTCATCTTTTTCCCATGGAGCAGTTAGTGGCTTTGACCTTGCATTTAGGAGCTCCGTGTGGGACCCCTGCAGGGAAGATACCAGGGAGGAAAGATGTGAATGGCGGGGGAAGCAGTGTGTATGTGGTGGGGCAGGAGAGGGAAGAGGCCCGTGGGAACTCACTGGGTTTTCTATACCTTTTTCCTTTAACCCTGATACTGCTCTACAAAATGAAGCCTATATAAAAAAAGTCCATTTTTAAAAAGTCACCCTTCTCCGCATAAAAGAAAGCCTGGGGAGACTGCTACCCTCGAGGCTGTGGGCCTGCAGAGGGCTGAAGGGCTGCTGGCGGCTCAGCTGGTCTGTCCTTCCCTTTTAAGTCAGACCTGCGACCATGAACCTCTGCTGCAGGAGGCGTGCACACAGCTGCTCCTGGTGTTGGGCTGCACTGTGGTTTGTGGCTGGTTGTGGAAGATATGCCTTGGTGTTTCTCACATCAGCCTTGAAGGTTTAGATGGCAGGCTGCCACGCTCGGTCCCCATGTACCCTCAGGCCATCACTAGATGCCACCTCTGTCTGCTGCACCCCCATCTTCCTGAGAGGGTGGGGCGCATCTGTTGGGTACAAACCCAAAGGTGGCAGGGAGGGGATCCGGTCAACTTGTCCCTTGTGGTCATCCTGCTGGGTCCCTTTGCAATCACAGCCACACATCTCTAAGATGCATGGTTCACTGCAGGGCCAGGAAGTGGCCAGTCTGGAGCCAGGTCACAGTCCTGGGTTCCTGGCAGGGACTGCCCCTGTCAGCCTGGACCCTAATCTTTCGTTGTGCTAAAACGGCCTTCCTCTGAAGTCAGGCCCAGGTGAGAACCTCCCCCTCGCCGCACCTTCTCACAGACCCTG
>NW_022103898.1:33922193-33923177 GCF_000313985.2 Echinops telfairi
CGGCTTTGCAGTCTCCCAGGTGAGTCCGCAAAAGCCCGCCCAGCAGTTGCTGCTCCACGAGGAGGGAGACAGCAGAAGACACTTAATGCAGACAGGAAGACGACCTTTCCAGCATGCTGGAGCTAACACCACCGGCTGAGACGCCTGTTAATGACACCCTCCGTATCACAACAAACAAATCACATGCCAGTGTGAAGCACAGCACACACACAGGCGCCTTTCTGTGCTGCTCGATGAAAGGGGGCCCACCAGGCCTCAGGGTCAGCCTTGGCATGCATCTGATTTAAAAATGCAATACATCATCTTTCAATGTCATTGTGGAAGTCTTGTGCTTCCTGGGAGGAGCCCAGTGGAGATGCTCTTTGGGGAGTGCCCTTGTCTCTCTGGGCCCCTGAGCACGACCTCCAGGACCTCCAGGGAGCCACCTGGGTCAGGGCAGGAGGGGCAGCGGGGAAGAACTGCAGAGCCCTGGCCCCGCCTTACCGAGTCCAATTTCATTGAGCTGAAGCCCATAAGGAGAGCCATTTTTGCTTAAAAACGCCTGGAAAATCTTCTCTTTGGCTTGGCCTACAGTGTCACAGTCAAGCACATTGACCGAGATATTCCGACAGACGTCTGCACTCTCGTTTTCGGGGATTTTCTCAAAGACGATGTTTAATGCCTGCAAGGACACAAACAGGTTTCCCAGTCCATTAGAAAAAAGCATTCCTAAAAGACCCAGCCCTTGGTGATGCTAGTACCTCTGAGCACATTCCAACCCACATCAAACCTACTGCCCTCCAGTGCATTCTAACTCACAGTGCCCCTCCGTGACAGACTGAAGTGCTCCCAAGGGCTTCCCTGGGGGCTCTCAATCTTTCTGAGAGCACACAGCCCCATCTTTCTTCCTAGGAGGGGTTGGTGGGTTTGAACTGCTGACCTTTCGATTAGCAACCCAACCCACTTCCCTTGAGTGGATTCCGACTCATGGTCTCATTTTTCTCC
>NW_022103898.1:33924930-33928931 GCF_000313985.2 Echinops telfairi
CCCCAACAAAACTGGACTCATTTGGCATCAAGTCAATTCCAACTCATAGTGACCCTATAAGACAGGGTGCAAATGCCTGTGTTTCCAAAACTGTAAACTGTTCACCAGGAGGGGAAAGCCCCGCCTTTCTCCCTTGGAGCAGGCTGGTGGTTTCAAACTGCTGCTCTGTGGTTAGCAGCCTAACGCTTAACCACGATGCCACCAAGGCTCCTGGGAAAATGATCAGCAAATGGGAAATGTGTGAAAACGCAAATGACAGAGGTGGGGGTGGGGGTGAGGGCTGTGGCTATAGGGTGGCCATGAGTCCAAATCAACTCAATGGCTGTGAGTTTGCACTTCTTGGTTTGGTGGGAATACTCAATAACAACAGTGGCCTGTGCCTCATGGCAACCCCATGTGTGTTAGGGCAGAGCTGGGCTCCACAGGGTTTCAGTCGGGTCCGGCTGATGTGGGCGAAGTACATTGCCAGGCCTTTCTTCCCAAGTACCCAGGCTGCCAGGGTGGACTCAGATGGCCAGACTTTTGGTATGGAAACTGAAGCACAGGGGCCCAAGTAACTTGCCCAAAGGCCATAGCTAGAAAATGGCAGAGCCAGGATTTGAAGGCCTATTTGCCAAACTGCAGAGCTGATGGGAGCCCATCCTGCTATAGTGCCTCCTGGGCTCTCGAAGCTTACTGACCAGCCCCGGGTCCTGCCTACAGTCTAGGAACCCACTTGCTACCTCGATCCCAGGTCTAGGGACAGGCTGGAAGCCGCAGTTCTAAACTAGCCACCGAAGAGGGAGTCTTTGTAAGCAGAGTGGCTGTGTCCCGCCACTCTCCTGCAGTGCTGGGTAAGCTATTGCACAGGGTCCTCAAAGGTAAAGATGAATGGAAAGCACCTTTCATCAGAGCCCCGGAGATCACAGCTTGTTTAATTGTTTTCTAAGTGTTGGTGAAACAGCGTTCTGATAGTGCCCAAAGAGCACAATTATCTTTAACAAAAACACCCGTTTGCAGGCAGTAAACATTCTTAAAAACAGAACGGTACAGAGAAAAGCACACTACACGCATACAGCACACACACACACATTCTTAAGAGGATGTAAAATAATGTAAATCAGCGGCTGCCTACACAGCTAGATGGGTGGGAAACAGGTAAAATGGCATTTGACAGAGTCCACGGGGAATTCTCAGAGTAAACTCAGACACAAATTGATTTGCGTGCATATTTACGCTGCGAACGCTTAGTGCCCACACTGTAGCTTTCTGGAGTGTGGGGGTAGACGCCGTGGCTCAGTGTTGGCTCTGGTCCCGTCGTGGGCCACCGGTCCTGTGGAGGAAGGTGCTCCGGTGGACACACCAGCTCTCCAGCCGCCACCAGAGCCCACTGAAGCCGAGTTTCGTCTGTGCTCTGCAGGCAGCTAGGGCCCAGGATGGGGGAGGCCATTGAGATGTCCTCAGAGAAGTCACAATAAATACAACAGGGGACAACAGCGTCAGCATGGCCAGGAGCCATGGCCAGCATCCTCAGGATGTGTGCCTAGGGATTGCTGAGTAGAGCCGATTGGGAGACCAAGAAGCCCAAGCACCAGGTGACATCAGACAGCTCACATCACTGCCGCCAGCCCTACCTAGGATCATGGGCAAGTCATTTAACCTCTCCGGATTGAAACCTCCCCCTCCAGGGGTGGGGACAAGATCGCTCAGCAGTACAATACAATCACAGCACTGTCAAGGAGCACTGGTGTAGGAGCCCTGGTGGTGCCGTGGGTTATGCACTGAGCCGATAACTGCAAGACAGTAGGGTTCAAATCCACTAGCCGTTGCTCCTGAGAGCGCGCTGCTCAGGCTGTCTCCTCCCGGGAAGACTCTTAGTCTCGGAAACCCGCAGGGCCAGTTCTACGCTGTCCTACAGGCTCGCTAGGAACTGGAACAGACGATGGCAGGGAGTTTGGGGTGGGTTGCGCATGTATGGGGACCGGTCTAAAGGTGTCTGTTTGTCTGGGTGTTACCAGTTGCCATCAAGTCAACGTCAGTTCATGAAGACCTCATGTGGGTCAAAGAAGGTCTGTGCTCCATCGGGATTTTAAGGGCTGGTTTTTTGGGAGTAGATTGCCTTTCTTCCGAGGAGCCTCGGGATGGACTTGAACCTCCAACATTTGGGTCAGCGGCCAAGTGCAAGAACCATTTGCCCCACCCAGGGACTTGGTGTGTGCATTAGCACACATAAAAGTGTCTCAGCAAGAGCCCTAGAAAGTAGACTGTTTTTAGTCCCATTTTCCAGAGGGGAAGGGGGACCAAGGAAATGAATTGCACAAGTAGCTGGAAGATTTTTTTTCCGCACTGGAAGATTCTTTCACAATATCAAAACAAAGTTTTATACCTAAATGCAGTCCAATGTTGTGGGAAACAGAAAGATTTCTCCCAAGTTGTCTCCCCCAAATATATGCCAAACTTAGCTGTTTGCTACATGTGGTGTGTGACTGTACACTTGGAGGTCAACAGAAGTAGGTCAGGGGTTATTCTCCCTAAGGGTTATCAGCCATCCAGAGCAAGCAGTCACCACTGTTTATCCCACGATAAGTTAAGCCCGCTCCCTTCTGATAAGGATAGTAGATTGTTTCCCTGACTGAGAACCCAGGGAGGTCAAGCCCACTCAAGGGTGACCAAGGTTAGGCGGCCATCATGAATCTAGGGTCCGCCTTTGTTAAATGTGTACCCCTAGTCCCTCCCCTTCTGATCATGTGTACACCCCCAGCTCATCCCCTCCCTGTTATACTTATGCCTATTGTATATCCCCCTCATACTGCTTGTATTGCCAATTGTACAGCTCCTTCCTGTGCCGTGTGGGGTTACCTATAATCAGGCCCCCTAAAATGATAGATAAGCCTTGGTTAACAATGAACATCTCTCTCCTGCGTTCCCCGGCCTTCTCAGCTGGCCCGTGCTATGTGCGGTCCTGGCTGTTGAGATCATGGCCATCCAGGAGGTGAGCACGCTACCATGAAATGTGTCTGACTGCATTATTTCAATCTCTCTTCTCTCTCTTGCTCTCTATGACTTTATTATAATCTCTCTCTCTTTCTATATATATATTATAACCATGCAATTATGCCTATCAGACCTGCGATTAGTTGTGGGGAGCTGGTCTTTCCCCCACACAATCTATGGCATGGTGATGATTTCTCAGTCATCACAAAAGGGCAGAAACCCCAACCCACGGTCACCAGGTCAATCCCAACTAGCATCTGTTGGGGCCTGGGTCCGAACTGGTCAGCCCTGTTTGGACTAAGCTGAAGCAGGTCAGGGTGATTCCCTGCACACCCCAAAGGTCAGCAGCAGAAGGCACCAGATAAGATAACCCGTGAAACCAGATGTTCTGGGTTTGAAAAAAGTTAACAAGCAATTCTCAGAGTGTCCAGACCCCATATGTTAATTGCCATAATTGCCATACATTCCTCACCACCCCTTTAAAAACCTGTACCCCCAGCTGCTGAGCACGACTTCCCTGACCTGTTGGCCTAGGTCACGGAAACTCGTCTGTGAGCTTCCCCCCTAATACAGCTATTTCTGTTTCTGCTCTCCCTTGTCCTGTCAGTTCTGGCTGTCTGTCTCCCTGTACCCCCGTTTCACCTTTACATTTGGTGCCCGAAGCCCGGGAGGTAGGGACACAGGCTCCATGCCGTCCTGTCCCTGCTTTGGCTGGGATGGAGCCCACCCCTCCTCTCTTCTTGGACCTCCGGAGCCTGTCTGAACAAGCGACTTCTGGTCAGTATCTCTCTGTGTGTGTTCGTTCTGTCTCGTTTGTCGCTCTGGACAAGCAAACTCATACGGGAGCACAGGGTCCGCGGGAGGCGAACTAGCTGAAAGCCCTGAAAAGCAAGTAGGCCAGGAAGCTGACGTGGCGCCGCTGCAGGGGTTTATTCTGCAACCCCCAGTACCAAGAGGGGGTGGAAGAACTGCCTTTCCCCGAAGATAAGGCCCGTTTCTCGTGTCCATCTTTCCTCTGTGTCTATCTT
>NW_022103898.1:33929481-33930705 GCF_000313985.2 Echinops telfairi
GTCTGTACCCCCTGCAGTTTGAGACACAATGGGAAGACTTCTGTCCCAGTCCCCTAAGGACAGTCCTTTGGGGTGCCTACTGCCAACCTTACTGAATTGGGTTTGGCTCCTGATCTCTGCTCTAAACGCCTGGTATTTTTCTGTAACCAAGTTTGGCCTCAATACCAATTGGACAATGAGTCGCGCTAGCCAGAAAATAGTACTTTCGATGTTAATGTTCTCTGCAACCTCAACAATTTTTGTCAACAAACTCACAAATAATCAGAAGTCCCATATGTTCAGGTCTTTTTCTTTCTTCGCTCCCGT
Organism: Echinops telfairi; assembly: GCF_000313985.2. Taxonomy (NCBI): domain Eukaryota; kingdom Metazoa; phylum Chordata; class Mammalia; order Afrosoricida; family Tenrecidae; genus Echinops; species Echinops telfairi. Next base: position 33,929,788 of record NW_022103898.1, read on the forward strand.
CCCTCTCTACGACCTATCCCCCTGCTCAAGGTCTCTTTGCCAAACACTCGCCTAATCAGGCTCCTAACAGTACTCCCCTTCCATCTTTCTCCAGACCCCCTGACTCCTTATCTGCACCCCCAGTAAGGCCTCCTCCATATTCTGGTTACCCCTCAACTCTCAAAGGCTGAGGCACTGTGCCTCCGACACCCGTCCCCTCCCCAGAGCCAGACCCCTCAGACTCCCTGGAATCTCTCCGTTTCCCCTTCCCGGCTCCCCCGCTGCTCAGCCTCCTCTGAGCCAACACCGCAGCCTCTAACAGACCTCGCCCAGAAAGGGAAGCAGGCACAAATCCACAATCGATCACCACCCTGAGACCGGCAGGAGGGAGGGGTCAGAAAGCTAGCCACGAGAAGTAACAACATTAATCGCCTACCGCACTTTTGATTTCAATATCCTCTGAAATCGCCATAATTTCTGCAGTAAACTCACAAATAGTCTGAGATTCTGTATGTCCAGGCTGCTGTACTCCAGTCTGTTTCTCTGTATCTCCTGCTCCCCTTCCCAAGTCCTCTTGACTAAAGAAAATTCCTCCTCTCCTGCTTCTGGACCCCCCTCTGGTATCTACCTTTTCAGACCTGCCTGAACCCCTTGTCTCCCTCTACTCACCCCTCTCCCTATACTGGACACCCGGAGCCCCTCCCCACCTTCTCCTCTTCTAATCTACTGCCTTGCTTTGCCAGTTAGCAAGTGGCCGGGACTGAGAGAGTGGTCTGGTCCATGTTCCCTTCTCTCTCACTGATTTATCTCAGATTGAAAAGCATTTAGGCTCCTTTTCAATGATCCCACCACCTGCATTAAGGAGTTTTAATATTTAACTCAAGCTTATGATTTGTCCTGGCATGATATTTTTGTCATCCTTTCCTCTACCCTAACCGC